>NW_026136707.1:15355090-15722300 GCF_905237075.1 Dicentrarchus labrax | reverse complement strand
ATAATTAACTATGCACACATTAGACACACACACAAACACAGGACAACCCACACACATTTAGCATCTTTACAATGACTAAATGACTTATCTAGGGAACAGGACTGAAAATAATTGCTTAATTAACAATAAAGCATGACAGCTCTACTTTTTTGGGTTCAGATGTAACGGTGGCAAACTCCCACCATCAGGTATCTTTCCTTCATCTATCCTGTTTTTGTCAATGCTGCATTGGAAACAGCAACACAAAGTGCCAGGTCACTCCTTGCACCCTCTGAGGACTGAGCAGAGAACAAAATTTACATTTCCCTTTTCAATACTTTTCAAGGCCAAAGTAAGAGCCAGAGAACCAAAAAAACAACAATCCACTGTTTTGCTCACTGCTCAATTTCTGCAGTAAGAACAGTATCAGAACCGTTCCCACAGGTCAGACAGAGGAGTCAATATCTAGTAGCTGAAGCCTTATAAGTAGTACTGACTGCTTATTGTGTCCATATTATGTCTTCTAAAAACTGTTTATCCACAGCACAACAAATTTGCATTAACAAAGACAATTGTAGGAAATACAGTGAATTTGGTTTTGAGTTATATATCTTGACTATTTTATGGATTACAAGGAAATCTGCAACAGATATTCAAGGTAGTAGGTAGCAGCCGACTTTTCTTTTAGCGTCATCTAGAGACAAACTCCTCAGCCTCGGCTTCTGAACTACAATGGTGAACCATGTTTGCATGGTGACGTTAGCATCTAGCTCAACACCACTGTGCTTGCAGTACAGTCTCACAAAGCTGCTAGTATGGATGTGACGTGTACTATGGATGTGTAAATGTTCATTTCTGCAAAATATTCACTGCTCCTAATGCAAGATTGACATATTAATGGTTTTGTCTAAGGATACACGAAGCACTTGGTTGATGTTCAGAGAAGATTGTTGTAAATACTGAAACCGCTGTAATCGCTGACTTAAAGCCTTTAACTTAAGGGAGACACTTTTCCTACAGTAAATGAATTATATGCAAGTAATTACTTTTTCTTTTAATGTATTTTGCAAAGTAAATTGGTTGTAAATTTTGTTGGAGACACAGGTTCAGTTTACATCACTTACATTTCATCACCAAGTAGGTTTGATGTTCCAATTTTACAGTGTAACTTGTGTCAAACTAAATGTTTCACAATTGTTCAATAACAAAGGGCATGTGCAACAGTAAAACAGTGAAAATTAAGTGATATCACTGGTCTTTAATTATATAAAATAAAACTAGTTAGATGTGAATGCCAGATCATTTGCTGGCAGAGAAAACCCCTTACTGAACTGAGCCACTCTTTGGTAGTGGGAGTTCCTGATGATATCCAGAAATTTGTGTTGTATATACAAACATTCTCCATGGGTAGAAAACACACTAATCCTCAAGCTCAAATCCCCTCTGACCAGATGTTGCAGCTTAGGGGACAGATAGGGCAAAAATGAATGGCTATCACATGCTCCCTAATGAAGGGATTGAGCGGGTCACGCTCCCATAGTGTCTGGGAGGTCATCCATGTTCTGCTGTGATTCAGTGGGATCAAATCCCAGTCTAATTTATGCTGTCACACTTCTGTGTCACCTCTCGTTTCTGTCTGACTGCAATGAAAATCATGACCTATAGAAGTGCTGATGAAAATTTGAATAAAATGAGAAGGGGGGCAAACAGATGAGAAAAATAAGTGAAGAGAAACAGAGCAAGAAGGATGGAGAAAAGGAAAGAGTGGCAATGATGGTAGTACAAAGACAGAATAAAATAGAAAACTGCTTCTTTCATTTCAATTTCAAAGCAATCACTGTTAAGTAAGGACTTCCAATGGTACATAAACACAAAGCACCATACACTGATCCATTCAGGTTACAAAGCAAAAATAGACCCATAAACAAAAACTAACCACAAAGAGACCACTGTAATAACATAAATGATTTTTAGGGTGGAATTTCTTTTTGGTTTTTTTAATTTAGCTGTAGAAACAGATCAATAAAAGGTTTGTGTCATATGTGGATTATTGATTTTGAACAACAATTTCAGAGAGAGAGAAAAATAAATCTTTATTTGATTTCTGCGTGTAGTGTTCCTGTAAACAAGACCTGCTGCTTCCCTGCTCCTCTAACTCCACATCCTGGAAGGAATGTGAGCCACACACACACACACACACACACACACACACACACACACACACACACACACAAAGCAGGGTCAGCTAAATGTTTAAGTGTCCCTTGGGGTCAATTTCATATGATCTCCATCCAGATAACTATAGTAGATCTGACCCTCTCCACATCATAGGCTGCCAATTTCCATAAACTCATGAACAACACACACTCACAGACATAGTTACACTCACATACACTGCAGTCGTAAGAGTCAGGAAAGACTTCTTGGATCCATTTGTTGGAATACACTCATTTCCCTCATCCTACAGCTGTAGTTGAGACAATAACATCCAACAGCTATGACTAAATCACCTGACCTCCTGGTCTTGATCACACGATAAGAAAGGTTTACTGGGTTAGTTACTGTATTAATAGATCTTGGAAAGTGTGTCAGAATAACTGAGTTTCATTCAGAAAAACACACGTGTTATACTTTAACACACGCCATGCTAATAATGCCACATAACAGCATATTAACATACAGTGTGTTCATCTGAAACTAAAATGTGTGTTTTCTTGATAAGAGTGTATCCAGATTTTTAACATCCATGACCAAAAACACTGCATAAAACAGACAACAGCCCCTTTTTTTGATGAGGCTCAGTTTGATTAAATCAGGTTTGCTGAGGTGAGGTTGACTGTGAAGCACACTGGAGCGTTGTATATTGTGTGGCACATTGCGCAGCAAATCATCACAGCTTGAACCGTGCCGTTACAACACACATTTATTAAAACCCCTCTGAAGCGTGGCAGCATCGGCAGCGGGGTTGCAAGCATTGCCATGCTGCCAGGGTGAAATGGCATGATGATATGGAGGTGATATGATCATGAGCGTGATGTTATCTGATTGGACTGAGCCTGCACATCAAGCAGAGGGAGGATTGATGTAGAAACAGGGGAGGAGGAGACACAGAAAGGTCAGGTGAGGGAATGGAGGAGGATATGGAGGTAGAGGAGGGCAGAGAGGTGAGGGAAAGGCTTGAGGGAAGGAAGGAGAGATGGGTGATGAAGGGAACAGATGGGAAGAGGTTTGATGGCCAAGGTGGGAAGTGGTGGAAGGACTCAAAGAGAAGTTGGATGGGGGGGAGTGGGATGGGAGAGTGATGAGCAGAGAGAAAAGAGAGAGAGAGGGAGAGAGAGAGAGAGAGAGAGAGAGAGAGAGATGATTGGAGAAGAGAAAAAAGTTCTTACCTTGACTCTGTGCCTTACTGGGGAAATGGGAAACTAGGGCCAGTAACACCAGTGGAGCCCACAAACACCACTTAATCTGTCCTGTTGACAACATCCTCACAACCAGCAGTCTAGACCTGCACAGAGAGAATGAAGATTCTGTTGAGAAAAGGCACAGCAAAGTGGGGAAAAAGCAAGGGCTGTTAGAGACACAGAGTAGGGGGATTTCAACACCATGAATGCCTTTCAGCTGCACAGAGGCTCTGTGGATCAAGACCCACCTTGCCAACACGACCCCCAGACGCTGATCTGGAATCAGTTACTCCTGTCTAATATCCACTTTGATACAATTACAGAACAGTAGTCTGGCAGTCTAGACTGACCGCAGAGCAGCGGTCATGCCTCACGCCTACATAGAACAGGCCGGGGGCAAAACAGTGGAGGACTTTGTTTGAGGGAAGAGAGGAGAGGAGAAGAAATGAACAAAAGAGCTGAGAGAAAGAGGGATAGTGGACAGATTGATAGACAGACAGGAGGGAAGACTGGAAGTCCTGAGAAGGGACATTTCATGAGCATCATTGTCCGACCACAAGAGCAAACACAACAGCTCCTCTCCTCTTTTCCCTATCTCATCTCCTCCTTTCACCCTTCACATTTTGTTCTCTGCACCGTCTCCTCCAGATTCCTCCCCCGCTCCTCTTCCTCTCCCTCCTCCTCCTCTTCATCCTGCCACTCATTATTACCCACTAAGGATGGACACAGACAGGCATCTTATCGTTTCGGTCCTGGGGAGACACACCCACTGACAGTCATATGAATAAAACAGCACGTGCAACAAAAGTTGTTTCACGACTGAGTCATTCTCTGATGTGGAGGTAAGAACAGCCAGAGTCAAAAGGCCAGAATAATGACAATGCATATTAATAAGCATGAAATACTCCAGGAAATAGGAATGATCTTTTTTTCTTTTTTTTTTTAAAGATCAGCCTCAGGACACAAAGAGGGAAATGAGAAGGAAAGGAAATTATTCTGTTAGTCTCTGTCAGACACACACAAATAATTAATGCAAGTATACACACACACACACACACACACACACACACACAAATGACAGTTAATTACACTAAATTCAGATTAGAGCGAGGTTCAATTAAAAATGTATCTCTCTTTACTCATGTGGTCCTAATAATGAAACATAAACGCACATTACAGCAAAAAAAAAGTTATTCTTGTCTTTAGTTTGTACATTTTCCTCTATCCAGTCCAAAGGGCAATTCTGTAACTGGTTAATTGGTTAATGAAAGCCAGGGTAAAGTCGCCGCCCTCATTAAAATTCAGCAGTCTATGTGCCTAATGTGCATGCTTTTTTTAAGGCAGTGTGTGTAATACAGTTTGCACACACTCAGTTCATTACAGTGCAAGACCGTAGACGACCCTTGCAAGATTGTGTTTTGAAAGAGTAAACATTTGTAAAGGCTAATGAGAATAATTGTATTTATTTCATTCCGGGAAAACTGACAAACCAAATAAAATCAATATTTTTTAGCTTTCAAACAATTTCTGTGAGAAATTGCCTGTGAGACCGCACAAGTTTGATTCACTGACCGTACAGTCCAGATTTGTCTTCTGTGATAATTTCAAAGTGCTGCTGATTGATTCAAATGAAGTTTCTCAGCCAGATTTGGGTCAAACTATCAGATTTATTTAAATGAAGTCGCTGCGTTCAAACGCTCCAGCGCCGCACACCTGAGAGCGACTCACTCACTCACTCACTCACTCACTCACACACACACACACACACACAACACACACACACACACGCACAATGAATGAAATCGCCTTTCATACCTTTCCAGTCATCAATTCAAAGCGTCCTTTTATCCTCAAAGGAACAAAATTCCTCTGAATACCAAAGACTGCTGCCTCCCAGTGTGTTCCTCTTTCTTCTTACTCTTTCTCTTCTCCTCTTTTCTTTCTCTCACTCCGTCTCTCCGGATTCAATTCGGTCAGTCCGGAGTGGGTGTTTCTCTCCTCGTTATTCAGCCATCCCTCCCTCCAGCTATTCCTCCCTGTCCCAACCCTTTCCTTCGCCCGGGTTCATCTCAGAGAGAGAGAGAGAGAGAGAGAGAGAGAGAGACGAGAGAGAGATAATACGCGACCAAGTGCCGCTGCGCAAAAGCCTCTGCTCCCAACCTGCAGGTTTCAATCCGGCTTCAGCCCCTCGGGGCCCTTTATGTGCGCCTCCGCGGTCACGACGGGACTTGTCGTGGGCACATATCCGGAATTAGCGGCTTTGAAGGAGCCACATGGTCATTTGTGAAACTGGTTTTTTGTGTGTTTGACTTGGAAAAAAGTCAGTCTGCAAATGTCTCAGTGCGCTCGCAGCAGGTGCCTGGCCGTGCTCTGCTGTGCAGCGAGCTCTGATGTTAAAGGCACAATGACACAGATTTCCTCTTCAGCTGAAAGTTATATTTACTAAGCCACTCCGATTCTTAAAATAAGATTGATTCCTGAGAGGATTAAGTGAAATTATTTGACCCAAATGTTGGATTTGGAAAGATTGAGTCAATAATAAACATTTTCAAATAAACCATTTCTGAAGTGGAAATACATGAAGGAATGTTATTATTATTATAGGGTCTCTAAATTGTTAAACTTTTGATTATTCACTGATGTTTGTCCATTAGATAATTTAGGATACAATATTGCGATGCACCAATCACCTTTAAGAGTGTTTTCAGCAGAGTGTAATGTGGGACATATTGTGTTTTCAGAAGATTGAAACCAGGGCTTTTATTGCTGTATCTATCAAGCTGTCCAATATGGTCATCACAAAATCATATAAATGGAAGAAATGAGTCATCTTGACATTTTGAAATGGACATTTCGGGAATGAGCTCTAGTTTGCTTTCTTGCACAGACAGGAGGCGATAGCTTAGCTTAGCATTATGACTGAAAACAGCTAACAGGGCTCTTTCCAAAAGTTAAAAAAAAACTAGCAGCACCTCAAAGGTTCACAGATTAACTGTACAGAAGTGTAAAAATTATAATTTCAGATTATATGATGTGTTTTGTGAGCCAGGCTAGCCAGTCTTTATGCTAAGCTAACTGTCTCCTGGATGTAGCTTCTTATTCAGTAGACCAATAGGAGTGGGGTCGATCTCATCTAATGCTCGACAAGAAAGTGAATGAGTGTATTTCCCAAAATGCCAGACTATTTCTTCTTATTTTAGTGAGCATTACAGTGGATCGGTCAACAACTGTGCTTTCTTCTATCAGGCAGAGAAAAAAGACTTGAGTGCACTTTATAATCCTGTTTATACACTCAGCTCCTCCGCTGTTAAAGAGACTTTGTGACTTGCCCCGAGGGGAGAAGAATAGGAGTCATGGGAAACAGAGGCTGGTGAAATGTGCCAGTGGCTGGTTGAGATGAAACGTGGAATAGCTGCACTCCAGGTGGGTCCCTGGGGCAACACACACAAACACACAAACACACACACACACACATACAAATGCTCTTAACACACACACACACACACACACACACACACACACACACACACACACACACACACATGCACGCCTTAGCCAAACAACTGTCCAGATGCCATAAACACTATAATCAAGTGGATAAGGATTCTGTCCTCCTGCCTCCTTCCTCCTCTTTCTTCCTCCAGCCTCTTCCTCCCTTCCTGTCCGTCTGTCGTCCGTTCATCTGTTACCCGTTTGCAGCAGACCACACACACCAAACAAATACAGCAGATGCAGACACTGTGTCACTGTGTGTCTGCAATCAGGGCCGGACGTTATGACCCAAAATCTATATCAAGATAAATGATGCAGTCTGCCTCGATAAAGATGAAGGTTATAGTATAATTATATTTTTAAACATCAGTTCATGTATTTCCTTTCTCACTCTCTGATATGTTTAATTAGAGTTCTTATTGGTTGTGCAGCTGTTGTCGGTCTATAGACATTTATTGAAAACTGCCACGTGAGTCAATTTTGGTCAGAGAGATTCATAATATCTATATTTTAAAAAATTCAGGTTATTGTCTGTACGCAATTAAATATCAGGAGTATCTTCCTGAGCTGCAGTAGTTGTCTCAACACTTATATTTCTTTTTAGCCATGTTGGTCTTTTGGTTGGTCAGAGCACCACTTTGGTTTTCAGTTAAATATTTCAATCACGGTGCCTATAAAATAAATCTTGGTGACTTTGGTGATAGTCTGACTTTTCCTCGAGCACCACACATTACCTTTAATTAGCTAATGCTAACATGCTAACATACTATGGTAAACGGAGTAAACATTATACCTGCTTAATGTATTTAGTATGCTGATGTTATTATTTGTACCTACAGCCTCACAGAGCCACTAGCATCGTCTTTTAATAGATTCAATCATAGATCAGAGCTCTAATTCACCTGGTCAATTTAGGTGGAAAGGTATAATAATATATAGTAATATTTTATACATTACATTTAAGACTCTAGATTTATGTGTTTTACTGTAATTTCAGGTCTATCTAAACAAATGAATAAATAAATGGAATCACATGGTGGTATGTCCCTCTGGACACAAATCAATGGCACAGTGTGTGGAAAAACAAGGCAAATGTCTCCCTCCACTCAAAAATAAGTTTTTCTTCTTGTTCCTACAGTTGGATGTTTGAGCTTCACTGTGCAGAATGATGTATGTGCAGAGTTTGACACTAGAAGGATGTTTTCACATTAATCTGCTGAAAGTGGAAACTTTCTCTGTGCTGATCAGATTTTAAGGGGTGGGGCATACAAGCATTAATGTGACATCACAAATAGTTTGGAAGTCCATCCTGGTCCAGTATGCAGCTTATACAAGTGTGATGTAAAAACCTGAAGCCTCCAGTGCACATACACTGAGAATGGAAAAAACGTTTACAGTGAAGTAAGAGACATCTTGTGTCCAGCAGGAAAACAACATTTGCGTATTTATATATTCTGGAATTTTTAATGAGGTAGAAGGAGCAGATCCCTTTTTAAGGAGGAAGGATTTTTTTTTTTTTTTTTTTTTTTTTTGCAGAAAACATAGCATATCAAAGAACAGATTAAACACACATTACAGGCGGACTATTTGTATATATGTCTGAACACATATCTGAAGGGGATCCTTAATACTGAAGAAATATGACAAACTGGTTTCAATTACTAAAATAGACGACATTAAACCGTTGCAAATTGTGCTTTCTGAAAAACTGGTAATATGCTTGGCTGAAACTGCAAGTTATATGAAACATAATGTATAATAATCTCTGGTCTAACTTTGTATTCTGAGTTGCTGCAGTCCCAGGTGGATTGTGATTGACAGCTCCTCTCTATGGACGCACAGACCTGAAGACCTGCCCGATGGGTGAACCAGGCTGATGTCCTCCCTGCATGTCCCCTTTGTCATCTATTTCTCTTGATGTCTTTCCTCTGTTCCCATCTTTATCTGCCCCCTTTTATTATTTAATTTTCCCACTTATTTTCTTTCTTGTTCTTTGCCTCATTGTCTTATTTTCACCCCACTCCTAAACCATTCATCCTCCTACCTTTCTGCCATCGCTGTCCATCCCAGCTGTGGCTCTGTTGAATAAATGCATCAGTCACATGGTAGAGTTGATCCACAGGTCATTTAGCTCAGCGCCATATGGTCCAAGTGTGAAGCTTCATAAAGTTTTTAAAGTCATTGCACTGCAACGAATATCTCTTTACTGCAGGCAGTCTTCCTAAGAGGTCAGATTAGATTGTAGCATTTCTGTCACACACACACAAGAACTGCTGAAAACCAGAGTAAATAAATCAGGTTTCCCCAACAATCCCTGCTGGCCCAGACATCCTAATTCCTCACATACAAGTCTGCCTACATAAAACACACCTCAGGAATTAGAAGAATATGTGCAGTTTAGATCAGCTGTCCCACCGCGTGTGCCTTCAGGTGATATGTGACAGATCTCACACTTGTAAAACCTAGAGTACAAGTCTTTGTGGCAAGGCAGTATGGATAAAAAGTAAATGCTCTGACAGCCAATTATATTCAGGCTGACACTGAGAAGGTTTAGGGAAGAAGAAACACAATTTCCTTCCTTTATTTTTAATGAAATTGTATGCACAGAAGTTTTCAGAAGTTTTTCTACATATTTTCTTCTCTATGATGCAACCTTTTTGGAGAACTGAGTTTGTGTGCAGCACCTTAGTCAGGAACCTTTGAATTGATAATCCATGTGACAGCTGTTTCCTTGATTTTGGTGACATTGTCTGGGGTAAGCAGCATCGGTGTTTGCACTGGACCAACGTATTGTAATAATAAAACCAATCAAACTCCACCACAGTCTCCCGTATTTCCTCTGCCTTCCTATAATTATTAGAAAAAAGCCACCATTGTTACTTTGATAAACACAGAAAGCATCATTTCCTGTGCAGCCGAGGATTTCTCCCAGGAAACAGGAACCCCCTTATTTGTGTTTATACAAGCACACATTTAAGCTTGAACTTGGTGAAAGATGAATCCTTATTGCATGGTATCAATCAGCAGGGCTAAGAGAGCAGCAGATTCTCCTTTACTACTGGTATATAGATGAAATGTGAATTTTTTTTTAAAGATTTGACAGAAAAGAAACTGCAAGCTTTCGCAGTTCAGAAGCAGCAGCTTTTCACTTTTCTATTTAATTCAGTTTGTCTCGTCAGATATTTGCACACACACACACACACACACACACACACACACAGAGCAACAAAAGTCTGCAATCTGCAAACACACTTAGTATTACACTTAGTGAGGTTTTTTGCTCTGTTTGTCTTTCAAACACAAATACACACACACACACACACACACACACCTGAAGCCCCCTGCCCTATATTTTTAAGACACGAGGTAACCCGGGGCGTGGGGCTTAGCAGTCTGCCACAGTGACAGACAACTGAGATCACTGTGTCACTCACACACAGACAAAGAGCTGCATTTAAGCAGAAGAAACATGGGTTGTTTGTTTTATAAGCTCAAGCAAAAGACCTGGACAAGTTCAAGTAGAGTTGACGCATACAAGGGGGTACAGACACACTCATACATGTGAACTCAGACACACTGACAAACAAGTCCTGCTGCTCATTTCAACCTTTTTTTCTTCTGGACACACTCTCTCTCTCTGCTCTTGAGCTCTGTGTTAATAACAAGCAGCAGGTTAATATGAGGGCAGCAGAGGACTGAAGTGACTGCAGCCTACTGATTAGTCCAACTAGTCACAGTTATTAGCCGGCGTGTCATTTGGTACCAGGCCTGCCGTTCCCAGCCCGCTGCTAACCTGACAGCTCTTAAGGTCACGATACATTACGAAATTTATCATGGTGGGACGCACGAATGGAGGTGATTTATTCAAGAAATGACTGCTATTTATTTAAAAAGTCATTCGAGACAGGTAGATTTTTAAGTACCTAATCCAAAAGGTATCTTTAACATGCACAGTATGTTCACCAGAGCCATCTAGGTTGCACACACAATGGCTTGTGGGTCAGTCGGTCAGTCCACCACTGGTCGACAGCTGTTTGATGGATTGTCCTGAAATTTGGTGCAGACTTTCATGGTCCTGACTTGTTCAGTTTAAATCATGACACAATGATATTTTGTTTATCAGTATGAGTTTATTTTATTTATCATTAGTTTTGTACAGGTGACACTTGTAACAGAAATGTAGTGTGTGAGGTTTGAGATCATGGGAGAGCCCTTATGCGTATGATCGTACTGATGTTACTAATTATGTTATGTCGTTGTGGTTGATCAGTTTATAATCGTTTCTATTATGTATGTATTTTATATCGTACAGCCTCACAGAGCAGCAAGAAAGACTGTCAACTTTTAGTCTTGTTTTTTCCAGTCCCGAATACATTGACCATGGTCCAACCAGCATATGGATGACAGAAAGTGCATCCGGTAATGGAGGTACTTTACAGCGGGAAATAGATTTTTTGGTGGTAAATTGGACTTTTCTCTTCACTCATGACCTGCATCCTAATAAGGAATAATATGTTCAGTGTAGTACCTCTTGTATTTGTGATTGCCTGCCATTTTGTTGGTAAAATAAGTTTTGAAAAGGAAATGCTAGTTGAACAAAAAGGTGACTTCCAGCCAGAGTAGCTAGCCAGATTCACAGAGCTGGCAGCCACAGTCCAAGAAGCATTTGGCAAGAGGCTAACATTTCTGCTTGCTGTGACTTGTCCTGAGCTCCTCGCCTGTGGGGAGGGAAGTGGAGGACAGGAGACAATTCACTTGAAAACACACTGTAATCATGCCTCAAAGGTACTGAGTTTGTCAACCCGAGTAGGTAGTGAAACAAGTCTTTTTTTCAGATACATTAGTTTTTTTTTCTTCTCTTTTCTTTTCTTTTCTTTTCTTTTCTTTTCTTTTCTTTGTTCACTTCTCTGGGTAATATTCCACATTTCCCACATGTGATAACACTGATAACCTTTATTTAATCCAGCAGTAGTCGAACTTATTGGCACTCTGTGTCAAAAACCTAATTAAACTCTAAAGAATATTATGTTCCAGTGAATCTTATTTAATTTTTCTGGTATTACATTATTTGCTCTGTCACAATGTAATGTATGACATAATAAAAAAAGGATATAAAAATATAATAATAGCCTGAAACCATATCTTTAATATCACCCAGCATTGAGATAAATATGGTGTATTTTGAGAGGGTTTTTTTAGCAGTTTTTTGATCCTCTGAGAAATTTGCAAGTAATAACCTTAAGTATTCTGCAATTGTAGACCCTTGTAAATGGGTAAAATAAATCTAGTTTGGCCCTGGGAGAATTTCCATCACATTTAATCATAATCAAGGAAACACTGATGTGAAGTTCAGGATGGAAATGATTTAGAAATTGTGTTTTTCTTGTCCTTGTCTCACACTCTGAATGAAACCAAAACCCACCTGCTTTCACTTCATATTTCTCCTTAACTCACTTATTTTGGCTTCTGTCGCTGTCATCAGAGGACTTTTTTTACGTGTATTAATTACTTGATCTTGGTTTGTGCCGCCTGCATCGGTGTTGCTCTAATTGGACCAACTGGGCTTTTCAAACCTTAATATGGTCTTATAAAATATGCCGCTTGTCAAATGCTTTCATCCCAGGCTACATTTGAACCATGTTGGCCTCAGTTGGAATTGGACCCTACAGTAACTTTGGCAGTGTGGCTGTGACTCTGTACGCACCAAGAAACATCATGTTGTATAAACATATTACTCTCTAAGGGCCCATGAATAGAACAAAATTCGCTAATAAAACTGCTCCAAAAAATCATTACTGTTTGTCACACATTTGCTTAAACACAGACTCAAACTTTGAATAACTGAATTAAAAATTAGATTTATTTTTTACATTCAGTACAAATTGTGTGTAAAAGTATTGCCTTCTGTTAAATCTGTGTGTGTGTGTGTGTGTGTGTGTGTGTGTGTGTGTGTGTGTGTGTGTGTGCAACAGTTTCTAATTTCCTGTGTGTATGTATCACTCTGTATAGTGAGCTGAAACACACACAGACAGATAGATGAATGGGATGAAGGCAACGTGAAGGTTGGTTACTGAGCTAATCAATGGATGTGTGAATGCAAGGACAGATGAATAAGCGGTCTGATAGGTGGAGGAAAGGTGGCGATGGTCTCATCTGATAATATCTATTCTAGTTAGTGTATCTGTCAATCTTCCACCGGGGATCAAAGGATGGGGGAAAAGAGAGAGAGAGAAAGGGGGCTGTGAGCAAAGTGCCTATAAAAATGACAAAAAAAATATGTGGCGTAGGTCAGCAGCTCACCTAAATTATGATTAAGTGGCTGATCCTGTCTGATCAGGAACGACGTGCACCAGATTTTTTTATATTGCTCACATTTTTGTTTCAAAATATGTATGTTAGGTACATATTTTCGTAGGATATCAAATTGTGAGACCAGGAGTGTCAATCCAGAGGAAACCTGTAGAAGGGTCAGACAATTCATAAAATCTGATTAGTACTGTCTTAAATATCAAAATAAGTTAATAATGAGCTCAGAGCAGGTAAAATGTAACTGAATGGGGATGAATGAGAGTACTATGACCAGACATCAACAATAATAACATCAGTGCACGTGTTCCATTCCTGTGGACTGTATTCACATTTAGACCTTTCACATAACAAGCTATTGTCCCCTTGCTGAAAGACTGTTACATAAAAGATATGGAGGTACTCATGCTAAAATGAGGAAGAAAAAACAAAAGTACAGACTGTGTGCTACAGTATAGCAGTACCCCCTGCTGGTAACTATTTGGTAGTGCATCTAAAAAGAGAGAGAAAAGGGGTCATGTGGCCTTCAGTTGTGAGCAGTTCAACCAAATTTCCCTTTTCAGATTTATGTCCTTTCATGATTTATGTCTTTAATCGTGTGACCTTGCAGATTTGGGAACCACTGCCTAGAATATCAGATGTGTGTGAGTGTGAGTGTGAGTGTGAGTGTGTGTGTGTGTGTGTGTGTGTGTGTGTGTGTGTGTGTGTGTGCGAGAGAGACAGAGAGAGATCAGGAATGTCAGTCTGGTGAAAGGTGGTGCACATTGTACTTTCAGCCAGTCTGAGGGGAAAACCAGACAAGGTGTTTACAGATTAAGCTACATGCTACTATAACTTTGTAAAAAAGGAAGAAAACATAACGTATTATCTGTCTCTGAAGTTAAAGCTGACCTTTAACTTAACTGTGCCAAATGAAAAAAACATGACAGAGCTCCATGTAACAAGGACAAACCTGACAGAGAATGAAGACTGAAAAGGAAAGCAGTTTGCCTTATTACTACACACTAAAAATACATGCAATTGCAAATAGAAACAAAATAGACTAATAAAGTCTGAAGTTATGTTTCTATTAATAATGTTTTTGTTGTTTTTAACAACTTAGTTATTATCAAAATAAATATTCATATTTATAATCTTTAAATATATACTATTTTGTGAATTTTAGACATGTACAAACAGAACAAAGGTTGACACCACAAGTTCAGATAATAATTGTTTGTTTATTAAACACTTAATCAACTGTTTAATACATCAGAACATCAGAATGAGCTTTAGCTGCTTTGTCAAAAACAGACAGTGGTACTGTGAGCTTATATTGTCGTCAAACCTGACATTCAATCTCTGATAGCGGACAAAAAAACGACAAAAAAACAACAGCTGTAACCTGCTGAAAATGTTTGGGCCACTCACTCTGGAGATGAACATAAAGCAAAGAATCCCTTTAATTAAACGAGTGAATCAATCATTAAAACTGACTATATCAACAGCACAATGTAGATGAAGGGGGAGAAATACATTCTGTCACACCATTGCTTTTGAAATCGCTGTTGTGCTACTAATGGTGGTGTCCATAAAACACTGATTGTCAACAGAACTGACGCATGGTCACCTGGTATAACAAGATAACGGAGCTGGAAATATAACAAGAGATTAGATGACCACCAACTGTGATTAGCAGCAAAATAAGGTCTTAAGGCAAAATGCTTTCAAGCTAACAGTCTGAGAACCCGTTTCAGCCAGCTCTGACCACAAAGGACTCCTTCAAGACTTGGAATACACGTGAAACACTTCTGCCTCACTTCTGCATATTTCTACTTCCCAAAACTTAACTGTGACCATAATCAACCTTTGTGCTCTTTTCCAAACTGCCTTCAGACAAACAGGCAACATTTTCCATTTTCCTTCAACAGAATCAAAAACCCTCCAGCCAGATCATTTCCTCGCACAGTTAAAAGAACAAATACTGGGTTGAAAACTGCTGGTAGGCAAGATTTTAATTAAAGAACTCATGCTGAGTGCAGATATCAACTGTGACATACAGTATCCACAGTAGACCTATGAACACCCTTGATTCACTAACGTCTGCAGTTTGGCATAAGAAGTGATTTATGTCACGTTACCTGCTGAATGGCTGTGTGGAAAATCCAACTAAAAAAAACAACAACAAAGAAGATTGAAATCTCAGCGTCTACTGACCCTTTTATATCTTCTCCAAACACAGCAAACCCTACCAACAAAATATCCATAAACTTTACATGAATAGTAGTAATAATGAAAACAGTATATTGTATGGCATCATCCCACAATATGAGTGGACACTTGAGATCAGCAACTAAAACAAAATGTCTTTAATGTTTAGCAGAGTCAACCAGAGAACATCACCAATGTCTGAGAAGCTCTAAAATATTTTATAACAATTTCACAAGTTTCTTATTTATACAGTTGGGGAAGTTTTGTTCTGTTTCTCCTGGAAATGGGAGAGTGGGCAGAAAGTGGAAACAAAGGCTTCAGGAGGCTAAAATCTGCTTTACTTCAGAAACGATTAGTCAGATAACTCAGTCCAGTCAATAGACTGGAGAGGTGCTTTGGATTAGAGGATAATGCTACATAAGCACAAATTTACAGGAATCATGCTTTTCACTGCTTACAACATCTAACCACATCTAGAAAAACCAATGAGATGTCCACTGAATAAGTCACTTCAGACACTTGGAGGCAGTTTACTGCGATGTACAATAGTGTGTTAATTCTACTGTTTGGCAATAAAGATTTCCTGAATATATGTTCACCTTGAATAGAAAAAGTTCAGTTTACTGCATTTGTATTTAGTTTTTTTAGTAATAATTTCACTTCCAAACTAAACTAAGTACACATCCAATGAACCAGGCAGTGTTACTTTGTCTAAAAACAAACAAGCAAACAAGTGTTTACTCATCAGTCAAACATGGATTACAGACACATACTGTATGAGCAATATGAGCATTACTTATCCATGCTTTTCTTTTATTATCATATAGTTTTAAATGTGATCTTATCATGCTAGTATGTCTAAGCACATGATGGCACAGTCTATAAACATCTATAGTCTAATCTGATGTTATTATTTTGGAGGCTAATGATGTACAAACCAATTTATCCAAACATCAAACCTGCTTTAATGCAGTCAAGGGGAGATTTTCTGTTCAGGGTCATTTCAACTAAAGAAGAAAAAATAAATAAGTAATTTGTGCAGGTTTTGTGCTGCCATTCTGGTACAGTAGGGGTGAATTCAATTTTGTTTATGGTTCTCACAGCATTGAAAAATTATGTTAAAGAAATTAAACAAGATATTTCTGTAGTCCATGGTCTGTGTACAGTATATATATATACTGTATGTGTTAATGTGTGTGTACATTTGAATATTCAAATTCTAAATTTTATGCCAAAAAGAGAAGGCTTTTATCACCTAAGTGCTTTTGTCAATTAAAAGGGTTCTGTTTTAATAGTTTAAGTGCTTGTACAGTCATAGTACCCTTTAATATTCTTCAAACATAGAAAATATAAATAAACAATTTCTATATTTAAGGTCAATTTAATCTACTTTGTGCGTAAGTTTCCAAATTAAATCTGGTTGGCACAACATGACTCCAATTAGTTATTTAAGAACTGCCACTGTATGGACACACCAATTCGTTATATTTTTGTTTTTATGCAATAAATGCAACAAATCTTAGAAATAAATTCTAATTTTAGAGCTGACTTATCTCAACATTAAGTATACCAGAGAAGATTTACTCTCTGGGTTCTTATTCATTTAAACAAATAATGACATCTTATGTCACTGTGGAAGTCTCTGTGTGATACAGTTGAAGGGTAAATAATCCTTTTAAAAACAATTATTTATAAAGTCTTCAAGATGTTCTCAGTGCTTGTTTTAGTTTACACAAAAATGAGGCTTCATCCGATAAACTCCATTTTTCTAAAGCAGGACTTCAGTTGGTTTGTGCGTAAAGTTTTTCTATATACATTGTGCCTCTTAATGTCACATACAGTTTATCACTGCATTTTTATTATGCAAACTAACTCATTCCTAGCAGCTACACATAAATCTACCTGGGCATCAATTTAGTTGTACATTTCTTTCACAAGATGAGGCTAGAAATTTAACAAAGTGGCTCCCCAAGCAAGGAAAAAAACAATTAAACACCCTGAAAGCAAAGACAAGATTTATGCAACTGTAGTATAAATGCTCCCCCGCTGTGTGTCTTCCTGTTTCTCCCAGCAGAGGGCAGTGTTGAGCCATCAGGCGCTTCAGCCCATGGTTGGAAACTAAGTGGGGGAGAGGTCACTGAATGTGTCAACATGAAATATTCTTCCACAGTTTCAGCTTTTACTCATTTGTCTCCCGGTTGTAATGACAAACTGTCATCATGTTCAGTAACAGATTCATGATACAGGTCTGGTTCAAAACTCAAAAACAAAACAAAAAACAGGGAACACAGGTCTTTCTATTCCACACATAAAGTCTGGGGCCTCTTCATTAAGACTGAGAGTTTTTGCGGGCACAATGAATCACCATCTGTATGTGTGGCGGCTCTTGCACTTATCCCTCTTTTATGCGTGTTTCTAAATTCAAAGATAAAAAATCAAGTGCAACCGGTGTGTGTTTTGTCTACAGGTTGAATCATCTACTAGTCTTGAAAACCCACATTCTTAAAAACACTCTGTCTCTCCGTCATCCACTTTTTCCAAACAATGTTGGAACAGAGAGAGTGTGAGTTGCGTTTCAACTTGTCCACGTTGCCCTGTCGCTGTGGTTTTCAGGTACTAAACCCTCTAGTCCCCACGTTATTACTGCACTATTCTTCTACGTATGAGGGATTCTGTCAAAGCTCTCCTCAAACTTATACCTCTTCCATCACCTCCATCACGATTGTCCTGGGTCCAGTTAGGATCAGGTTGCTGACGGCCCGGTAGTCCTGAGACAGGACGTTCAGTCCGTTCACTGACACCACAAACTGACACACCTGAAGAACGACAGACAGAGAGAGGAGAGATGATTGATGCTTTGGCTGTAATGTTCTCAATGTTCACACCAGACCAACAAGTTCAAATCAAAGTCAAACAAGAGAGGGACAATAGTGTATTTTGCAATGTTGTGCAGTGTTTGGAAATCACAATTTACTGTGATTTGAGAGGTTTCTTTGGACATTTTAGTGCTCTACAACTGTCTTCCAATCATTTTGCTAATTGAATTGAAAATCTGTTTGGGAATATGCTAAACTAAAGCACATAACAACAACATGAGGGCCTGTAATGGAGGTATAGTTTGTCATTTATATGTAATAGATGTGCTTATTTGGTTTCTTGGTGAGCGTCTCATGTCTGGACGGTAAATAGACCCAGCAGATGATAATTAGGTGAGCACAAAGACCAAAACATTGGTAATAAAATCCACCTATCAGCACCTCTAAAGCTCAATAACAGGGTTGGGAGGGTTACTTTGAAAATGTGATCTGATACAATTACTAATTACCTATAAATAATAAATTGAATCAGTACCATAATCAAAGTATCACAATATTAAAGTAACATAACCTGATTACTTTCTGTAACCTTTAGATTAACAAAACATGGAAATAAAGACAAGAAAAATGAAATATCAATAAGATGACTTTTGCACATTTTGTAAGACAGCAGAAAATTAAAAAAGAACATTTTGAACCAAAATTGAGTCCTATGCTTTGTGTATTTTTAAAGAAAAACCTTTCATTTAGCAAATTCCGGCAGCAGCCTACAGACCATTTTAAAGACTAGAAGGCAGAACTTTGCTGTGCTGTGATGTTGTTCCCCTCTCTGCTTATAAACAAAATAATGGTGAAAATTCCTATTCACTAGAGGACATGATAATGAATTGGCAACTGTACAATCAGATGGTTTCACTCAAGACTGATTGTTGTATCTGTACAAATACCAAAGCATAAAAACAACAATTTGCCATGACAGTATGTTATCTCCCATGCAGAAACTCCATTTAATTAGGGGCCCAGCAGGTGATCTTTTCCCAGAGGGCCCCGAACAGGTTAATCCAGCTGTGCTGTCGTCCTCTTGAAAGGGACGAGCTCCAAAGATTTGACACATTTTAAGTGTAAATCAAACAATGCTTCAGTAAGATAACAAATAAATTACAGCACCCTAACCCTCGAAGCTGCAGCAGTACAGAGAAACAAATAAACACTGATAGTGTTGCCGGACATAAATTACAATAGTTACAACGTGAAAGTCACGCTCAAATCACTCCCCTGTCACGCATGGACCCCACCTCCCTTATCGCTACTTAACCACCACTCCAACTCGGCAGCTCTGACAGAGATAAGAGCTCGTTGTCAGAGTTGCCTTCTGGCTGCTGCGCTTGCAATATGGTGCTGCCGTTTCTGCTGCTGCTGCTGCTGTGGTTTGGTTTCTGCAAGATATTACAGGCGCACACTCACACACGCAAGTACACTCCCTATTTGCTGGCTTCCAAAGGTTTTCCAAAAATCCTGCGAGATGCAAAAAATCTGACGCATGTCAGAGAAAACAAAAGCACATAATCATTTAGATATTTATATTGCCTATAAATCAACAAAGTGCAGACGTAGACTGCTGAGTGATGATGGAAGAAAAACTTTTACAGATGTGTTTCATGGGCTCAGGGGAACTTCAGGGAAGCTATTTAAACCTGGCCTGTTTTCTTACATCAACTGATGTTATATGTGAAACTGAGAATAGTGAATACATGCAGAAGGAGGTACAATTTCTGGTTATTTTCACAGCAACTGCTAGTAAATGTTTTTCCGGCATTCCTAAATGTTCCAGGAAAGGTGAGATGAAAATAGGCAGAAGGAATAAAGGCAAAGAGAGATTTAGAGTAGATAGAGGGAAGGAAAAAAAGCCTAGACTGTTAATCCTGCACTGCAGAGGAATTTCAGACTGTAATCACATCTACACCTCTGCAGCCTATATCCCACTACTTGCAGAGTCAAAGTGCTCTCCTTCATGCACTTCTCAACCTACTCTCTACGCATTTATCCCTCCAAATTCACCTTTCCTTTCAACCTATTTTACTCTATTCCAACACCTCCCCCTCTTTTCTCTCCCTCTGATGCTTCTCTCCTTTCAGGCAGTGGAGTTGTTAGTCTTGGCTGGGGCCCAGCTGGACTGAATGGCTCCTTGCACTCACAGGGTTAAAATCACTCTCACACAGAAAAGGGAACGAGACAGAAACAGGCATAAAGAAGAGAAGACATAGAGAGATAATAAACAAAACATGTTAGGAGGCCATGCTGAGATGTTCAACATGCATACAGTGATAACATCTACAGCTGCATGCAATGTAGAGAATACTCTTTACAAAAAGTGTTGGATGACCTGACATGTGCATTTATTTCCCTTGAGGAAACAGAAAGCCAGAGAAACAAAAACTGATTAAACTAAAACTTCACGGGGTTAGTTTGGTGTTTTAACATTTGACATTTTTGTAAAATATGCTTATTTGTTTTCTTGCAGAGAATTAAATTAGAAAATCGATACCACTCTCATGTCCATTAAGTATGAGAGCTAGGAGAGAGCTGGGGAGACTCTGTACAACCAAAACATCCAACCTCTATGCACACAATGTACGGCTCAATCAACCAATCACAACCTGGCTGCTTCCACTGAACTCAAACACAGAACCCTGATCAATTCTACCCACTGTCCAATAAACTGTACTGAAACAACATGGCTATACTGACTCATCTTATTTGGTGCAATTCTTATAGTAAAGGGAAGCAAAAAGAAAAGGAAAAATATGGAGCTACAGTTGGCTGGAAAGATACACACTTTTAAATCAAGCTCACTACAGTTTATAGTGGCTCTTCTTACAGCAGCAACAAATCCGACAGGAACATCAGAGGAACTGCTCAAACTAAAAGACAGCTGACCAAAATGCCTGAAAGGCAACCAATAATAATATGGCCAATTAACCAGCTATCATGATCCCCCTCAAACTGAATGCAAACAAAAGGCAATCTGGCAGAAATTTGGCTCGACTAAAACGGCTTTCAGCTCACTAATTCACACTTTATATCTTTTTGTTTAATATGTACAGAAAACAAAATGTTAAAATGACATGTTGTGGTTTTATGGAGACTTGTGTGCCAGACTATTTCTTGGCGAGGAGCAGTGAGTTTCTGGAGTCTGCTGGTTGCCTGGCAACCTCACAGTGATGACCAGACTCCAGGCAGTCTAAGCAAGAAAGTGAATAAGAAAATAAGTGTTTCCGAAAATGGCGAACTTTTCCTTTAAAAGAGAGTCAGGCTGTTGGAACTTTTAGGCTTGTTTCAACTGGTCATAATTGTGTGTCTTCAACAATAATAATACATTTAAAGATTTAATATCCTGCAAATAAATGATCTTACAACAAGGCATGAGAGTATTTGGAGATTAAAGTTCCTGATTCATCTAACCTTCAAACCTTCTAATCTTTAAATGTTCATTTTAGGGGTTCAAAACATTTTGAAAAGAGGTTCAGAATGATGATATCCATATGGTACAAATCATTTAACAGAACATATTATTCAGTACACACACTCATGATGGTGTGCAAACATGCAGTACAGGATGCACAAATAGACACAAAGTAAGACAAACACACATCCTGCTCTGCCTGTTGCCATATAAAAGTGCATTTAAAGTGGCTTTAACAGTTACATAACTGCTGGGCTCCATTATGGTCAGGACAATGCTGATGTGTACGTCTACGTGTGGTGAAAAAAAGATATATAAACAAGTACAGGCGCAGTGATTGAAAGCATGTATGTATAAGGTTAAAATGAGAAGAGCTACTTTTTAGTATCTCCCTTACAGAGGTCAACAGGTGTAAGTTTCTCTTTTGGGCTTTTGCCTGGACCGAGTGCCAACACCTCACAGCACGGCATTCCCTCTCCTGGATTGTGTTACTGCTTAATTACACATCAATAAAACTACTTGGGAGAAATGGAACGGGACTGACCTTCTAGGAACTGCAGGGAGCGCAACGAACTCTCACTAAACTGGTGACTCTGTAGCACACACGCTGCTGCACACAAGGAATTTAATCTAAAATGATGATACGGAGTGAAAATCTCATATTTATGACATTCTGGGGGCTACCAGGAGATAAAAGATGATGCTATCATGTCTTCCATGATATCCTCACAGTACGCATGTAGTCCACACTCAGGCCAACAGAGCTAATCACACACACAAAGACATAAACACGCACAGTTTATGACTTTATAACCAAGTGTGAACCATGACACGTGTTTCCATGGTGATAAAATATGACCGCTGACAGTAACAAAAGCAGAAGTGATATTATTTCCACTGACTGTTTCCTCTCTCAGTTACGCTCCTCTACCGCTGCCTCTTTCCTTAACCTCCAAACTTTTGTCTCGTGTATCTTCTCGCCGACATCACTCTGAGTTAACATCCTGTCCTTTACTTAGTCGGCAAAGTTTAATTTCGATTTTCGATTTTCAGTTTTTTTTTTTTTAAAGGGTTGCCACCTTTGGGTTTCCATAATGCCTTAGGAGACATTATAATGTTCACCTTATAATTCCAAGACATTAGCAAAGGTTCATTAATTGTTGAAAGGCTGACTTTCTAAAACACAACCAATAGATTATTATACCCTTAATAACTTTTTTTTCAGGTCATGTGTTTCTCTGCTCCTCTTTCTGGCTCCTGCTGCTTTTTTCAGTCCTCCCCTCTCCATGTTGTGGTTTAAGTTGCTGTGCTCTGCATTCCCAGGATTCCTTGCTGCCAGTATGCTTACATACCTTCATGCCAGCTGTGGCAGCAAAGCCACCATAACCCTGCTTTCCTTCTTCATGACTATGCTCCTCCCTTAACACTTTTCATGTCACTGACAAATCCTCCTCATACAGGCTGAAGTTACAGGAAGCATCTAGCCTCTTTCACAGTTCTCTCGCAGTCCGCACTTAAATATAACAGTATATATTTAAGTTTGGATTTGCATTTCTGTACACGAGTTGCTATCTCGGGTTTTGATTTCAATCTCTCAGAATGAAATAACAACAGCTCCCTTCTCAAATCATCATATTGTGTTGTGGGTCACAGTCATGAAGAAAGTAATAAAGTCAGAAAGTAACAGATTACAGTCTTTACACATGAACTGCAATACCTCCTTACCTCACTTTAACTAACCTCAAATCTACATGGTGACATCTACCCTCCTACTATCCTTCCTCCAAACCCTTTTTACCCCACGGCTGAAGCGATGGAGGAAGCCCTCCATACATCTCCTGTCCTTACCTTCATGCCAGCAGCAGCTGCAGGTCCACCAGGGTCCACAGCCTGGATGTGACAGGGTTTGCTGCCTCGCACCACAAAGCCCCAGCCCACAGCATCGCCCACAATCTGAAGAACAACAAGAACACGTGTTGGGTACGATATGATATTTCACATGTCTTTAATGCACATGGTTAATATTTAACCTGAGGCAAAATGTGCGTTTGTAGGGGTTTGTGGTTGCAGTGAGTAATTGGACCTTTCAAAAGGAAAGGACAAACATCCACACTGTGCAACCATGTCTATAAATTACTGAATACACATAATATTTATGTCCTTGTCTTATTCAAGTGTGATACTCATTTGGCACCTTATGGCAATCACACTCTGAGACAAAGTGCAGCGTGAAATTGGTGTGTTTGTGTGTAGGCTTGTGCCTGCTTCCTGCACGTGTGTGTGTGAGGGAACTGTGAGAATGAATGCCAACATCCATGCTGAAGCAGCCTTTGTTAGAGCTCAATTCTGTGTGTGTGTGCGTGTGTGTGTGTGTGTGTGTGTGTGTGTGTGTGTGTGTGTCTGTGTGTGTGTGTGTGTGTGTGTGTGTGTGTGTGTGTGTGTGTGTGTGTGTGTGTGTGTGTGTGTGTGTGTGTGTGTGTGTGTGTGTGTGTGTGTGTGTGTGTGTGTGTGTGTGTCCTCCTACAGTGAATGTCTTCTTTAGAAAGGGTCCTCCTGGTGTCTGTAGCTCTTCTGGACTCACTTGTCTTTTCAGAACTATTGAGAAAAAAAACACACACCCAAACACCCACACACGAAATGTTATTTGCTACCATGATATTTAGGAATGACCACATACACACAAATACTGAAATACACAGACATAATACTGTTAAAAGTGTGCAAGTGTGTTGAAAGTGCTAATGTCAGTCACATGCTAACAGGGCCTGGAGGCACGCTACTTCCTGAAACAGTATAGCCCCCCTTCCCCTCCTCCAACTTCCCCTAACCATTACTCACTTCACCATGACTCTACACAGGATTTAAATGGACTTTAACCCTTCATTTTAAATTCACTCCATTAGTAAAAATGATGAAACATTTGACAAAACAGAAAGCTGGGAAGATGCAGCTGACTGTTCGGCAACCAGGAGGCAGACGTTTAAAGAATCCCTGCGCGCACACACACACACACACACACACACACACGGTCATATTAAAAGAAAAATGTGGACTGAGAATGTATACACATTTGATATGCTTCAGATCAAAGCGGTTGTGATCATATGAAATGGAAATGAAAAATGAGGGAAGAAACTGAATTATAATTTGATCTTTTATTGTTTTTTTTAGGCTTTTAACCAATTTCTGTGTGCATGCATTTCTACACACCTACAGACAATAATATGCCACAAAGCTCTAATTAACTGCTCTTTATTCTTGTTATTCGGTCTGCTTTGGTTTTTCTTTGTTTTTCATTCATTTACTTCTCTGTGTTTATTTTATGCTCATAATTAATGCTTTAAAGAAAGGCACTTTGTTCACTGAATCATTACTGATTACCTTTCTGAGGATTGATGATTGAGATAACACTCATGCTTATGGTTTACAGAACTGAAACTGAATTGGCTGATTAAGGTCTGTATTTCCAATGATTGAGATTTATAAACCAGAAGCAATGTCATGCACTGCTTTAGAGATCTGAAACAAAATGTTAGTATGCAGCTGATTTGTACGTGTTTTTTATAGTGCTAACATCTTTTTATTTCACACACAAAACAACACTTATACATTAAGAAAATATGTGCAAAAGTAAGTTGAATAAACATTAAAGTGCTAAAAAGGACTTCTTCCTTTTAGATTGACAAATCACTTGTGGTCTGTGTAGTACTTCATTCTAATCTGATAAGACAGAGGAAGTCAAGTGAGAGAGACCTTTTATCCTCTTGATCTGGACATTTCCATAATCCCTCTGTGGAAATCCTGATCTGATCTTCAGGACAACTTCTCTTTTTAATACCTCATTATCTGCCTTGTCTACTTCATATCAGGGGCCAGCATCTTTTATTTAAACTGCCTGGCTTTATAAATGCAACCCAGAACGTATTACACAAGACACAGGGCTCCTTTTCTTCCCGCACAATTACTAAGGTTAATGTGAGGCAGAGGGGAATTTTGTGTGTGCATGTGTGTGTGCCTTCCTTTTCCTGTTCATTGTGTATCGTGCGTGTGAGTGCTCATGTTGAGGGGGCTCTGGAGCTACAAAGAGACTCTGTCAAGTGCTCTGCTTGGATTAGACACATCAAAGGAAACCTCACAGTAGTAAAGACACACAAAGCAGAAAACACACACACACACACACACACACACACACACACACACACACACACACACACACACACACACATACACACATCACTTCTTCATTCAAATCTCCACTCAGAAGCTGAAGCAGTCCATCTTCAAATTATATTATCACTTGCTACAACCAGCACGTATTTATCACATTTTATCATATACTAAAGATGCAAAGTTAATAGTTTGTGATGGGATGAATGGCATGAAGGTGGGTTAAATCATTTTTAACCTGCAAATTGCAAGTTTGAGTCTTACTCAGCCAGCATGTCCAAAAAACATCTACCACATCACTTCCAATTTACCAGTTTATTCACTTTCATTATGAGATACATACAGCTGATGTGGATGCATTTGGTGAAAGCCAGGATCACAACTTAGTGAGGTTACCACTGTCCATTACAGATAAATAATAAAACATGAAAATCCCATGTTTATTAAAGCTGAACCATAAACTGAGACACAATATCTGAAAACTAAATGAAATAACCTCTAGTATTTCTTGTTAGGAGCTGCACAGTGACAAACTACACTCCATAAACTACACTCCATGTGTGTGTGTCCACATCATCTTACCAGACTTGGGGTTGCACAGGACAGGTGGGCTGCTGCTGAGCGTAGGACTGCTGCTGTAATAACCGCTGCTGCCACAGCTGCTGCTCATGCTGCTCCGCCGTACGCCGACTGCCACCTTAATCTCTTTAGTAGGACTCACTGAGACAGAGAGAGACAAAGGGAGACATTAGACTAAAGATTGATGGGAGAAAGAGAAAGAGGGCAATAAAGAGGGACCAGAATTAATTTGACAGTTTATTCACTTGGCCTTTTTACCAGCAGGTCAATCAGGAGCATTGGAAGTACAGTACTAACCCTTGCTGTGTTTGCATAGAACCTTTTACCTTATTGATAATCAGAATTACAGCAAATTCCAACAAACAATCGCCTCATTTTAGCTCCTCCATTAGTATAAACTAGGACATGTGTTTAAAAACTGTGGGTTAAACTTTTAAAAACTGTCAAAAAATAGCAAAAGTTATGTAAACCTCCTCTTTCCAGTTACTTCCTGTTTTCCAGATAGGGTTGTCCACTTCAGTTAAGTCAGAGACGTTCCCCTGGGACCAGTCTCTCTCTCCCTCTCTCCCCCATTCTCTCTCTCCCTCTCTCATTGTTTGGAGATTACAAGAACTTTATACTACTTCTTTGGTGCCTGTTTTCCCAGAGAGAAATGCTCTAAATAGGTGAAGTGTGTGTGTGTGTGTGTGTGTGTGTGTGTGTGTGTGTGTGTGTGTGTGTGTGTGTTTGTGTATGTGATTGGACAACAGAACTCGCACCATTTTCTTCTGCCTGGCAACAAAAATAACTATTATCTATATATTGCAGACACCACCAAGGACACCAGTTATCACGCGTCTGTCAACAGAAAATAATGCAGAAAGGGTCAATATGTCACTGTGGATTTTTCCTAGAAGACATAATCCAATAATAACCACGGGAAACATCTGAACTTTATAGCGAGAACAACAAAACACATTTTCTGTCAGGTTTTAATTAAAGGGCAGGTAACCTCAGCTTCTCAGTCAACCACACACTGACTGCAATTAATAGCTCTGGGGCTTCATTGTCAGTTAATCATTAAATCATTTCCTCAATTAATCCAGGAACTATATTTAATAAGACATCAGCTCCCCTGCAACCATGATTTGTGAAGTTTTGGGGGGCCCCTTAAATACTGACATTTTTTCCATGCATTTCAAATTTTCTGTATCTTCAGTAAAATAGATCATGAGTAAATTTATGCTATTATTGATGATTCATGAAAGAGGGTGATTCATTACTATCTGACTTCAATACAGATTCTTGCAATCACCATCCAAGTGTGGTTACACAATATCCTAAACCTCACTCACTTTAACTTTGGGAAGAAAACAAACTTTCCGAGTCCCATTCAGTTTGCGCACTGCCGGCATTATTCCCCTAAAGCCCATAGTATAGTTCACACAATGAATTAATCAATGAGTTGTTCGGTCCATAAGAATGGTGAAAAGTGTTGATCGCGATTTCCCAAAGCCCAAGGTGACGTCCTCAAATGTTTTGTCCACAACCCAGAAATATTCAGTTCACTGTCATAGAGGACTAAAGAAACCAGAAAATATTCACATTTGAGAAGCTGAAATCAGAGAATTACATTTTTCTTAAAATTGACTCAAAATGATGAATCAACTTGGTGACTAATTTAATAGTTGACAACTAACTGATTAATCAACTAATCGTCATGGCTCTAAATAGCTGGTATACTATATACACAGCTAGATACATTGGACTGTGTGTGAGTACAGTTCCTACCTGAGAGGAAGCTGGTGTTGCCTCCATCTGAGTTCTGTTTGCGGAGACAGAAGGGGCTGTCGTGACTCTCGGGGATGCTGCGGGCGCGCTCGTGAAGGAGCTCGATCAATCGCCGTCTGCGCCGAAAATTCATCCTGAACTGGTAGAGGAGGGGCCCGTCGACGAAGTGATTCTTGTTAGTGACTGATGACAAAGAAAAATGGACATGGAGAGGTTTGACAATGAGACACGCTAGAAAACAAGAAAGGCTTTTGAAAACTTCACCCTACGCCGTGGATATTCGCTGATCTCATCTGAAAAACAAAATCTTGGCTGTGGTTCTGAACAACCTTATTAACATCTCTGTGAACGGGGCGGGAAGCCCGTCTGCACCTGCGTGTCCAAAGGTAACCGGCTGGGGTCTCCATCACAGAGGCAACTTTCTATGATGTCACTGATGATGTCATAGTTTATATAAAATCATCTGTCATCTGTGATCTGTCTGGACCAGTGTTGCCTCACAAGTGACATCATCAGTGACATCACAGAAGGTTATAAATAGGACCCATTTAAGTTTAAAGTTTAAAAGTTTTTTTTTTCATCTTTCCTTTTTCCTCAGATGGACGCCAACACGACGAGGACCGACAGACAGACCACAAGGTACGTACCCTCCCTAGTTCCTTTCTTTAATTCTAGCTTTCTTATTTAAACACCCTTTCCTACATTAGCCCCGCCTTATATTAGCCCCGCCTTACCTTAGCCCCGCCCTTACATTAGCCCCGCCTTACATTAGCCCCGCCCTACACTAGCCCCACGACATTAGCCCCATGACCACAAGGTACATACCCTCCTTAGTTCCTTTCTTTAATTCTAGCTTTCTTATTTAAACACCCTTTCCTACATTAGCCCCGCCTCACATTAGCCCCGCCTTACCTTAGCCCCACCTTACACTAGCCCCGCCCTACATTAGCCCCGCCTTATATTAGCCCCGCCTTACCTTAGCCCCACCTTACATTAGCCCCGCCCTACATTAGCCCCACGACATTAGCCCCACGACCACAAGGTACGTACCCTCCTTAGTTCCTTTCTTTAATTCTAGCTTTCTTATTTAAACACCCTTTCCTACATTAGCCCCGCCTCATATTAGCCCCGCCTTACCTTAGCCCCACCTTACACTAGCCCCGCCTTACATTAGCCCCGCCTTATATTAGCCCCGCCTTACCTTAGCCCCACCCTACATTAGCCCCGCCCTACATTAGCCCCACTCCCCCCCAGCCCCTCCCCACATCAGGAATGTCTTGTTAAAGCTTATTTAGTTTTTTTCACTTTATGTAATATTCAAAAGTACACACATTCTATTTAGCTGTTCTAGTGCTTACAGCAATTAAGTTGATTGTTGTTTTGATTGATCTGCGAGCTCTCCTGCGTCTACGGATGGGGTCTCCATCACCGAGGCAACTTTCTATGATGTCACTGATGATGTCATAGTTCATATGACATCGTCTGTGATCTGTCATCTGTGATCTGTCTGGACCAGTGTTGCATCACAAGTGACATCATCAGTGACATCACAGAAGGTTATAAATAGGACCCATTTAAGCCTAGTTTAAGTTTTTTTTTTCATCCATATCAGCCCTCTTTCCCCAGATGGAGACGCCGCCAACTGATGGAACGAGGACCCGGAGGAGCAACACCCTTAGGACCTTTCTTTAATTCTAGCTTTCGGATTGAAACAACGGATCCTACATTAGCCGCCTTACATTAGCCCCCTTACCTTAGCTCCCCTTACACTAACCCCGCCCTAGCTTTTCTTATTTAAACACCCCTTACATTAGCCCCGCCTTACACTAGCCCCGCCTTACACTAGCCCCGCCCCATATTAGCCCCACCCCCTAGCCCCCCCTACATCAGCCCCACGACTGATGGAACAACGGACCACAAGGTACGTACCCTCCTTAGTTCCTTTCTTTAATTCTAGCTTTCTTATTTAAACACCCTTTCCTACATTAGCCCCGCCCTCCCCACTCAGCCCCACCTATTTTTTTTTTTTTATAAAATAAAAAATTTTTTTTTTTGGTTTTTTTGGAAATATTTTTTTTTTTTTCTTGTTAGTTAATTTTTTACCACAAAAAAGGAATGTTTTGTTAAAGTTATTTAGTTTTTCCTGAATTCAGAGTTAAATATTGAACCACCATGCCTAAGTTGATTTAGATAGCCCAGAAGAGACAAACCAAACACTGGCTCTGGTTCACGTACTTGCTTATGTTCAAAAAAAAGCCGATGTCTGACCTTCATTTTACAGAATACTTCCACAAATCTGTTAAGTAAAATAAAATTCTCTGACTGAAAACTGTTTAGTTATAAAATGATTAAGGAAAATATTAAACCGGAAAAGGGGGGGGCCGAAAAGACGTACAGTACAACGGTAAAAGGGACTTAAATTAGTCTGAATAGATTAGGAACAGTTTTTTTTTGTGGAACATCTTCAACCAATATGCAGGAATCTTGTGTATTTCTACTATTAGTATTTTGTCTTTTTTTTTTTAACCTTTAAAAAAAAAAAAAAAAGGTTTTGGTTATTCCCTTTCCTTTTGTGGGAACTATTGCCAACCTCATAAAATCCTTTTATTATATGTGACAATAGAAACAAAAAACTATGGAGCAGCCTTTAAAGGTCCAGTGTGTAGCATTTAGGAGGCTCTATTGATATTGTTTATTGAGCCTTTTTTACCTACAAGTGAAGAAGAAGAGACAAACCAAACACTGGCTCTGGTTCACGTTCTTCACGCATTTCACAGCCACCGTAGTTTCTCCTTCATGCTTGGAAGGCGATGGTGAAGGGAGGGAGCTACCATCCACAATTACACCACTAGAGACCCCTAAATCCCTCACACTGGCCCCTTAAAGGAGGACTTTTTTACTCCCCCTTAGCACACTAATAACCTGACTGAAAACTGTTTAGTTTAAAATGATTAAGGAAACTGTCTCAGTTTAAGATTTATAAAGTCTGCTGTTGACCCACGCTCTTTAGCTCAGTGATACAGCAACTATACACTGACCACTTATTTTTTATTTATATTCTTAATTTTCTTCCGTACTTTATGTAAAACGTTTACTTTTACTTCTTGTTTGTGTGGGATCCCTAATCTCAGCAGGTCAGATGTAACAGCTACCATATTGTCCCACAGCAAACAATGATGACCAGACAATGTGGATCCATCCAGACTTGCCTTCTATACATTAAAGGTGTGAATGTGTAAGCATGACCTCTGCCCAGCATGAATGCAGTTATCTTTCCTTCTCTACCGTGTTTTTAATGTGTTTCTAATGGGAACTGAAGGCCTCTAAACACATTATCAACTTGATTAGTTTAAACCCCTCTCCTTACTGTGACAAAAGGGCGTATGACAATATGTACAGTGCAAAGTCCTCATAACAGCCGTGCAACACTAGTGCAGTTTTTCCATGTGACTCCTCTGCAGTAATGCACATCCTAATTGAATCAGACATGGGTGTGAGCAACAGACATCGGCGTCAAATCAAATTTCACGTCATGTGGTGACCCAACAGAAACCCATTCAGGATGTGCATCCATTGTTAAAAAACAATCTCGAACATAAACTGTTGTTTACACACTGTACAGGCAAATACACAAACTCCACCCTGTTCTAATATTTACACATCCTGAAAATACCTTTGAAACCTCTTAAGTGAGAGGACGTCGACAACTGTATGGCCTATCAGCACAGCTTAATTGGCTTGGTTTAACGAGGGGCTGCAAACACTCATTCACAGCTAGGAGTAACGGGTTTGACTACACTGCACACAAAGCAGAAGCACCAATGCTCGACTGAAATAAATGAGAAAAATACAGATTTTCAGTTCCTCTCGAACTCAACAATAAACTGCCAGACTGACGAGTGGGAAATATGTTTTAATGAAAGGAAAACCTCTCAGCATGTGGTGCCTCACTACCTGTTTTCTGATCCCTTCTTTTGTTTAAACTAAACACATTTGCAGATGACTTTATTGTTTTATGATGATGAAAATTCTTTCCTGTTGTGGAAAGTAATTAAACATATCAAACTCAAGTACTCAATAATTTTGAGGTACTTCCATTTTATCCTACTTTATACTTCTACGCCACTACATTTCAGTGGGAAATAATGTGCTTTTTACTTCATTAAATGTATTCGTCAGTCTGAATAGCTGGTAAAGCGGGCTTATAGTTTTATACTCGACTGCTAATACTATAAGCCACCACTGCTAAGACTATAAGCTGAACCAGTCACATAAAACAAGTGCACATATCACACATCTACAGATAACATGATATCCTCTGGGCTCCACAGCCAGTAGAACTTATTTGGCCTCCTGATACTTGTGAACTTCAGGTCACACTTTCCTCTTCTATATTACTCAGTAACATTCTGTAACTCTTGACACGTCAGGTCAGGTCAAGAACAGGAGACACTGAGAACCAGGACTAGTGAAATACAATTCCAGCCAGTGTGAGATATAATCAGTCCAAATTGGCACACACAGTTTCCCATTGGAGACTATGTTAACCTATTTTTTGTTTTAGATGAGGACCAAAAGATTATTTAAATGAAAGCTGCAATGGTAATCCAGGTTAGATCCCTCTAGACCATGGCTGCCCAAAGTGGGGCACCATTAAGTCTCAGTTTTGGCCCTCCAAGGGTTAAAAAAAATTGGGCACCCCCGATTTAGACATATTTGATCAGTATGATGGTAAAGTCTCCTGTGTTTAAAACTGCCACAAACACAGACTGAATTACACATGACTTTGACAAGGACTTTTTTTTTAAAAAGGAGCCAAAAGGGTGTGTTTAAGTGTGCAGATAGGGCTGTAATCAAACTATAAATCTACAACAGTTATCAGACAGCATGATTAAAAGAGCAAAGCAAATGTCACACAGTGTTATAAATGGGAAGGTCACCAGGTTAAGGAGGAGATGTGAGGAAGTCTGACTGTAGTCTGCATTCCACTGAAGTAATAAAATATATTAAATTACCTAAATTTTTATCACAATTCTGTATAAACTAACTGAATTACGCAGGTGTTGCTTGATACAGCGCATAGAAGAACATTTTGAGCGTGCAGGTCGCACTCACTAGGAACAGTCGCCCCATATTCCTCACCGTGCTGGATGATGCCATGTTCAAGAAGCCTTCGTCCAAGCTGCTCCGCCTCCTCCCTGGTGGCCATCTCCCCCTCCTGTAGCAGCCAGTCGATGAACTCAGAGGCCACCAGCGTGCGCTCATATGTCCCGGCCTCCTCCTCCCTGGTTTGTAATAGGTTGTTCTCTGTGTTCATCAACCTATGGAGAGAAAAGAGCAAATTTCTGTTACTTTGATTGATTGCCACCTTACGAGATAAATTATAGGACATTAAAAAGTCAATCTCATCCATAAACTACGCTTAAAATCAATGAGCCAATCCACTGATGGCAGTTTGAAGTTAGAGGTTTGGCTTTATGGGAACTGTGAGTAAATCAAAAATTAATAAATTTTTTTTTTTTTTTTTTTTTTTTTTTTTTTTTTTTTTTTTCTTCAAAAAAAAAAAAACAAATATATTAAAACAAAAACACAACTTTTTTTTTTTTTTAATAAAAAAAAAACGCTTTTTTTTTATTTTTTTTTTATACAAAACACAGAGTTCTCAGAAATACTGCAACATGTATAACCGATAATATAATATAATATAATAAGACCCTATAGTACTGTTAATTATCTGAGAGATGTGCTCAGTGTTCAGTGAAACTGGAGTTATTTTGAAGCAAAATATTTCTTCGGTGGGAATTTCCAGCAGGGAAAAAAACACCAACTCTGCCCATTTCTCCACTCTGTAATCTGCACAGTGAGAATGCACAAACACTGCACTGTAACTGTCTCCGGATTAGCACTTCAGCCACATAAGTGGAGGCATTGAGAGTGAATCTTAAATCTAAATTCATGTTATTTCTAGGGCCTCATACACCTAAAACTACAGAGCAGATTAGCATGATGACAAGGTAATTACACCAATAAAAAAAACTCTGTATGCTTCACTGACAATCAATGGAGGTTTGACTTTGTGGGCTCATATAAGAATCTGCTTCAGTGGATTAGATTTCCTAGAGTTTCTACTGATGATACAAAATATCCCAGTTGAGCACGTTTTACTGTTTCATTTATAGATCCTGCTCATTCTGAATAGCCTTTATCAAAGGATGACATAAAGGTGGTGGTGTGATTTTTTTTTCTGGATGACACCAGATCACACACACACACACACACACACACACACACACACACACACACTCAAACAAACAAAAACGAGTACACACATGCACAGAACAGAACTGCTGACTCTCTCCCAGAGCTGCTCTCTTAAAAACACATTCACACCCGTCACTCACACCAACAAACAGTGTCACCTGAATTTTCAACTGCTAGGCAGTGCTCATAAGAAACAATAACCTTCCTGTGGTGAACCTGTACATGTCATAACACGTGCTAGCAACAAACTGTACCATCAAAGAGAAAGTGAACACTAAACTTTCCACCGCTTTGCTGGCTGTGTTTTGCTGGCACAGGTTATATTCCCACATTCTGTTTTAACAGCTATCAATCATTCACTAAACTGTCAACTCCACACACCGAGCAGTGTAATGCAGGCAGACATGTATCATTTGTGGATATAATAGCAGCTTGGAGATTTGTAGGAATGCTTAGAACATTTCATGAACTGAAATTATAAAAAAGTTGTCAGATAAAGACAGTGAACATTTGCACCAGCAGACACTCCTATAGCTGAAGCATTCAGGCTCCAGACTAGGAAACTTAAACAACCACCGACCTAAATATGACTCTCCACTGAAAAGGTTGACGGATGACGGGATGAAACATTAGAAATATGAGAGTTAGATGATAAGATTGATACCACTCTCAATTTCTGTATGCTAAATGTGAAGGTACAGCCAGGAGACCATTAGTCTAATTTAGCATAAAGACTGGGGGGGGTTGTGGTTATCCAGCTGCTACATGAAGCTACATATCTACCATACAGACATTAGGGGGGAGATCTTCTCATCTAACTCTTAAAAAAAAGCAAAAAAGCATATTTCCCAAACTTTCAACTATAACTGATAATGGCCGTGTATGGAGCAGGCAAGGTTGGTCGGAGGTCGAAAAGTCCTCTGTATATTCACTGTCTCTAGAGCCTAGCAAAATGAGGATCCTAATATGTTAAATTAACCAAATGAAACATATATCAGGTGCAGCCAGTAAAAAGCTTCCTCTCTGCAAAAAGCCTCCGATACTTATGGGTTCTTTGTGATAGTATTATCCTTCCAGTGTGGTTCATTAACTATAATTGATGATCCAGAGATCCAGGCCCAGATCTTAAGATAAGAATTATACTGTCATTAAACTTGGTCCCAGGATGACACTGTATTTTTTAACCCTGGCTGGTGTAAAGTAACAACACTGCAGTTTAAACACATCAAAGAATATTGTCTGAGGCTCACATTCAGGCCTGCTTAAGACCTCATTACGAAATCATGACTTGTTTGGATGTCAAATTGTGATGGATTTGGAGCTTTAGTGGGATAGGTGCTATGGCCCATATTAACTGCCAACATCATAATACAAATGTTGAAAGAACTGGACACAATGTTCTGTGAGACATGGCTATGTACACAATGTCATTTAATCCATGTAATCATGTTAAGTCAACAGGTCGTGTAATGTTAGCTCAAAGGGATTGACTCAAAGTAAAGCACAGTTCTTGGTATAATACCATGGGTATTGTAAGAGAAGCACTGTATATTATGCATGACACGAGGCTGTATATACAATATGTAACTGGATGATGATAACTTAAAGTGGGACAAGGCGAGCAGCCCTGAGCTGGATGTGCACTGAGCTGGATGTGTAGTTGTTCAGTCAGCATGTCTAAGTCAGCTGGAGTGGGCTCCACTGAGACCACCAGGCTCATTCCTGCTCTCAGATTTGTCTTGTGCAAAGGTGGGGCACATAAAACTCTCTAAGGACAAATATAAACATAACACATAAAACAAATATATGACTTTAAGGGTCATTTAAGGGACACGTGAGAGCACTATAGCAGACAAAGGTTTTAACTGAATAGTCTATAAGGCAATCTGGAGATCAGAAGAGTGTCAAAAGTAAAAAATATATATATATAACATATAAAATACATTAAACCTGGAGTCATCTGACCGGGAGGTTGATATGCATGAAGCTGAATGTGAGTTTTTTCTTCAGCCTTACCTTTAAATATTTAATGCAGAACCTAAGTAATTTCTAAATATAGCGGATTTTAAAGTAAAGCTGAAGTGGAGGAAATCAATCAATCAATCCATTGTGGCCACTTCACAGCTAAATGACTCTTTCATGTATTTCTGTTAGACAAACAGTCCACTACATGTCTTGTAAATGCAACCAGTTTTTAACCTTTATTGACATATAACTTTGTCAGATCAGTTTCATTTGTACAGCCCTTAATCTCGGTAAAAGTCTCCAAAGGCACCTAAGAGTGACCTTATGGAACAACAAATGAATGATAACGTTGTATTTATTAGGAATTTCCGTACAGATTAGCATTATTTTAGGATAATAACCTAGTTAAAACATAAAATGATCAAATGCCTTTATAGTAAAACTTTCTTTTTTATTAGCCTGGTATGTTGGACTTCCTACTATAATAAGTAAAGACATTCTTCCAGTCATCAGTTAGTCATGTGAATACGTTATGATCTACTCTAAAGCAGTGAGAGCAGCTAATGTAATTAAGCAGCCATTATCAGTTGTAATGACTAATAACTGAGCAGTGACACAGACCTCTTTCTTAGTTTCAATCATTGGTATGTTTAGAATTGAAAGGTTGTGTTGCTCTCTCTTGATTTAGCTGCATGGATCTTACATACATGTATCAGACCGAAAATAGAAAACAAAGATGTTCAGTGTGATGGATGTCTGGAATTCAGAGAAATGGTCACCAATAATGTTAAGTGTATGCAATTTGCAGTTAATGGGCTAAAACATGCAAAATCACCAAATGGTCCTTTAAGGACAGTGGTGCCTGGCCAGTGAGAGACAGAGTATTTGCTGTTTTAAACTGAGGTGTTTTCTAGCCTTTAAAAGACAAATGGAATAGTTTGAAACAACCTACAGCTGCCCTGGTGAGGCAACGGAAAAGACTCCCAGACCATCTGTGACTGTATGTGAGCATTGAGCCGGCCGGCCTTTTTTGTCATTTAATAAATTCAATATGAGCATGGATAAATCATCTTTAATTATGCAATTCAACCACAATCTACTGTACACACACATGTAAGCAGTCCACATGGTGAACAATGCTTTAAAAGGCCGTAAAACATTGTCCTCTCTGGCTAACCTGATCTCCTAGGAAATGCTGTCATAACAACTGTTTGAAATACCTTCCTCTGGTTTGTTTATTGGAGTTTCTGTATGCTGATTTGACAACTGTGAGCGTCAGAGATCAATGTGTGAGGAGGGTTGTTTATTTTTCCAATGGAAAAACTGTAGGGCTGTAGGTACGCGTACTTGATGTAACATACTATATGGTCATTAGGTTAGTACAGTATGTACTGTAGGGGTTTTCTGCAAGAATAAAGGTCGATGGACAGTCTAGTGTTCATGTCCCAGCAAGGACAAGAACACAAAGAAGTGAGAGCCTAGTGAAATTTATCTAAATCTTTGTAAACCTCTTGCCAAAGAATCAAAGCAATTGTGGTGTGCAATTATGAAAACAAATAGTACAAACATGATCCTCCTGCATGAGAGATATCTGCACTAAGAGAGTGTGAAATGTTGTTTTTTTTTATGTTGCAGGATGGTTACGTGTGCTGTAAGTGTAATTGTGAAGAAACTGTACTTCACAAGCAAGTAACCACCAGAGTAGGCTTGAGGGGTGTTTGTGTGTGTGTGTGTGTGTGTGTGTGTGTGTGTGTGTGTGTGTGTGCGCGTGTGTGTGTGTGTGTGTGTGTGTGTGTGTGTGTGTGTGTGTGTGTGTGTGTGTGTGTGTGTGTGTGTGTGTGTGTGTGTGTGTGTGTGTGTGTGTGCGTGTGTGTGTGTGTGTGTGCGTGTGTGTGTGTGTGTGTGTGCGTGTGTGTGTGTGTGTGTGTCCTGGGCTGAACCATGGTGATTACATAAACACATAGCTTTGAGAGCTGAGACGACAGATGTCTCCCCTTGGACTATTTCTTCCTCTTATGCAACTGCTGTACGTGTGTGTGTGTGTGGGTGTGTGTGTGTGTGCGAGTGTGTCTGTGTGTGTGTGTGTGTGTGTGTGTGTGTGTGTTGTATCAGAAACAGACAGGAAAAATAGGTCTCTGTTTACAAGAGGGTCACTGTGTATGTGTTAAGACAGGCACAGAAATACAGTTTACTCATGTGACAAAGAGGTGACAGGATGTGTGAGACGGGAAAAGGGGAGTCAAGCTGTTTGTGTGTTTAGTACCCAAAAAAAGTGTGTGTCTGCACTTATTTGGCTGTAAATGCAAAGACAGTGTGTGTGTGTGTGTGTGTGTGTGTGTGTGTGTGTGTGTGTGTGTGTGTGTGTGTGTGTGTGTGTGCGTGTGTGCATTGCATCTCTACAGTTTCGGATTCACACACACACGCACACACACACACACACACACACACACACACACACAGAGGAAGAAACAATTAGTCTCATCACATGGAGAAACAGCTTCATGGGTACAAACCTGATGACAAACAAAAACAGTCCCATTAGCGGTGTCCTCTGCCCTTCTCTAAATCCAGCCTGTCCCTGGACGAATGCTGTGAGTCATCTCTTGTTAATATCTTCTGATTTCCCTATGCCTGCAGGCTTTTATCATTGTTAAAAACCAGTTAAGCTCAATACTACGCTAATGGAATAAAATGTACGAGCAAAACAAGCTTTCAAAGAAATTCACTCAAATGCACTCAATCAGCCTGCCATAGTGAACGCCAATGATTCTCACAAAGAGGAAGGCAGGAAATACACACCTGGGATGTGCTATTGATTTCCAAGGGACCATGAACTTCTTTAAGTCAACAGCGTCAGTTCACTGTTCATCATATCAAAAAGCTTCACCAGCGGCATCTTTGAGGAAGTAAGCGATATATCTTAAATCAATCAACATTTAAAAACCCAGATACACCTGCAGGAATGGGAGATAAAACGTACTTATGAGATATTAAGTCTTTGACCAACACACAGTTGGATGATGTGTTTTTTTTTGCAGCTGACAGCAATTTTAAGTTTGTATGCATTTCTTTGCTATCAGCTATGAAACAAATCACGCAACTGTGTGTTAATCAAAGCCTTAGTTTGTCATGAGGGTAAGTATGTTAAAGATCCCCTCCAGACATGTATTATGACATATACAAATAGTCAGCTTGGAATAATAATGTGTCTGACAATGATAACTCATTTCCTCTTCCAGAAGCAGATGGATATGCAAACTTTGTTCATTTCTGTTTGTCTACTACTTCTCTGTAAAGTCCATTCTCAGTGTGTGTGCACTGATGGCTCCAACGTTTTACTACACACTTGTAGAAGTTGCGTACTGGACCAGGATGGACTTCCAAACTATTTGTAATGTCACAAATCATGAGCACAGAGAAACTTTCCACTTTCAGCAGATGAATGTGGAAACAACCTTTTAGTGTCAAACTCTGCACATACATCATTCAGTGAAGCTGTAGGAGCAAGAAGAAAAACAGATTTTTGAGTTCCCCCTATTTCCAGTCTTTATGCTAAGCTAACCTAGGCTAACCAGCTGCTGGCTGCAACTTCATATTTACCGTGCAGATACAAGAGTGATACCAATATTCTCATGCAACCTTTGGCAAGAAAGCTACTATGAACTATTCCTTTAAAGCTACACACGGAAAGGGGAAAAGAGAAAATCAATCAAACACACTCTGATAAAATGCCTGGGGAATTTCTGTTCTTGCAGCGCAACTATATGAAGCCATTTCCTTCAATCCCTCTCATAGTTCCACTTAGAAGAATACGACTGAGTGGTTGTGGTTGTGTTATATGGCGTGTCTGTGTGTGCTCGTACTTCTCATAGATCCTCTGCCCCCTCATGAAAACTTTGGCTTCGCTGTCCAACGGGAAAGTGCCGTCGTCTTTTCTGAAGCGGTAAAACAGCTTCAGGTCTTTGAACTCCCGGTGCTCGTCACACACTGAAAACACACACACAAGCATAGATGTTTTAGTTCAGGGCTCATCACCTGCAGGCATTACAGACTCAGGGGACAGAAATTAATTATCAAAGAGCCAGAACAGGAAGAGGTTGTTACTGACTGACTGGTTTTAGAAACATAACCAACATGCACGACTGAAATCATGAGACAATCCATGCAAACCTGTTTCATAACTCAGGTTTCTCTAGACTGCTTATTTACTTTACAGATAAATGCATTTACTGGCCAGTTTAGGTTGTGTGAGTGTAATTAACAATGGTATAAAAATAGCAAAAGCGTCACAAAGGGATCATGGGAATTTTGATCATGTTTGTATAAAGCAGTCACTAAAATCTTAACATCATTAAATCATTAATCTACAGTTGGGATGAGTTAATATTGAGTTGGCTCTGTCTAAACTTCAACTAAAGAGAAAGAGGGCAGTGTGCTCTCTCCGCCTCTGTTTTCGTTGTCTGACATGTGAAACAGGTAGTGAGACGCTACAGTGGAGCCAAACTGTCTGGGAGACACGAAGAATCCGCTCTCAAGGGGCCACTGATCGTTCTCAGAAAATGTCAAGAAAGAAAGACAGAGAGAGAGAAAGAGAGAGAGAGACCCTTGCTGTTGCAGAAAATGAAAAACACATACAAGACTAACCACCCCCCAACACAAACACAAACACAAACACACACACACACACACACACACACACACACACACACACAAACACACACACACAGCTCAGCCTTACCGTGGTGAATGATGCTCTGGTCTAAAAGTTTCTGCATGATCTTGATGGCTGTGTCTCGGTCCGAGGCCTCCTTGTGTTCAATCAGCCAATCAATGAGTTCCTTGGCCACAAAGCAGTTTGGGTAAGTTCGCAAGTGGTGCCGCCGATCCTTGATCACCTTCGCCTCGTGGAGCCGCAGCCTGGAGGGCAGCAAACAAGCCACAGAGGAGAGTTCTTGAGAGTACTGTGACATGATTCCTTAACAATTAATACATTAAAGACTTTTGGTTTAAGTGATGACTGACTGATGTTTCACCTTCTAAAAAGGTGTTAGTCCTGTCATTCCCTGGTTTAGTTATTTATATGAGCTGCATATCATAAATTAGTCCATTAAGATAAGAAATCTTCTAGTAGTAAAAACCATGATTTACCCATGAGAACAGATTATTCAAACAAAGACAAATTTATGAAATTAGCAAATCAGTCCTCTAGGCTCAAGGTGCATGCATGCTATTCAATCCCCATCTTCAGGGATTTATAACGTGATATAAATATACATATATATATATAAATTGCATGTATATTGCATGACAACCCTTGCATCATCAAGGTGACCTCTCCCTGAACCTGAGTATTGTGAAACAGCCCACCACAGCCTTAGCCAAGCTCCCTGCCGCTAGCTAGTTCCACTCCATGCTGAGTCTGCATGCAGCTGGCTAGCATCACCCCGGATTAGCAACGACAGTCCTAGTCCAAGTCCGCCCCAGTAAGTATCCACATGATGTTCTGCCAAGACTCACGATGGGCAAATAAGTTACAGACTCATCCTTTCCTCCCTCCTCTGTTCGGGTACAGTCTAATCTACCCATAAATCATCTCAGATGTAGATGGAAGCAAAATAATCCATCATGCTGTTTCCTTATAGGAGGCTCAGGTGTCAGAATACGTGTTGTATTAGGTGTTCTTACTCTGTTGGTTCCTCTCTGTAACAGCATTTCTTACATTTGTGCTGGGTTGCACAATGACAAGCGGGAGTGTTTCTGAATGAGTCTCTGGCTCCCAGTATGACTATAATGATGCTGATTCCCAGGCTGAAAACATCCACCAAGCCTGACTCTCTATCACAGTCTGCCATGGGGCAACAAACGCTCTATTCACAACTATAAACTGGTCACAGGATTTACTACAGCAGCTGCATGTGTCTGTGTGCAATCCGTCCTTTCTGTCTGTCTTTCAGCCCTGTGCCTGAAATACATCCGCTCTACCACACGAGCAGTCGACATGATGGGACACAATAGTGTGATAAGATATTTAAAAACAGCCAGTGTACTGTTATCTGTCAGTGCCAGGAACGATGTCACTCTTGTTTCATGAGCTTGACTTGTGATAAATGATCAAACAAAGGTGTGGATTAGGTACACCCCATGCTTTTATACCAACTGTATTTCATATCAGGTCTATTTTGATTTTCATTAATACAGTTCACTAAATGAAACTGACTTTCTCATTCAGCAGGGAGTTAAAGTAAGGGCGAACAGCAATCATTAAACTGTCCAGTGTTTTAGTATTAGTACGTATGTTCGTAGCTCTTTCATTTAAATAACATATTTTAAATATTTTAACATTTTAAAACCGGCATTCTAAACATTTGAAATCGCACTTGTATGTTGTTTACTCTGTTTGTCATCTGTCCGGTTATGTCTGTGTATGCACCAATGCCTTTACACAAATGAAGTTCCTGATGGATAAATAGTTATTTTGATTTGAATAGATTATTGTACATATTGTTTTATAATATTTTTTGCATGCAATTGTCAATTTTCTATCTTTCTATTCTTTATTTTCTTCTTGAGTTGCAGTAATTGCTTTCATCTTTCTTTATATTTTCCTCATACTGTTTATTATTATGTACCAATATACCAAGGCAGATTCCTTGAATGTGGAAATCTATTAACAATAAATCTGATCCTGGTTGATAGTGCGCAGTGCAACAAGACTAATAGCTTTCAGCCTTGCTAGCAGCTATGTGAGACTGTATTTAGAAATAATGCTGCTTTGAGCTAAATGCTAACAAGCACAAATATTTACCATGTTCACTTAGTTTCAGCTTAGTTTAGCATGTTAGCATGCTAGCATTTGCTAATTAGCACCAAACACAAAGAGCAGTTGGAGGTTTTGCAGGTATTTGGTCATAAACCAAACAATCATCCTGTGAGTTTCTTTACACATTTCCATGGCAACCCATCCAATAGTTATTGACATATTTCACTCAGAAACGAAAATGTCACCCTCATTTGGCGGGGATGACCAAAGTCAAAAGGATTCGTCCTCTGGGGGCCGTGAATGTCTGTACAAATAATCCATTCAATAGTTGTTGAGATAGGAATGTAACAATATATCGTGATACAAGTTAATTCGCAAACGTGAAGATTCAAATCACTGAAATGAAAAATGTATCATAATACTTTTTTTAAAACAGCAGAGGACGCTATCTACTGACTTTGACTTTGCTTGTTCATGTCAGTAGCTGTATCAAACACATCGCAGCGACAGTGGAAGACTTGGAAACTGAGGATGTACTGGAAGCGTGGCAGCTTTTTGGCTTCCCTAAGTCAGAGAATAAAAAAGGTAAGAAGATGACGGGCAAGACGTAAACCCAGTATCATGAACTGTATCGAATCGGGAGTAGAGTTTATACATTTTTGTTACGGATGCGGTCGACACCCTGTGCACATAACTCCCTGCTACCGGCCTCTCAAGAGCTGAGGACCATGATTTGAGCAGCACTCACTCTGGAACCCAATCACGACGACGCACTTGAGGTACTCGCTTTGAAACGTTGGACTGGGCTAGTTTATACTTCATCAAACCAAATCTGATTCTTACATTCATTATCACTTCATTCAGTTTATTTTTATTTAATTTGCATGGTGTCTAGATACACTAGTGCAAGGGTCTTTTAGTTTGGTTAGTATTAGTAGCTAGTGAGGCTTGTATTTCAATTTATTATTTTTTTAGATAGTTTTAGCTCCTTGAATCCTTCTTTGGTTTTATTTGCTTCTTTGATTTAAACAGCCACAATCCGCCCTGTCTCCTTTGTGGTTTCGCCTCACCTTTTACATTTTGTATAAGATTTATAGACTTTTTTTCGAGCTGGGTTGTAACAATTTCACATCCCTATGTTAAGGTATTTCAGTCTGGACCAACCAATAGAATTACACTACCGTCCCTAAAACCAAGCTTCTATCTTAAAAAGTTTGCAAGCTGACTGTTAAAAAAGACAAAGATAGGGGCGCCCGGTTAGCTCAGTGGGTAGAGCTGGTGACCCATGTACCGAGGCTGCTTGCTGCAGCGGCCAAGGGTTCGAATCCGACCTGCGGCCCTTTGCTGCGTGTCATCCCCTCGCTCCCCTTTCCTGTCCATCTTCAGCTGTATCTATCAAATTAATGCAATAAAAGGCCAAAAAAATAACTTAAAAAAAAAAAAAAAGACGAAGATAAAGATTTACAGACAGACGTCGGGCCCTGTATGTCACAACCTCAGAGGCAGAGGACTCTTGGACAGCCACCCCACCAACCTTTCGTTCACTGACACCAGTCACGTTGCCAGCTGGCTGCCTCAGTATACAGCTGTGCCAGGGACACTGACACACACACATACACACAAACAGGAAAACACACTCTGCTGCTAAGCAAGATAACAAAAAAAGGAGTACATCTATTAATCTCTTGAGGTTGTAACTGTTACTTTTATGGTTCTTCAGAAGAGGACAAGACGATATCACAGTGTTTACTTCTTAACAAACAACAAAAACTCTAACTCAGTTCATCCCACCCAGCTGGAAAAACACAATTCAGTGGCGTATTTTCCTCGTAGTTCAGTGGGGGGCTGAAATTCCAGGCATTGATGCCATGCTTTACCTAGTGAGCCTCTATTCATTGCCGGGAGCGTGAGCCAACAAACGCCCCTGGGTTATGGGGCCTTTCTTCACAGACAGTAGGTCAAAGGGTACAGCATGTCAACAACACTGCCAAGGCTAGCAGTACAGTTGCCTGATAGGATGAACGGGAAGGGCATGATAATGATAATGGGTTAGTAGGTTGATCATTCCCTCTGCAGCTCAAAGGGCACTGTATTACCAGAGCAACAAAAACTACTCATGTGTTGAGTCCTAAAAACTGTAAAAGCAAAACAGGATCCTGCAGCAGTGTGCTCAGGGAGGGCTGTGCATGTGTGAACGCCTTTGTTTGGCTCCGCATGCTGCAGTAGGGCTGACACTGCCTGTGCTGTCAGTTTGCAGCGAGCCACATGCATGATCATTAATCTGCTGTCATGCCTACAACACCCACTTTTCTCATTAATGTGTCATGTCCTGTCATGTCCTCGTTCATCCTGATCTGGGCCACAGAAAGACACACAGGATGGAGCATGAAAACTAATTAAACAAGGAGTGTTTCTACTCATCATCCAGTGGATTCGTTCGTGATTGCAATTGCATTTTGGTGGTCGGTTTGCGGATGATCCTGCCCCAGCTTTCCCCTCAACGTCTGACCCGCAGCATACCCAGGGTCAGCGGGCATTTCTGACCGACATACCTCAGCTGTTCTCCGGTGACGAGCACCTCGGCCAGCCGCTCCAGCTCTGCAGCCTTCTTCTGCATGGTGTTCCCGATCCCGTCCATCTCTCTGCTAAGACAGGAGGCAGAGACCCGGGATGTTTTTGTTGCCAAATAGCTTCACCAAAAAAAAAAAAAGAAAAATCAATTCTGCACTGAGAAAAATGCACCAGTTTTGCTTTTTTGTTAGTGGTTTTTTTTTGTTTTGTTATAAAATGAGTAAACATGCCGTGCAGCACCGGTAGGTTTGCAGCGGACATACACACAGAGAACAGGAACCAATGCAATGAAAAACAAAAGGCATGCAAGCATCCACGCGGTGATGATTTGAGAAAAATAAACAATGCACTGACAGCTCGGGGTTTTTTTTGCTTACCCTTCAAGCACCATGGAGAGCGAAAATAATGATCAATTATCCCTTTGATGAACGAGGAAGTGGGGGGGTGGGGGGGGTGGGGGTTATCCCATCCCAGGAAACATATGCAACAATGCAGCCAGTCAGAAGTCACAGCCCAGCCTCAGTGTGCCAGCATCAGCAGCGGTCCACTTTTAAATCCTCGGGGGAAAAAAACACTCCAAATATCTGCACACACACATTAAGGCGTGCATGCATGACACATTTCCTCCACGAAACCCTCCGTCGGTCCGGTGCTGGTGCTGATGCGACGCCGATAGGAGCAGCTCGGGTCGGTTCGTTTGTCACTGACACTGACACACCACACGGGATGAATGCACGTTTTCCTCCACGGTGCAGCCAGTGCCCATCCACAGAGCCCCCGCATTGGGAGGACTCTGCTGTCGTCACTGGGGGAGTTAACCGAAGGGGGCGGGGTTACAGAGGTATGTGAGTGCGCTCGATTAATCCACCGCCCGGTCCAGGGAATGAATTATAATTATTAGTTTTTTATTGTGTGGAACAGAGAGCAGCCAGTGTAATGTGTGACTGATTAGCAGAAGCAAATGAATTCACTGTCGATGAATGAATGAGGTGTTGTTCGTAATTGTCATTGTTTGCCTTATATTTCGCAAAAGAGGACATGTCTCCACCTTTTTTTTTATTTATCTCTATAACTCGGTCAGACAGCTTTTCTCCTTCCCACTCACCTTTCCATTCATTTTACTCAATATGAACCATTGATTTGGTGCTTTGGATTATTCTGAGTGGCTTTAGATTTACAACAAAAAGTTCTGAAAAAAGAAAGAAAGAAAGAAAGAATCTGAAATCTGAATTTTCTTTGAACATTTAGTCACTAATGAGATTTTGATTTTAAAAAGAAGCAGACACAGTACAACCTTTCAATCTTTGATACAAGTTTGAATTTAGTGTCCCAAATATTTTATACAGCAAGTATACCATAGAGTAACTGACTGTACATCAGACTGCTATTTACATGTTTCCGTATCTGAAGATAAAACCAACGCTTCTACCCAGGACAGATGAAGTCATCTGGCTGTTCATTGGCTACACTGGTAGTGTGTATGTATGTATGTATTCTGCAGAGTAATGGTCTCTTGTGAATGTACTCATATTTAATAGTTAAAATATGTTGCATTCCTGTCTACAGCCCAGGCAATGGTGTCACAGCAGGTATACTAGTATTAGTATTAGTTTAAACCTGCTGTCCCATCTCCTTCTCTACAATAGTGATAGCTTAGTTTTTGTTTATGTCTTAAATTAGGTTCTTATTATTTATAGATTGAATCAATCTGTCAGCGATGGCCAATGAAAAGGCTGAGGTAACACTTTATTTGAAGGGTGTGAATAAGACTGACACGACACCTGTCATGAGTCTTTATGAATGTTTATAAATGTTGCCATTAAGTGTCATTTGGTCAGTTATGTCATTTTTGATGCAAAGTCAACATTGTTTGAGCTGTCTGTGTTATGACAACTTCACATTAACAAAGACAACATGCCACAGCAGGCCTATTTAGCTTCATGTGTTAACATTACATTATACTGTGTGGTTGGTTTTGACATTGGCTGTCACAAGACCATTATAAGTGTGTCATAAATATTTTCCTTGACCTTCCCAGACACTTTCAGTAGCTACATTACATTAAAGCTACCGGTCCCATCACTGTACACAGCTCGCTTTAGTAAAAACCTGTCATTTGTCTTGTCTACATTACCAAGTATAAAATGGGTTTGGGTGATTCTGTGTTTTAATTTCTTATTCTTCATCTCATTATTTAGTTAAATCATTACAACAACTTCCCTCAAAAATCTTTTAAAATCTACACAGAGACAGGAATTGAACTATGTAGATAAATAACAATAAGCTTCATATTTGTCATATTTAGTATCTTTTTCAGCATCATATAATGTAATTTGTTTGCCTCTGGGCCCACCTCATAGTTCAATGTAATTTTAGTTGCGGACATACATATTTATACAGAATCATAACGAGCTGTGAAGGACCAGGGTGTATCATGCACTGCATGATGGATATCAGTGTTCAACCGCGACACCTGCTGACCAATGAGGGTATTGCGGCCAACGGGGGTCGACTTTCTTTCTTGTTGTGATTTTAGATCATTAGCTTTGAGAAGGTTTAGTCTCTAAATAATATCTAACAAGCGACGTGTTTTCCTAGAAAGAAGCCATCATCCGCGGTTCAGAAGTTATTATTAAACGCTTCAGTTACTTTTTTAGAAGAACACGTGACCTGTGCTGTCATCCGGACCAGTGGCGCGATGGATAACGCGTGATCAGATCAGTTATTGTAGTTTACCAAACAGCAGCACATCACTTCAGCAGCTATTACTGGATCACTGAGGGTACCATACGGGTAACATATAGGCAACCACTGCCAAGCTGGAAAGTTGGAAATGTGTGTTATTATTCTGCAAGTTGAGCACTATTTCTGTGTTTGCAGGGCCACAACTGAATGAAGAGTATTGATGCATGAAGTACACTGTGGACCCATTGATCAAATAATGCCTGTGTTAATATTAAGCAGCTGTAAAAATACCATGAAATAGATATTGAATTGTCTTCATCTCCTAAAGCAAGATATCATATGACTTGCTAATGAATGTATCCCTTTCTACAGTAAAAAAAATTAAAAGATTAAATTAAAATTAAAAAAGAAAGTTTGGCCTATTGCAATGCATTTATTAAATACTTTCTTTACAACAATCATACAACACATATGTATATGTTTGATCTTTGTCGTAACTACAGCTGGCTATGAAATAAGGACCTCAAATGACAAGCAACTTAAGTATTAAGTTAGTTAACTCAAGACGTGAATAATATATGGATGGTAAAGTAGGCAATCAAAACTGCACTTCCCACTGCAAATCAAATTAGTATTTAAGGGGTTCTGCACAAAAGTCAAAATGAAACAAAAGTAAATGAATATAGGCCTACAATATATCTGTTTTTAAATATACAATGCTTGCAAATGTAACAAAACACAGATCTACAGGCCTAGTATCAACCTCTTCATAGGTGCATAGAAAACTCACAAGCCTGTCTCTAAGTGCTGAGAGCAGATTGCATGTGACAAATAATGGCAGTTTATTACAGAAGAGTAAAACCTGGCTCTCTGATTCTTTCTTGCATCAAATAAGAAAAGTCATAAAAATGTGAAATGGTAAGCCCTAAGCACATTAACATAGCAACCTCGAGGATAATGGCATTGTTTAGCATTTCTATGGAATGGTTGTGTTCATATTTGTTGTGTATTATTTTATATAATTTATTGCATACTGGAATTTGAATATTATGAACAACAATGATGGCTCTGGTTATCAGCTGGAAAAGAAGGAACACTTTCTACTCAGTGGTAACACTGGTTAAAAACTGAGGAAAGAAGGAATTACTGTTATGCTTTGACTTTGTCAAATAATGTTGAACACCAATTTGTTAATTTCTATGTAAATAAACACCAGCTGTTGTTATTGCATGTAGAAACTGATGTGAAGGCACAATAGGCATCTAGCACATTCTGCGAAAACCCTTATTAGAAACCTTTAGACGGATGATTTATGGATCAATTTCTGAACTGAGCAGAAGTGTGATATTTACACAGCCAATGCAACTGATATTTACATTTAAAAGATATCATATGGCAACATCTGCCAAGTCAGTATGCAGCCAGTATAGCACAATGCTTCTCTGCATTCAAAGTAGAGCTTTGGTGTACTACAATACTTCATTAATGGGTCAAAACCTCTTTAGACATAATGGAAACTTCATCAACATTCCTGTGAAAAGACATATCAAACCACAGTATGATCTGATGCACTGCATTAATCAATCCTCTACAACAAGAATTGTGCATATCCACTCCTGTCAGTCACTCTTTGGCAGTTCCTCCATATATGCACCAGGTGTCTCCCTCCCCCTACAGTAGTGTTAGTAGGAGGCAGCAGTGGCAATGGAAGAGGAGCCTGGCTCAATGTTCTTCAGATGGCAGGAGTGGCAGAGAAGGTGGCCATTCAGAGGGTAGCAGCGGTGACCCTCCTCGTCGTTTAGCTCCATCTTACATTCCTGGACAACACAAAGGAGGAACAAGGATGAGACACATCCAGTGAAAGGTTACGTGAGTTTAAATATAGGGAATACAAGATAATTAGTCTGACTTCTGCCCCACATTAGCCTTATTTCCTGCCATTCAAAGATTGGGCTGTGGAAGTGTGGATATGCAGCATTTAGAAGAGGTTAATTTCTACATTTACAAAAAAGAAAACTTCTCATTATTAGCAAATCTAAAATCTGTGCATACTGAGAGAAGAAAAAAAAACTCTGGTTGATGAAGGATTCCTTTATCTGCCTTATGGCTTCCAGTTTCAAGAAAGAAATCTGTTTACAAAGACAGAATTCTAATGTCAAGATGCTGCTCTTTGAACAGCTTGAAAGATTAAAAAAATGCACCAGAAGGACGCAGCAACTCAATAGTTAAACACTTCTTTAACGGGGAGCTGCTTCTCACAGCCCACCGATTCTTATTTTCATTAAGTGAAAGAACAGCAGCTGTCAATCAGACTTTGGCAAAAAATAAAGACGCCACTTGAGTAAAATGATAAGATAGGGATGATGAGGTGTTGCATACCTGCTCTCCTAAGCAGTATATAATTACCGCCAAGGCTGTAATTAAGATCGGGGATCTACTCATAATGATTTCTCTTAACGAGACATTCAGAGCGTCCCTGGCTCAGAGCCATTAAAACATGCGTGTTGTCAAATGCAAAGCTTCATTTTTAGTTTTGGAACAGAGAGATGTGACGTGTTTATAACCCACCTCGCAGTGATAGCATTCCACATGATAGTCTTTGTCCATAGATACAACTCGAATGGTTTCATCAGACCCCTGGAAAACAATTCAGACAGTCAAACGTAACTCAAGCCAATCTCGCCAGGAGACACTGTGCTGTTTTATTCTGTTCAGCCTGACAAAAGCTTCAAAAGATCGATAAAAAGCGTGCACACACTGATGCCAGCCAAGAGCTGACTTTAAAGTACTCCTCTGCATTACAACCCTGAAGCTTCAATATTATATTTTCTGAATTTACCATTGAAAATCAAGAAGTCACACTCGTAACAAAACAGAGCTTAAAAATCATTCTGGCATACGTGGATATAGACAGAAATACAGCTGCAAGGAGACAGAGATTGTAGCAAATCATTTACAAATGTGTACAAAGATCCTGTATCTCAGGTTGTGTGTGTGCTCTTTGTCCTGCTGATAATTCATGTCCACAGGGACAGGAGCTGTTTCTGTCACAGTCATCTTTCTCTGGTTACAATATCAGCCTGTGAGGGAACTCCCCTGAACATCCGCACAACAGCTTACATAAATGCACAAGACAGACTAAGCCCCCTACCCCCAATACACACACACTCAAACACACACTACCTCTCCTCTAAATACCGGCCTCACTGCTTAGTCAAAGGGGAGGGCAGGGGACATTCCAGCAAAGTCAACTCTAATTTTGGACATTTCTTTGCTTTTGGCAGCATTTCCTGCGCGTGTGTGTGTGTGTGTGTGTGTGTGTGTGTGTGTGTGTGTGTGTGTGTGTGTGTGTGTGTGTGTGTGAACCGTGCTTCTCCCCGCTATCCATCCGCTCTCGACCCCACATCTAATCAAACCTCGGAGATATTAGGCCTCACAGTGTTTTGACCTGAAATCTAGTGGGAAATATGGCTATATTGAACTATCTGCTACTTGCACAGCTAAGTTCTGTGTTTGGGTCATAACTGTGTAAACACGAGCAGATAAGGGTTTTATAATCTGCTGAGTTCCTGGTGGTTGAAGATGCAGTAAAGCTGAATCATTCACATTGTGCTGGATTTCATGTTGACGCTCCCTAACCTAACCAAACATACAACCTGTGCCTTAATCAACAACAACCACTGAGTGTATTTAAAGTTTGTACTGTGTGTCTCTTGATAGTTTAAGTTACCACAATCACTTGTAAACTGAGAAGTAAGGTATTTGTGGCTGTGGTACAAGGATGTCTGTGTCTGTCATCTCTACCTTGATATGAGAATTTAGTCAAAATATGATAATGTAGAGAGACAATGTATGATAATATCTGAACATGATCTGGAGTGTTAGCTTACCTCTGAAGGCAGGATGGGCTGGTTACAGGCTGCACATTTAGGCGCCAGGACCCTGGGAAAGAGAGATGCATACAGAAACATGTTTTCAATAGATTTGTATGAATTTAAATTTACTCTATCCAAAAACTATAAAGATAATAGTTTATATTTGATGCCCTTCTCCCAACCTTTAAACCTGTCAGGCCTGCCCCTCTCTCCCATATGACTCTGACTAGATTAAGATCCTGATTCGACTAAGCAGATGCCAGGTTTACAGATGTGCTGGCTTTCCCCTCACGTGATCCCCCAAATCCAAAAAGGAATAGGAAAAACAAAAAGCCAAAATGAATTCATTATTTCCACACACATGGCTGGCACCTGGATGTCTGAGGGAATAACAAAGGGCCTCTCAGTGTGGATGGGCATGACTGTGGCTAAAAGTCAAACACATACTGTATACACAATAAGGTTTGTCTGATTTAATCAGCGCAGAGGACACGTGGGAGATGGCAGACGGTGAACAGCCATGTGCCTGGCTGTGCAGTACAAACTGTCCCAGCAGAGAGAAGAAAGGCTGTAACTGTTGATGTGCTACAGATGCTGCTGTTGATAACTTCTACTGCACTATCAGTGTTTCTCTCACACACAAAACCTTGATTTTGCACTCAGATGTCAGAAGCCCTGTGTGTCATTTAACTTGTAATATGACACCTAGACATTTTTTCCATTGTCATGCTAAACTAATTTAACACAGATAAATCCAGGTCATGCGTTTGTGTTTCTTTAAAATAATGTGCAGCAAATGCCACTCACCTGTGGTAGTCTTTGAGACAGTAGATCTTATTTTCAGTGTCCACAGTGAAGGGCACTCCATCAAGGCTCTCATTACAGATGACACAGCGGAAACAGCCGGGGTGGTACGACTTCCCGAGAGCCTGCAGGATCTATGAAGAAAGACATGAGTGAAGAAAAGCAGGATATCAATACTCTATTTCATTCTGCTGCTGCTGTTTCACATTTCCTACCTATTTGTATAAAAATAAAATTAAAATACTCATAATTCTTAAAAAAGCTTTTACTTTAGATTAGATTAATTTTTAATGATCCCTGTGGGCCTATTGGGTTGTAACAGCAGCTGAGAATAGGGCAAAGCTAAGAATAAGCCCAGCCAGAGTACTCAAGATGATTATATAACAGTTACACTATTTATTAAATAAACATACTATGTCTTTTCTGAATTTAAGATAGGGGCAGATGTTACGTTGCATGTTAAATATGTACATATCATAAACAACATACAAAATACAGTCTCAGTGATTAAGTGCTGTGAGATACAGCATGTTAAATGTGCAGATAAGCCAGCGCAAAAAAAACACCTCCTCCATCTTTGTCTGCTGGATAGAGAACATGTGTAGACTAATGTGTAGCAAAATATTTCATATGCTGCGACACTTCCGGACTCAAGCATATATTGTGTGTGTGTGTCTGTTTTGTTTTTACCCATGAGACTGTTTGTGTGTATGTGTGTGGGAGAAAGAGAAAGAGAGAGAGAGAGAGAGAGAGAGAGAGAGAGAGAGTGAGACAGAGAGTCGCACATGCAGAGAAAATGCTTCCTGAGTCTTTATCCAGATGTGCCCACAGAAAGCTCATTTAGGGTGAAGTAACTAAGTTTCTGCTGAGATCACCTGGCTCTGTCCCACACACACAAACACACAAAAGTACACACAGCTGGAGAGAAGTAACAGACACTCACCATGTCCATGATCAGATGTCCACATGCGTTGCACTTGTCGGCAGACTGCTGGAAACCGGAGTACTTCAACAGACAGAGAAAAGACGACAGTGATGTCAGTGGAATTTGGTTATTTAATGGATGACTGAAATCTCCGACTCTCTGTTTCAGACTGAGCACTAAGCAATTCCACAATGTCTCCCAGGCACAATCCAGAGTCGCATATTAGGTTTAGCATGTGTAGTGGTGCTAAAACCCCTCCTTAAAACTACTTAAAATCACCCCTTTCGTGAATGGAATACTGAACACATTTTTAGAGAGTCTTTCAAAGTAAATGTGTGTTCCTGAGATTGGAATTTCACTCATACAATATCTGAATCAGTCAGCTCAGCTTTATTATGTGTTATTATGTATGAGCACTGTCAGTGAGGAGAAGCCACGCCAACAGGCCTGGCAGAAGAGCAGGCGTAATTAACAGCACATAGAGGGAGCAGAGCCAGAGCAAATTTAATTCAGTATAAATTTTGATTTTAATTGAGCAATTAAGAGGTTTTGGTGGAAAGGCAATTAGATGAGGTTTTATACTGACAGTGCTCCTGGGGTAAACACGCACTGAGCTACTGACAGTGTGAATACAGGGAAGAGTTGGGGGAAAAGCAAACAAAAAATATGAAAACACAACATGCACACCGGCTAGAACATGAGTACTGGAAATTACAACAAATATTGCAGAGGGGTTTAAATTGTGTTTAATGCTCATCCTATGATTATGCACATTGTCCCTCTGTGCAAAGCGCACGCAGTGTGAATGGCTGGACTGCCCTCCACCCTATAAACCATAGCAAAGCAGCTTCTCAAGTTACCGACCTCCTTCCAGTCCCACCCAAGGGAGGAAACTGATATGAATCGGCTGCATTAGATGCTAAAAACGGGGCCACAAGGTCAAAGTCTCTAACTGACATTTTGTAAGTGTGTAAGTACACCTGATGAGGGTATTTAAGGATAAGGTGATCACCCCTAGTTAATCCTAAATACAGACAGATTTGTCAAACTTGAAACAATGGAGATGTGGACTGGGTGAATGTGAATACAAGTCAGTATGAGAAAGTTACTGTGTGTTACTGTGTGTTATCTTTACCTAATGCATTTTTGAAGTCAACAAAGGTTACAGGACCACATACCTCAGTTGAGGTATACTAGATATTTATTGCTATTGACCGCTCACCAGAAAGTCCTCTTCACAGAAAACCTTCCCTCCGACATAGTAGAACGCCTTCCCTCTCAGCCTTCGACCTGCAGAAACAGACAGAGAGAAAAGTCAATTTGTATCATTTCACTCAAGCAATACACAGCAGGGCCTGCACCTCTGACTCCAGGAAAAAGTTTTTATTTATTATTGAATAACAATAAGTAGATTAAAGCAGACGAGGAAAGGTAAGTCAATGACTGAATGTTGAAATGTCTTGGTGGAAAATCTTGCAAAGCCATGAGCCCAGTCTCAGAAAATAGTTACAGCACTAATGCATAAAGACCGTGGTGATTAATTACACCCATTGGAAGGTAATGGACCCTCTTGCAATATTCATTATATCCTGCTGAATCCCAGGCAGATAAATCAAACAACGGATCTATGGTGTGCTGCTGTCTTAATATAATATTGCTGGGACACGGAGCGGGCTTCAGTAGGACAAGGAACACATCTGGATCAAACACATGTGGGGAAAATGCTGATTAAATCCAATTACTAGACAGGTGCAACAGATTAAATATGCTGCTCTATTGGATTTCATGGCAACCAGAAGCCAAGACCAACAACAACCTGCTATTCTTCTTCTTTGTTCCTTTCTGGTGTCTTTCCACAAGCTGCGTGTGCTTCCTGTCTGTCTGTGTGCTTTAATAGTTCTATGGTCTGGATCTGGCTTCTTTTAGCAGGACAAACATTCTCTCTCTCTCTCTCTCTCTCTCTCTCTCTCTCTCTCTCTCTCCCACATACACACACACACACACACACACACACACACACAAAAAAACCCTCTTTGCAAACTTCACATACCTATTCCTGTCCAGGTCCCACAGGAAGAAGAACATTCCTCACATTTTCTGAGTGGGAAGGTGAGGGAGGGGACAGCAGGGGAGAGGAGGGGTTAACCTTGGTGAACAGGAGCCTTCTTTATCTCCCATGCTCCATCTCACACTCTGTTTACGTAATTACTTGTATCCAGATAGTTTCACACAGTCATTTTGCCGCTAGGAATTGCATGGTTTCATTCTTAAGACATAGGAGGCATAGCCCCAGTGCGGGACATTTTAAATATAGGGTTTTCTTGAGACTGATTTCTGGAAAACATGGACAACACATCAACTAGTCAGCACTGAATTGGACATAGTTTATATGTGGGCAGTATGACAGTATTTACTGTGAGATGACGTATTGTCCATTGTTCTGCCATGCCCTTTTTATTGTGTAATTTAATACCTCTGACAGTATGAAGCAATCAAGGGCAATGTTGCAAGGTGAATTACTGATGATGATTTTTGCATCACATGATGAAGAACTGATTTTTCATGGATTCAATTTACTGAATACTTTAGTTAAAAGACATTACTGTCTGGTTGTTTATCAATTGCTTTTCCACAAAGTTTACTATATCACAATATATTATTATTATTACTATAAGCCCATTTATTTCTGGTAATAGAGGTTTTTTTTAAATCATATTTTACCCCTAGGACTTCAGTGCAATCAACCTACAAAGGGAAGCAAATTACTATTTTAGTGTAGTAGGGGAGAAAAAGCACTTAGCTAAAGAGTTTGATCTTACTATTATCTAGAATCCTAGAAAATCTGAAGAAATTTGAAATTTGACTGTCTGGAAGGGTCAAAGAAAGCAATGAACGCTGTTGTCCTACGATGAGACTGAATTACACGAAGAATACAAGGGAAAGAACAAAGAAAAAATAAACTGAAACCTCATGATTTATCTTTTTTTATCAATGGCACGTGAAATTCTTTGAACCAGTTTTTCACAATTACATTATCTTACTTTAACAGAATAATAATGATCACGCAGCAACCAAGGTCTGGCGAAGGCTCACACAATAACTAACTTAGAAGTAGACCAGTCCTTTCAATGGGGCCAAGGTGTGGAACTGGCCTTGGGTAATTACTGACAGACAGTCTTGGAACTCTGTCCCTAGAGGAAGGAGAGAAGGATGAAGGGGATGAAAGTGAGATATGGGCCATTCCTCCTCTTCACATTCCTGGCTTCTTTTTTTTCTTAGTGAGTCAGAGAGGGAAGGCTCTGAGCTTTGTGGAAAGATAAGAGCTTAATTAAAGTCAGGAGACAGGGCTGACTATTTGAAAAGCACCAAAAAGAACTGTGACCATTGCACTTTCATAAAAATGTAAAATACCTGAGGGACAGAACAAAACACAAGGCCATTTTCTAATTAAAACATTCTATGAATTCCCTTATGTAATCCCATTCAGAAAATAAGAAATTCACAATGACCCTGCCGTGACTTCCTAATTGAGCCTCAACCTTGTTTTTTCCTGTGAGTAAATTACTCAAGTGAGACATTTCAGCAAAAAAAGCCACATCTCCTTTTTTACCGATTTCACATTTAGAGACGGTTTACTCTGAGATTCAGTCTCAACTGAAGTAATTTCCTGCCCTGCTTAAGATATCTACGTAAGTTTAATTGACAGAGAAACGTGCATTTACAAGAAGTCTTTCCCCTTAGTCTGAATGCATTTCTCTGACTTTGAGCAGCACCTGGAACATTTGGTCAAGGTCCTGACAATCTACCCACCAGATGTTAACATACCAATGAATTCAGCACCAATCAGATCCTTGTTTGTATTCTCCAAAGCCTGCCGATGGGCCGGGAGAAGGAAGCTGATATTGTGAAACCGCTGTTTCTTACAAACATATCACACCTTGCACTGCTGCCGTTGACATCACATATAGTTGTGGAGTCATTCCTACCAGCATTTAATTCTTCATATGTATAAACTGGGAAAAATACAGGACAATAATTGTTTGTTTCTTTTCTAAGATTTCCACAGATTATTTGAGTTGTTTACTGTGTAAACCAGCTCCCCTGATTACAGATTTGGGCTTAATCGCCAACAGGAATTGGTTTGGACCGTTAACTGTTTGCTAACAGTCAATGGTTAGCCCGGAGGGAAGCCCCCTGCAGTGAAGTACTGGATCTCAGACATGCAGCTCTCCCAGCCAGAAGGAATGTTCTCTTGCCTCTCAGTCACCTTGGGGGAACTGGTGGAGTGAGGGCATGGGAGGAAGTTCACAGACATAAAGACTTGTTATGCAACTTAACAAGCATGACAGTTGTCTTGAGATACAGATTATGGGATGAGAAGATAAGAAGGGATGTCTAATATATAGGCAGTGTGCATTTTACTGCATCTTGCTGTTTGCTGTGTGGGTACATATGCATGTGTTTGTACCAGTGTACCCCTGCATGCCGGCTGTGTGTGGTGGGTGGCGTGCTCCCACTGAAAGGTCTCCCTGTCCTGCGCTGTACTCTGATCTTGTTGTGCCCAGCTGACATAACATCACCCAGTGTCTTCCTGGAGCCAGACCTACTGAAGGCCCCTGTGCCTGCATTCCTCCCCAGCTGAGATGCTTTTCCCTGGGGCCACTCACAGCCATCACAACCCTTATGCCCTCACATGGAGCAAGCTATGAGAGGTATGTGGTGTGTAAACTCCTCTCCCCCCCTACTTCAGACATCAGTTTCACTCTGAGCCTCTTTTTCATCTACTAGCTCTCTCGCTCTCTCTCTCTCTCACACACACACACACACACACACACACACACACACACACACATATACACATGTAAAAACACAAGGGTAGAAGAAAACACAGAGATGTTAATCATACATTTGGGGGCATGACCAGCAAGGTCAAAGGTGCTGCAGAATAATGGGCCTGAGTAGAGGTCGCTGCAGTGCCACACATTTAATTGGTTGGAGCGGAGAGCCTGGTCATACATTGGCAATGGAAGTGCACCGCTGTGCAGCCAGGAAGCTACAAGTCACACATACATGGAACAGTGCAGCCGGGGTGATGAACCTCAACTGATAACTGGCTATACCTAATTGGTAAGGTAAACTGACCAATGGTAAAAGAAAAAAACCTGGCCAGTGCAGCGAGTGTCCCACTGACACACAATACACAGGTCACACTGACACAACAGATGGATAGATCCCCTGTAGAAAGTTCACTTTCGAGCAGTGAAAACTTGATGGAACTTGTCCAATATATTTTTTCATGTTAACTGTTCCAACACGTGTAGTTTCTTTAAACTCATTGTCCCTTAAAAGTTAAAAGTGCATCTGTCTCATGCGATTAAAACCAAAACAACACAACCAAAGAACCAAAATTTTCATCGTCTTTGAAGTCATTGTAAATGCATTTTAAGACAAATAAGCCCTGTAGCTAACCAGTACAAGATGCGAGAAGCCATTATTGCTTCATTACAAGTGTAAGAAGTACGCTGACACTTCTTAATCTTGCTTTTCTCAAGCGTGTTTTGGGTTTTAAAGTTAATGATTTTCAGTTTGCACAAGACATGGAATGCGAGTATTAATATATACTTAAAGTTATTTTATTGACTGATGGATGAACTAGGTCGGCAGAAAGTCTTACTGTGTGTCTTTGTGTGGGCTGGAGGAGTGACTGGCACACCCAGAAACCAAACACCAGCAGTACAGGATAGTAATCCCCAAATAATTGTGTGTTTTTGCTCGGCCCAGTGAGCGACCGAAGAGGAAGGTACTACTTTTAATTCAGGAGAACAGGGTCTTTGGCAGCCTGTTAGTCAGGCAGCAAAATGAGCTTTAACTGTGAATCGACCGAGGAGAGAAAGTGAAAGTGCTTGAATGGGAGCAATAGACGTGAAGGTATGCTGTGTATGTGTATCTACTTACTACAGGCACTGCAGGTGAAGCAGCTGTCATGGTAGAGACTACCCATAGCTTGGCAGGCCTGGTTGGCTCCATACACCGCCTTGTTGCACTTAACGCAGACTCCTGCAACACAACACAGCGTATGAGTCAGAAGTCAGAAAAGACACAGAAAGATACACATTTAAGTCACAATTAGATTAATGCAACACACACACTGATGTAGTCACAGACATCAATCAAATATTAAATCTGAGATACAAATTAAGACAGTTAGTTTATTATATTCAGACAAAAATGAGTAAAGAGTTGTGTAGGCTATGATCCAGATTAAACTAGAAAAAAACAACAGAAACAGAGAAAAAAGTCACTTCACAAAAGTCAGGAAGCTGGTTAACAGGGCTTTATTAGTGAAAGGGGATATATCCCCATTTGCTTGTTTGACTTGGCTCAGAGACTGAGAAGTCTGTTAATTAAAGTATTTGATATTTCAAAATGTTCCTGCCCTCACAACATACATAGTCAATGTGGCCTGATATCAAAACACTGGAGTCTACTAGATATTAATCCATCCACACATTCAAACTAGATTTGCAAAGTATGCGCAGAAAAACAAAAATGTCAACAAGAAAAAAGAAAAAGAAAGCAGAAATAAAGATAAAAGCCCAAAACAGATGAAAGCAAGAGTTTTCTCTCCTTGTTATAGAATATCAGTTCAGGCATTTAAAAATGCCAATCACATAAGTGTATGTCAGGCAATATTACATAATCCCTCCTTCGACTTTGGACAGCTCATGAACAACACAGGGTTTCCGTGTGATCAATATATAACAACTTTTTATCTGGCGTTGCTAACTCCACACACACTGAGCCATGCCATGAAAATATTATCTTTCAAAGCTACAGTTTCTTGCCTCTCCATCTCCATCTCTCCCTCTGAGTCTGCAGCTTATGACACGCCGTGATATGACAACTGACATATAGACTATGACAAGTGACAACTCTCATTACTGCTAACCCTAATGGGCAGTCAGCTAGCTGCTAAATCAATCAGATACGGTACGATACGACTATCCAATCATGAAGTATTAAGTTAAAGTAACCCTAACAGAAGGGGTGATGGCATTGATGCTGAATGAAAGAAAGACCCCAAGCTTCCCCTTCAGTGTGAGGGTATGTGCATGAAGTTATTTGTGTGTGTGTGTGTGTGTGTGTGTGTGTGTGTGTGTGTGTGTTTTGATAGAAAAACTCCCTGGAGACAGAGAAATAGAGCTCAGCAGAAGAGCATGGCCCGGCCCAGCCCAGCCCAGCCCGGCCCAGCCTGGTCCTACACTGACAAAGAAACTTCTGTTTCCACTGTATCCAACACACATCACGCGGCTGCCTCCTCCAAAAACACACTGTTATTTAATAACCTTCTTCAAATGGTTCTCTTCATAGGCTTTCAGTAATATACAACTGGGCTATATATAATTCAACTTAAGCCTCTCCTAATGCCACAACAGAGGACACATCATCAGGGGGCCCCAACGGCTGGAAAGAAGATTTAGAGATAATAGAGGGATATTATTAGAAAGCTGAAGAATGTTGCTCTTATGTAAGCTATTTTGTTTACATGAAAACACAATAAAGTAGTCATGCCCTCAAACTACTTAAATGAATGAGTGAAGGCCCTTTAAATTCCATTCTCTGCTTTTCTTCTATGAATGTTGACCTCAAACAATTCATGTCACAGGACAAGCAAGAATGAGATTCTCAGGAACACTGTACACATACAAGTACACAGTGCTTTTGCAGGACTTTTTCAAGATCTGACACTGGGCCAAGGACATTTTCCCTTTAAATTTTTTATAGTTCTGAATTGTATGCCCCATGAGAACAAAAATGCAATAAAAGTCCATTCTCTCCTTTCTTTTCCTGTTGGGAACCAAAAATTCCTTATTTTCGTAGTAACCTCGTTGCAGGTTGGGCCACTACAAATCTACTTTTGGCTAGAGTCCCATGTTCCAAAACAGTGTTATTATTCAGGGGACTCACTGCTTGCTTCAAATGGGGGGAGGGGAAGCAAAACAAGCCGCCAAAACTTCACCCCTCCTACCCTCCCTCACCTTTCCCAGCTGTCAAAACTCCCAGTAGATGGCTGCTTGCTGGCCAATATGCCACTGGCTGAAAATGAGCAACCCTTGCAACACATTGTAGCAGCTACTGAGTGGTAACACTTACACAGTCAGACCCAAGATTTTAGATTCATCTATTACACATCCACAGCATGATAAAACCTTGACTTTAAAACTAGAAACAGTATGAGCATCAACATCTCATTCAGTGAGTATACAAAACTTCTAATAGATGGAGCTGTCTGCTATAGCAGTGGGACCCAAGCTTTGTTTTGTTTGATCTACCCCAACCTCCCTATCTGATCAGCTCAAATGTTTATCCATTACTTTCAGCTTACTATTAAAACCATGTATCCATTACTTTTACCAATCTTGACTTCTCTGCTCGCTTGCTAACTAGTTTTCATGCCATCTCTTTGGCAAAATGTGCCTTTAAAGTTTTACAACTGACTCAGATTGGTGGACAGTACTGTGCAGTCTGCCTATTGTAGCTGGCAGCTTGGAGTAGTAGTGTGAGTAGTGTTATCACTTCTCCAATAAACGCCAGGTATTCAGATTTTTAGGTAGACTGAGCAATGAAAGATTTTTTCTCTCTAAAAATGTTAGGAGAGTCCATGGTTTAATTACCACATCCACCACATTATATAATTCAAACTTTGAAAGCAGCAAAAGTATGTACATTACACTCTCATTCACTGAAATGTCCTGGATGCTGTGTCACCTATGGCATTATTTCACCATAACACACACAGACACCACACCCAGAAGTGACAGAGCATATTAAATTCAGTCAAATACCGCAGGCCATATATATCATAGACTAACAGACACATAGTCATGCGTGAGAGGATATCACATTCACATTCACACTCATACACACACACACACACACACACACACACACACACACACACACACACACACACACACACACATAAAAAGTCCGCCTTCAATAGCCTGCCAGAGTAGAAGCCAAGAATCCCTGGGAAGAGTTAAGAAGAAGGTTTCCACTCAACAGCCAGATGGGATAAATTAATCCTCCATCTTAACACAACACTAAACGTTCAACTGTGTGTGTGTGTGTGTGTGTGTGTGTGTGTGTGTGTGTGTGTGTGTGTGTGTGTGTGTGTGTGCGTGTGTGTGAAAGTCTGAGGAAGGGGGAAGGCAGAACACTGGGGTGTCCCACCACTTCTCCCCTCTTGGATGAACTTGTCTATAAATCTTACATCCTCTCAAGTTCTTGTGGTCAAGGACAAAGAAGCATCCACGAACTTGTCCCTAAATCTCTCTGTTTGTCTACTCATGTATTCAGCTGCACCGCAGGCACCTCTAAACTCATCTGGGACCCCCCTCCCCTTTGTATCTTAAGACTTCATTTCTAAAATTCCTTGTTCTCTTCCTTCAGACATTCCTCAGTGTTCCCCCGGTGCAGCCGTTTTGGCACCGGATTCATTTTCCCAGAATCTCCAGCTGCAATTATGCCAATCAGCACTCGGTGCACGGTTGGGAAGTCTGATGGAGCCCAGCTCTGTATATGGATGGACACAGCCCACTGGATCAGTTAAACAACGCCATGGGAAAGGCGGGGACTTTTCAAAGTACATTATATTCAGTCCAGTCAGGCTGATAGAAACATTTAAGTTACTTAAAAAGTCTGCAAACATCATATATGCTACGTATGTGCAGGACAAAACTTTTGTGAAGAAATCTAGCCTACACAAGGTTTTTTTCTGGCATGAAAGCATGACTCAGAGAATGAGCCATGGTCTAGTGGGAAACTCCATACAGGAACCGTGTGTGGGCTATGTGAATGTGTATGGAAAAAGGACATATACTGTATTACTTCAAAACCTACACTTCTGCCGATTGCACAGTGTGCTCTCCCACACATCCATAATATTCACGTCTGTGTGCTATTTATGAGCCTCGTCGTGACCGTGACGTATGCCAGAACATCTTCCCTTACACACAACTACAAGCACATCAGGGGGCAGAGGAAGGCTGTGAATTACAATCGTGACATTCCAGCAGGAAATTCCTTCAGCAAAGAGGCAAGGGTGGGCTCTGTGTGTGTGTGTGTCTGTGTGTGTGTGTGTGTGTGTGTGTGTGGATAATGGGGGTGCTCTTTGGCTTCGAACACGATATCTGCCCCATCTCGCACTCTCTTTCTCTCACTGTGTAGCGGGACATCCCGTTTTCATGAATGGCCTTGGCTCTGAACACCTGGCCACCACGTGATTACTGGCTCTCTCTGCAACACAAACACACACTCCCAGCACCATACAGTATATATCTGTACTGTATCTGAATTTGGGACAAAAGCCTGTCAGCTGACCTCACAGCAAAGCATCTGTTTTTCCAATGATGCATTAATTTCCTGATAGCGCTCCAACAGTCCAGATAGAGCAGCTGAAGTGCTACAAGCAGTGATATGAGGAATAGAAACTACAGTAATCTGCTGATGATGGACATTCTTCAACAACCATGCCTGTCTCTATTTCTCAGCCAATTGCCCTGTGTATTGATTATAATCTTAGTTGCAAGATTTAACTTCTCTTTTTCATGAATAGAAAACAATATAATATATTTAAAATATATGAAATTCCAACAAACGTAAGAATAGATGAGGCCAAGTCAACAAGCAAGAAGTGTTTTCCAAGATAAAACACACGTTGTCTTAATTAAAAATGTGCACCCAAATGCCACAACTATCAGTCAGTCACAGCTGTTGTTTTTCATTACCATTTTCCCTGTGCACACGTGTTCATCAACTGCACGAGCATGCACGGCATGCTCACAAAGAGAGTCATGAGAAATGTGCAAGCACAGGTCTGTAGTTATGACATCATTTGAAAAACATGAATGCCACTGTCAGTCAATAAAACTGAACATGGGGTGGAACGTTAAAACAATCACAGACTTAATTGAGGTCTGACTAATGAGTTAAGTTGGCAATGCTAATCAGTAATAATCAATTAAATCTCTAGGAGGAGATAAAGAGAGCAACATTCTCCTTTCTGGCCTTGGCGCCACCTTTTACTAGCAAAGAGTTTGTTGCAGTTGCCAAGAGGGCAGACAATGAATCATTTAACAAATGACATGAAACAAATTAGAAAATTATTCTGTCTGCATTCCACAGAAGAAAGGGAGAGGCCTCCCACAGTGTCTGCCTAATAAGTTCAGCTATTTTATCAGCAGAGACCACCAGAATGCCATCAAACAAAGGCATATGACAATTGGGTCGCACTCCTGATTAGGCCACAGAAACACACAAGGGAAACACAGACGGAGGATGACAAAGGGTGACAGTGTGTGCGCGTGTAAATCAAAAACAAGTGCATTCGTGTTCTGAACTGTGGGTGGATGGTTCTGTCATTTCAGTGGGTTTTTACAGCAGTGGCCTAACGGACATAAGCCCCTTGTTGATGCTGGATAGTCTAATCTGTCTTACCAAAGTAGTCAGCTTTTGGTTGGGCATCCATCTCTTTTTCCAGCCGTTTAGTTAGGGCCTCTAATTTCATTTCGGCTGCTGAAGGCCCCTGTTCAGGAGGTTGCGTGAGGAGAGACTGGCAGAGTAGTTGGACAGGCTTGGAGGAGCATGGGACTTCAGCTTCAGCTCTGGAGGCCTGTCCACAGCTGGGTAATTGGCTCTGACCTTGAACCTGGCTGCTGCTTTTGGATACAGTGCCAGGGATCTGGGCAGCAGATTTCACCTGGGCTTTCGGTTGAGGTGTCTCAGAAGGTGCGGGTAGAAGCGAGGAAGCTGACATGGGACCATTATGGTTGGTAGAGGGTCTTGAGGTGGGAGAAGGTGGTGTGTAATGGGCCGCAGACTGTGAGGGCTGCTGCGTGCGGAGGTCAGCTCCTCCTGTGAAGGCACTCAGAGGCAGGGCAGGGATGAGGTCTGGTTTCGCTGAGCCAGAGGGCTCTCCAGCCCATCCCCTGGCTGGACCAGCAGAGGAGGGGGGACTACGGTTTACAGACGGGGTGACAGCCTGATTCTGCTGAGGTGGAAGACTGTTGGCGGTGGGGGACGCAGGTGGGTACTGGGGTTGCTGCTGAGATGCACTGCTGCTCACAGACCCAGGCAGAGATGGGGGAAGCTGGTTCTCACTGGATGGGGCCCAAGCAGCCGGCTGGGTGACAGGGTGGCGAGCATGTGCAGGCGCGCTATGAGACGCGTTTCCTGGGCTGGGGAGAGTAGGGGCGGTGTGCTGGTATGAATGTGGCTCTAAGCGCTCCTTATTATCGTAATTGTTTCCGTAGCCATATGCCCTGCCGGCTGGAAGTTCAGACTGAATGCCTGTGTGTTTCTGGCCGTCAAACGGTGCGTACTGATTCCCAGCCGTGGTGCCCGGCACAGGGCCAGAGAGTATCGGGGGCTTCGCCGCCGCTTCACCCGGCTGTCTGTAGCTATTGATGGGTGGTCTGTCCTTGGTGTAATGCGTGCTGTTGTGGCCCCCATTCATTTTTATGGCCTGGTTGTTTTTTGCCATCTCCTCTTGGTGTTTCTGCATGTGTATTTTAGTCATTTTAGAGGCAAAAACTTTTCTCGTCTCTTCAAAGTCGGGGTTATTTCCCGCATCCCTCCGCGTCCGAAATAAACCATCCCTGGATGCTTCATACATGTTCAGGTCCTCGATAAACTTACTCGCCTCGAGTCCTAAATCCTCGTACTTATCCATATCGACTTTACGTGTCTGCTTCAATGAAGTAAAGTTAGAAGTTTATATTTAAAGGCTAAAGTCTGAATCACAATCCGTAAAAGAGTGATACTTCCAGAGTGAATGAGTAGCTTACAGTCCAGCAGCTCGTAGTCCTGACAGGAGACCGGGGTCCAGACCCAGGGATATAAAAAAAACAAAACTTTTCTGTTATTCCAAACTTTCCACTTCTTCTTTTTATAGTCCGGGTAAATGATTAAAAGTTTAAAACTCCGCGTCCCCCTCTCGGTGAGCCTGCCCGTCCGTCCCGCTCAGCTCTACCCCGAACAAGCCGCCGTCTGTCTGGTTATAAATGTGAGCAGATCCCAGATCCGATAGCCCGGACGACCCCGCAAACTGCCCCCTCCTCCCGCTTTACAGTCCCAGCGGGGGACCTTCATTCAAAACTTTACCCCCCCTCCCACTCCCACAGTCCACTTCTTGTCTAGAAAGTGAAAGCAGTTAAAATAAAACTAATGTGTCGTTAATGTCGCGACGTTTAACCGGTAAAAGTAGTCAACGGTTAACGGCCAAACCGTGGGATAACCGTTGGAGCGCGCGGCCGTACGTGGCCACCGGTCGTCAGTTGGGACTACGAACAGGGAACGGTTTGTTTTTAAAGGTACAGCGCTGACATTCAACAACAAGTAAAAAGTTGCTCTGATTAATCTCACAGTAGCGTTAGTTTAACTGTGTCCGCTTGTCTTAAAATAGGCGGACCTGTGGGCAGATATTCGTCAGCTCTGTTCAGTTTATAAACTGCCCCCCTTGCATCCTGTGTCGTTTTAAAAATATCTAGAGCTATTTGACTCAGACGTGTCTGCTTGAGTAAGGAAGAAAAAAAAAAAAAAAAAGCTTTAGCATTTTACTTTAAGTCATAAAATTAAAGGGCTGAGCTGGGAGTATAAGGTTTTTACAGTGGACAGCGGTGGAAAATGACATTTATTAATAAAAATAAAAATGGAGGTAGTTACTTTGAGTGCTTCGACTTTATAGATCTCTTCAATTCAGAAGGAAATATTTACTCCACAATGTATGTGACAGTTATACTAGTAAGCTACTTTATTAAGGTTTTACAGAGCCTGCAAAAAACATGCTTATAAAACATTAAACTATCTATCTACAGTATGAAAAGTTGGCTCCACCAACTTTAATGCAATATTTATATTTAAATAATATTTTAACACTTACAGGGGCAATGTGAACTTTTCATAGTCTAAATGCATTTCGCAAATAATAGAGTAACTTACATGTACCTTTCCATGCAGAGTGTTTTTACAGTGTTATATAAGTGTTTTACTCCTCCTGGGTTTAATCATGGTAAGAGAAGTAAAGCAAATGCGGGATGGGTAATTATTTTGGGATACGTAGGAAGGCGAGAGTGTTTTAAGTTGGCACCTGAAATGTTCACAGCAATATCTTGCTTTGAAAACATACTTTGATGCAAAACAATACCTGTTTTGTTTGTATTTTGATAAACCAGCATGGATAGATAAATGTAACCTGGCACTCTGAATTAACTTTGTAAAGTTTCTCGCATCTCACAAACAATCTATGCTGTAACCACGGTATGGGTGTGTTTTTCTTGTGGTTGAGGGGACTATTTACAGTCCCTGTGCCCCCCTCTGTTTTGGTTGAGTGACATCACACATTCCTGATCATGAAACACACACACACACACACACACACACACACACACACACACACACACACACACACACACACAGAGACTGTGACCTCTCCATACTGTTTTCCTGACCCAGCCCGTAATATTCGAGAGTTGCAGTATAACAGGATACACTCATAATGTGTATGGAAAAAAATCTCCAATCTCCCAGCAAACACATAGGAACAAGTTTGTTTGCATCCTAGATGGAGCCTGAGTGTGCATATATTGTCTGACAGCCCCAGTTGATGTGAAAAAGTCAGTCAGTATGTTGACGGGTCCTCTAGCTGCTGCTGGTGTGATTGAAACAGAAGAGTTAACACTCACCATTATCCCCTTCAAGCAATAGGCTTAACTTTATTTATTTCTCACACAAATTCACTAAAAACAGCTGACGGGATTATTGCAGTAACTCCCCCTGAGACCATGTTCACATGCAAACTGAGGAGGTTATCAAATGTGCAAGTCAGTATTTGAATGTATGAAGCAGGAGCGAAGCTAAGTTGTGTTATATTTGCAATTATTTTGCAATAAAGATTGGTGTGTGGGCATGTATGCCATGTATAATGTGCATGACCACAAGATACATTAGAGGAAGTATTATAAAGCAGTCTCTATTATATTTAGGAATTTCAAATTTAAAACTGAATGAAAAAGTTTGTGTGCCGTTTTCAACATTAAAGTGTATTTTCACTTCCTTCTTGTAATACCTAGTGTGGTTAATTCAAACATGTGGTAACAACGGGGGTTTTTGGAAAACTTGAGCTCATTTGGTTTCACCGATTATGTTAATTGGTCTATTTCTGTCATTAGCGCTTCATTAAACGAGGAAAAAATAGAAACATATTAGATTAACAGATCTTAGGGGGTGGGCAATATGGGCAAAAACATTCACAATATCTTCTGGAATTCTGATGATGTCAATAATCAGTTCAATTACATTTTTACAGTGATATTTTCTTCAGGCATACAAAGCCTAATTCTCACAGTTTTACAAGGATAGTTGTTTCTGTCATGTAAAACCAAGCATATATTTTATCCAGAGGGCTTTTACAATCTGCACTGCTTCCAACACTTTCTATCCTTAGACTGCTGATTAGAGCCAGTTTGTTATATGGCAATTACATTTGCATAAAAGCACATGCAATTGCAAAATGTAGTCAGATTCAAGTAACCACTGTGTGCTAAGTGTGTGACAACAGCTGTAGTTGGATGGATGGCGTTAACAGATTTGTTGCAAAAAAGCTGGGAAAGTAACACTTGCCCACACCTACGATATATAACATTAAACATATATAACATTACAGTAAGGACTACTGCTGGTTATCCAATCAAAAATATATAAATAGATCCCTTTGAATACAAAACATATCACCCCTGTGTGAATGTTCTTGTTCACAGCCTTAGACAAAGCTTATGTCACATTCACGAAAGGCCAAAATGACTAAAAGACTGTTACTATGGAGATGTACAGTAAATAACTGAATAACGTTGGCATGTGTGGAGCTTTATCCTCAGAACAATAAAAAGGACTAGTGAAAATCTGCTTATGCAATGAGCTCACACAAAAAATATCCACGGATGACCAAATTACCAGCCTTGAGGCCAGCGAGATAATGAGCTGTGGCATTACCGCGTCCCCCCGTGAGAATACACAGCCCTGTCCAGGGACTCAACTGGTGCAATGAAGGGTGACTGTGACTGCACTGCTGCACACTCCACCCATATTTTCCACCAGCAGAGTTTCTCAAGAGGAAGGGGGAGTGATTTTCTTTAACTCCTCAAAGACAATTCATGCTGTACATCTCCCCGTGTAAGAATGACTGTGGTCTGAAGAGAAAGTGAGTCACAGTGGAATACTGTTGCCTATTCAATAATCCCAGTCGTCATGGAAACTGCAGCTTACGAAAAAAGTGTTAAATGACTCCAGGGGCCGTTAGTGACAAAATTATTAGACGAAATGCATCAGTAGGGCTCAGACCTCATTTTACCTGAAACACTGGACAGACATTTTATTTTATTTATCAAACGTGTGGTAAACTTCAGTCTGGGAAGTGTTTCCTGGCATTTGTGACCCATCTAAAATTACTACAATGTTGCCCTTTGCTATGACACAGCAACTTCAGTTCATTGTTCAGACCAGTTCAAGTTCAGACCTGTTTATTAGCTGCTGTTAGTAATGGGGGGAGTCTTAAGGAAGGTGTGAAAAGAACAAGCAACACAAAAAGAGGAAGAGATCAGGGGTTAAAAATACCTCCCATGAATCTAATTATAATTTACATACAGTCTGAAAGTGTGAAAGATAAAACATGACACCGGCGGAAGATAAATGCCCCTCTATCTTCCCCTAGTACTGACAAACATACTTTCTATTGTCTGTTGTAACAGCATCTGGTTAAGATCAAATTCACAGAATCTGAGACAATACAGAGAATAACTAACACAGTTTTGTCTTTTTGCTCCCCTCCTCTTATTTCTGGTTTCTCTTCCTGTTATTCTGTCTCTCCTCCGAGCCTTTTTCCTGTCACCTGATGGTCAGAGATAGAGTATTAAAATATGGAAAAAAGGGTCAGGGGGATCAGTAAGTTTAGCCTTCTGTCTGCACTTTGTTTTAAACAAAAAACAAACCTTCTATTACGTAGATAAACAGATACCGCCTGATTATATCAGTCACAAGCTCACAATCTTATACTATAAAAATAAAAAGACTTCCTCAATCGGAAGCTGACCTTGCAAAACTGAGTCATGTATCTCACTTTTCAAAAGGGGTCGCATCCCTTCTTATTCATTCACACGCTGAAACCAGACAAAATATTAGACTTTTTCTTGTGCAGCCACTGAAAAATCTTGTTTACAGGCGACGTGGGCACTGCAAGTGCTTACACGCATCAAATAACTGCTTACTCACCAACCTTTAAAGATAGGCCAGTGGGTGTACACACGGATACATTTCAGTGCTGCTGGCGCGTGAGTGCTCTGCCAGGACAGCGCTAATGGCTGAGTCATGTTGACCCAACGTTAGGACCGAGACACCGAGCTGATGAATAGGCACAGTGCAGCAATGGGCAGTCATGATAGCTGAAAAATCCCTGACCACAATAGGCTCTGTGACTTCCAGAAGAGCTTCCGGTAAAAACGGGGGGTCACAGAGTACAGAGTCACATCTAGAAGCCAAACAGCTATCGTGTAACGGTGCTCAGAAGAGATCTACATGCTAAAAGGAGCAGCAGAGGTAGCGACAAACACTGATAAGGCAGATCATGACTGCTTGACTCAGCCTAGATGTCAGGCAGACATATGGCAGAAGTAGAAGTGTGAAGTTGTAGTCCCGGGTGCAATGAAAGGAAAGTGGTGTTACGGGTGAGAGGAGGAATGATGACTGGAATCTTAAGTGGTGTTTGGGCTCATGTGTGATCGTCAAGAGGGTCTGACTAAACGAGAGGACGATCTGAAAGAGACAGGTGCTAAATATTCCTTGGCAGTTTCCTGCTCAAGTAGAAATACTGATTCAACTTTTTTGCTCAAGTAAGAGTGAAAAAGTACGGGCTCTGAAATATAGTAAGTATAAAAGTACTCTCTTGGTTTCTCTGAAGGACATTTCTCCTGGTTGTTTCTGTGAAAAGCTAACTGGAAACTTCAAACAGGGTCGAGTCTCCCTCTCTTGTCTGTTTTGTCTTGTTACATAATTTTCGTCACGTTATGTCTTTGATGTGTGATATCCACCGGTCCTGATGTTGGGAAGGTGTGCAATGATGCAAATAATAATCAGCATCCCTCTCCTGAAATGCATTAAAACTAAAGTAGAGAGCCTGTTTTGTGTAAAAATGTAGGGAGTTAAAGTAAAAGTAAGTAAATAAATACGTAAGTACAGATACATGAAAAAAAAAAAAAACTACTTAAGAACAGTAACAAAGTAGCATTTGTACCACCTCTGGCAATTTCTAAGGAGACTAGAAACCCACTGCTTCTTGAATCCTTTATTAAAAACAAGAACATCTATTTACATTGAAGTTATGACAGTTAATATAAACCAATGTTCATCCTTTCACCTTGTCTTTATTTATTACATATCTACCTCTTTTGTCTGTCTGTCCCTCCTGAGTCCCTGATTGACAGGCATTCACAACCATCTAGCCGTTACAAAAGTGGCAGTGAATGCCCAAACATCACTCATCAATGAGGAAGTTGATGAGGGCGGTCCTGGGGGAGAGGATGGCTCTCTTGATGCCGCGCTCGCCAATTAGCTGCTTTCCGAGTGGGCTCTCCAGGATGAGCTGTTGCATCCGCTCCGAATCTTTGGACACCTCCAGCGGCACAGTCACTGTCCCACAGGCCTTGTTGTTTATCTGATGGTAAGAATTAAGAGATAAATAGATGGGAGAAGTTACTAATTTGTTCGGTCAAATGTTCCCTTTTCAACAAGTCTTCATCTGACAGGAGTTCTGCCCCGTCTGGCTGCAGCAAAACTCCTACTTCCTGGCATAAAAGTCCCAAAATAACAGACTCCACCTCTCCTTCCACATATACAGTGAACCCGAAAAAACACATATTTAGTGGTAGGTATGGGAATGGCCCTCAGTCTTGTAATGTTTAGAAGCAAGTGTATGTGTGCACACGATGAATGTGATCATGTCCCTGGAAGTGGTTGGAAATTAATGGGGTGTGTGTGTGTGCGTGTGTGAGTGTGTGTGTCTGTGGCCACTCAGCCTTGGCCTCCCTTTTGAGAACAAACCCAAGTACATGATTAGAGGACAGCGGGAGTGAGGTTGCATCCACAGGCTCGAGGAAGCCCACAACACAGAGCTCAGTCTGAAGTAAAATCAACATCATCATCATCATCGAGCACTAGGAGCTCAAATGCATGTACATCTGTCTGTGTGTGTGTGTGTGTGTGTGTGTGTGTGTGTGTGTGTGTGTGTGTGTGTGTGTGTGTGTGTGTGTGTGTTAGGAGAATATGGGTTAAAGGATACAGGATTTATAACAAAACTTTTGTGTATGAAAGATTAACAAGAAGAAAACAAGAATGCAGTAAAGGAGTTTTGCTCCCAGACAGACTCCAGGTTTGTTTTATTTCTGTCTTGTGGTTTCTTGTTTATCAGTAAGAGCACAGAGGGAGAATCCAACCGGTGGAAGACAGGTGCTGTTAGTCAGCTGACTGCTTTTGCTCTCATTACACATCACATGTGTATGTAGGTATGTATGTGTGCGAAAGTGTGTGTGTGAGGGGATTAGTGGGTTCTCTCTGGGGATTTTGACCCTCTATAGAAAGAGCAGGGTCAGATTAAAGCAGTTTCAGCTTTTATCTTTTAACTAAGTCAATATTCAGGACAATGTGTGTGTGTGTGTGTGCGTGTGTGCGTGTGTGTGTGTGTGTGTGTGGTTTGTATTCATTAATGTGCCAATGTTAGCATGTGTGATGTTTGGCTCTGATCCAAGTTGATTTTCTGAACCTTCCCATCACAGCTGGATATTCTCTCTGATTGTCTATAAGCCTTTGAAAGTGCACACAAACACAAAACACACACATTTTCACTCCTGATGATGACATACACTGCCAAGCCGAGGGGTTTCACTATTCCTGTCATTGAGCTCACAGGCAAAAGGCACATGAAATTAGAGTGAGAGAGTAACAGTGAGTCGGGAATAACACGGTGTGTTCTGTTCCTGGCTTTTAATTATTGACCCACTTGTCTATTTAGCATAAAGCACACCACTTTACATGCAGACGCATAAACAAACAGCCACACACACACACACACACACACACATACACATAGACACACAGACATGCACACACAGGGTAATCATAGGCTCCCTTGAAAATTACAGACTATGAATATAATCATGGACCTAAGACTTTGGGTTTGAGAGTGGAGAGTTTGAGTTAAAATGCTGGTGGATGCAAGAGCAAACGTATGTGTGTATACCTATTAATAAAGTATAAATAATGAGCAGAGGGCTGTTGCTGAGTGGTAACTTAATGTTCAAACACAAAAATAAAAAACTTAACAACCTGTTCTTTTTTTGTGTTTCATGAGCACATATATATATATATAACACATAGAAAGAAAAAGAATCATGAGATCATGAGTGCGTCTGTTTGATCCTACCAGCACAGACAGTTCCACAAAGTCAGGGACATTCAGGTACTCGGGGTCCACATTCGGCCAGAACTGTTGCAGAACGTCTCCTCCATGCTGGAGGAGGGGGCTGATGGGGTTTTTCACCTGACAAAGACCTGGGAGAGACCCGAGAGGAAACACAGGAGACCAACTCTTTTAGTGAAGCAAGCCAGAGAAATAACTGTGGTTGACTTTTATGTTGCTTTTCTCTAAATGTATTTTCGTTTTGGTAGAGTAAAAGTATCTTGATGAAAGGTCAAACAACACCTCACCACCCCCCAAGGGAAGGATGTGAACTCTCTCTATCCTGAGCCGTGTGTGAATTACAAACAATGTGTGAGAGTGAAAAGCACAACGTGACTGAGTGCAGCAGAGGTCACATGTTCCTCACTTGTATGTCCTGTTTAAAAAAAAACACATATGTGAGTACACACAAAATGCACACAGCCCCTCTTACCACTTCCTTTCAGCGATAATCTGTCAGGTTTTCCTGACTGCGGCTATCAGCTGCACAATATGTTTTTTTTTCCAAAACCTTTTTTCTCTCAGCTGTGTGCAGAATGCTTGTGTACGTGTGTCATCAACAATAAGGGGATGTCCTCCAGGCCAGCGCGGGGGCAAGTGTTCACATGAGGCACAAAAAGTGACGCTATATCTTCCCTTGTATTGTTTGTTTTCTACACTTAGACAAGAGCTGGCAGCCGCTTTCAGTTTCATTTGATGGACAGTGAGTGTATTTTTAGGTGAACTGTAAACAGTATGTAAACAGTAATACAAAAGAATGAAAGAGTCTCAAAGTTTTACTGACTTAATGGTGGTTGATTACATCACTGCTGGGCATTCTCTAGTATTAGATAAGCGGCAGTGTACACATTAACATTTATCGGAGGCAACTTCCTCTTACAGACATTAGAAATAACCTCATTCTACCACAAACCTCACATACTTACTGTATGTCACTGTGCTAGTCTAAACCTTTAATTCACCACACAGTGACTCCTAGTAATATTCACAGTCTAAAATAAATAAATAAAACTAATTAAATTAATAATATGCATTTAGTGCAAAACGTGCCATCTCCAGGTTTCTCATATGATAGGCAAGCAGCTTACTTTGAATGTATGAATGTGTGAGTGCATCATTAATTATTATTATTTGTAAATAATTTGTCACCAACCTGCCCAAAGTTCAGACGCCAGGTGAGGGGCCATAGGTGCTGTCATCATTACCAGCGCAGCCAGAGCTTCCTCAAACTCCACACTGTGCTGCACCACCCTATCTGTTGCACTCTGAACACACACACACACAGTGGTAAAAAACGTGATTTCCAAACAGTAGCGATAAACATCTTTATTTCAAGGTACCGTGGGGCACACTCACACTCAGTGTATTGGTCAGTCCCATCAGGCGAGAAATGGCCGCATTGAAAAGGAAGTCCTCTGTGAGGTGAGATGTCACCTGAAAATACCAACAACAGTCAGTCAGTAAAAATGATGAGGCTTCACGTTCTGTTTTGGTTACTGGACATACGGATGCTTCCAGATGGACCAACTGCGTCATGGAATATTTTTGAGTCTGCTCTCTGAAGAATTATTAACAATGACAGGCCCGAAAGAGGAGGCTCCTCCCTGTTATCACCATGTGTACCAGCTGAAGGCATACAGCGTGTCAACATCTCCCTGCTTAGCCTTCTGGGAAGAAGAACCCATTTGGAAGGGCCTTAGGGAGTAGGAGGTCGATCACCGAGGCTTTTCTGAGGGACGGATCAAAGGACAGCCTCGGCTTTGGGGGCTTATGGCAAACAGCCTGAGGTCCTTTAAAAGTACCAGCCTTGAGGGGTGGAGAGAGACAATCAAACCTGGCAGCCAAAGGAGGCTATTTATAAAGTGTGAAAGGAGACAGAGTGGATTTAAAATCAATTTCCATCCCCTCCTTCTTTACTCTTTACTCTTGGGGTTTCAGGTTCCGATGGAAGTTGGATGGAAAGGCTGGAGCTCAGCACTGTGTACTGGGCTGTGTAATTAGGAACATATTACCTTTGGCCATGATATCATACATTACCTTTTAATTGTGAAAAGGCATCTTACCATGCCTTCACCATCACAATCTATTGCAGTGTAGTATTAAGTATTTCCACATTAAAAGACACAGATAATTGGTACTAGTAGAGAAATTAAATTCAACATAAACAAAGGTTGCAGATGCCACATGGTGGTTTACTCTAACTGAAGGAAGGACAACACTAACTTGCTGTGAAAAGTTGGGATTTTGAATTTGAGCCCATTACTGACCCCTACTGGTAAAGACTGTTACAATATCTAACTGCTAAACAATGAGATATTTACAGCCACTGATTCAAGATCACAGCCAGGCTGCGGCTTAGGAGCTGTTACCTCTTGAATGGCGTGGTTCTTGTTCTCCCAGATCTTCTTGGTCTCTGCCAGCTCTTTATTTTTCAGCAAGGAGGGGCAGGGGACGTCTACGGGTTGCCGAGCTCCCCTGAGCTTGGTCACCAGCTGCCAGAGGCGGGACTGCCATCGTAGCACCCCAGGGAGTGCGTCCGCTGAGGTGATGGACACACACAGACACAAAAGAAAAGGATATTTTTACATACTGTGGGAGAAACAGCCTTTAAAAATGACATCTACTTTATTTGAAAAGAACCGATACCGGTTTAAAGAGGAAACAATTCATGGCATTCAGATAAAGTTTAATCTCACAAAACTAACATACACTAGCATCATTCTGAATTTATAATACTGAATAATAACTTAAGGTTTCAGTATCACGGCTCACTCTTGACATTCCAGAGGATGTCCTGTTCAGGTGGTGCGGCGTAAAGGATGTAGAGTCGAACTGTGTCTACACCGTACTGCTGCACCACCTCTTGGGGGTCCAGGCCATTGTGTTTAGACTTGCTCATCTTCTCCCAAGTCACCTCAACACGACCGCCTCCGCGCAGTGCTGGTTCCTTATCTAGAAGGGACATGTTGGAAGTCAAGAGGTCAGAGATAGATGGACAAAGTGGTATACTGTATGTTTAGTCGTCTTCCTGCTTCTCTTTTTTTAAATGGTAAGAATTTGCAAACCTAATTTTAACCATTTTAATGTAATTATTTATTGTTTCCTGTCGGCTCCTGTTCAGTTCCAATTAGAAAAAGACAGATGAAATTGTTGACAAAATATGTAAGGCCTAGACAATCTGAGTCTATAACACCAGGATCAAGAGGCTTCCCTTTCTCTGTACACCACCAGTATCTACTATTTATCCTGTTACTAAGCAATAGAGAGAAGCTGAAAATCCTTGGGCATAAAGCCAATTTTGAGAGACCTCTCAGGTCTCTTCAAAGGGTGTCTTGTGATTTGATTTTTGTGAAGAGTAGCTGGTTAACTTGTCATTTAACTGGAAAAAGTTACAAAGCACAAGAGAGAGGGAGCTATTTGCAGCACAAAGGGGATAAGTTGGGGTATTGATGCCACTGCATAAAGTACTACAGTAGAAAATAATGAAAATCTGGCAGAGTCACATGGAGGGAAGGCCTTTCCTCTCCAATCTGCTATAGATGTGTCACACTGACAAACACCCAGCAGATTCAGGTAGCGCGTACCTGTGAAGTCTATTGCTTCTCTCTTCAGGTACTGGCCGCTGTCTGCCAGTTTGAAAGTCTGGCCCTTGATTAGACCCTGGACCAGCAGCTTCCAAAAAGGCTCCCTGAAAGACAGAAAGAAAGAGGGTTAATTCACGTACACTCATGTACATGCACAGCAAAGGCAGATGAAGCACCGTGTACTGCACCTGTGAGCAACGAGACCCTGATCCTTGCAGAAGTGACAGAGGAAGCGAGCATAGTACAAGTGCATGACAGCGTGCTCCTTCCCTCCGATGTACACGTCTACAGGCAGCCAGTGATCCGCTAAGTGGCGCTCAAAAGGCCTGTAGAGGAAGAGCAAGATTAGGGAGCTGTGAATTGAGAAGCAGTGTCTGACTTTATGAGTCTGAGGTGGTATGCAGAGATACGTTAACAATTTTTTCCGTCCTCAGATTTTCTGTTGATGAAGTTTATGTAAATGTTGTTTGCTCTTTTTTAATTTATGCATGGAAGCTTTCAGTGCCCATGCCAACTACTCCCACTAATTATCAAATGCATGACTTCCTGTTTAGACATGTTTGAAAGAGCAAATGTAAGAGCTTTGGTGACCTAGATATAGGATCACTATATGATGTTGATGTCAATTATTTCTTATTCTTATTTTATTGCTGTGCATTTTATTTTATTTCATTATCTGGACTATTTGAGTAACTTTATCTAACTGTGGTGTTCAAATGTTTAATAAAGATCTGTTTTCTTTGTAACTTTGTTTTAAAAAGTGATGTATAAATAAACTTCATTGTTATAGCATAATTATCATTATTAGATGAATGAGAAAGTACAGTGGCAAAGCAGACTTTAGTCTGTATAAAATTTGTTCTTAGAAAGCATTTTTTCTTATAGCACTGGTTATGTGTTTTATAAATATGCACACACACTTCCTCTAGGGGGCAGGCTGAATCTGATACACAAGGATCCAGGGATGAAGTGAACAGAAGCATCCTGAAGCCTCCTCTATCTCACTGGATTCACACTCACAAAAAACTCAACTAAAACATACTGAAGTGTTTCAAATTCGGCTCAGAAGACTTCCTCTAAACTCAGCTTCAGGTTGTCTTTGACTTGTTAAGTGTTTGTGGAGAAAAGTCTATCTGAGATCAACCGAGACCAGGACGTTTCTTTTCCAGATTCCAGCAGGAGAGCTGCATGTGGTTAGCCTGACTGGCATGATGGTCAGCGGAGGCAGGGATTCCACCTAATGATGCTTTATAGGGCAGTCTGCTATCTGTGTGTGTCACCTTTCACACCAGTCATTACTCTCCTCTACACCTCTCTGGCTGATGGTGTCTCCGGATAATTGAACCAGGGAAAAAAGTTATGAACTCACAAGGCTGAAAATCATTTTTTTCAGTTTGCTGGCATCAGGCCAGGGAACTCTAATACATAACTACACTCACAAACACACACAGACACACACAGACACGCACACACTTGCATATAACACCCTCTTCCTATTTCCTTCCTCTTACTTGCTACTTCCAACATATCCTGCTTCCTATTTTTGTTTACCCTTGTGCACATGAGGCTCAGCAGGCTAACTGAAATGCACAAATAGTGTAATTGCTTTTTCTGTTGTGCCATAATCTGTCCCACTAAGAAAAGTGATGGGGAGAAAAGTCCCCCTCCCTTTTAAAGCAGCTTTACAGCTAGGTCAGGGCACTGGGAAATTAATCTCTTTTGTTAAGCTCAGGGTATCGCCACCAACCCGGCAGGTGACAGACATGGCTCCATAATCTCTATTGGCAGGGAATGCAACTTCCAGGCAAGTGTGCGTGCGAGAGAAGGAGTGTGTGACTGTGTGTGCATGCGAGTGTACACAGCCAGTATATGCATGTTTGAAACAGGTAAATGGGAGAAAGTGGGTGATCATACAGTGAGCATAATTATGTGTTTGAGCATAACTTTCAAATAGCACATATAGAACAAAGTGTGTTTGTGGAAATGCAATGTGTGTGTGAGGCAAAACAGAAAATCTATTCCATTTACTCTGCAGATTACAGAGAAAATTTTATTTTTTAAATATCTAAAAACAGACAGATATGCTTATCCACCCACTGCTAGAAACACTTGTGCAGCTTTCTCTTTATTTCAGAGTGTAAATAAGACCTCTGCAATTTGTGCTAAAATCTGTCACAGTGTGAGAAAAAAGAAAAACATGCGAGAGAAAAAATAAATAACAGAGCATTTGGTGGCGTCACTGAGTCAAAAATTGTTGAAAACCAGCAAATTGAAGTCTCAGGAGGAGGCTGTTCATACCTGTCTGGATTATGAGAGTCTGTGTATCTTAAGTAATACCAGGCTGAGTCCACAAATGTGTCCATGGTGTCAGTCTCCCTTCTCGCTGGGCCCTTACACCTGACAGAGGAGACAAAGAGACAAAGAGAGTTGGCAAAGGCAGCACAAAAATCAATATTAGCCTGACAAATTATAAAGCGAACAAATGAACGATCCTTGTTTGTGTGCTTAGTGAAATGGCACATTATGTGGTTTATGTGTGTTTGCGTGTGTGTGAGGAGAGTGTAAAGCTGGCTCCATCTGGCTGTGGGGGTCATGTCCCTGCAGAGAAGCACAGCTGAAGCCAGGCTGGCACCAGAGCTCTGTTCCTGTGCCCTGACTAACAGGCTGTGCTAACAGGGAACGAACTGGCAGGGCCCAACACATGATCATGTGTTTGTGTTGGAAATGCCACCTTGTGCCCCTATCTATCCAAGCCAAACAGCACTTGGGTACGTGATGCGAATCTGCCAACATCACTTTCACAGTGGAGGAGAGGACACCCGCAAAGACATAGGAAAAGAGAGCTTTTGGAAAGTGTTTTTTGTTCAGATTTGATTTAAAGCACTTAATGGAACAGTGAAAGCATCTGCCTTTTACTTTATAATGAGTCTCAATAGAGTTAAAATCAGTGTCCCAGAAAGATAAACAGAAGCACAGCTTTGAGCTTTACTATGTTCAACAGAGCATGTATCGTTTCCTGGACTTATGGGATGTTTCTGTTTAGTCTAACATTTGTCTGACACTAATTTTTTTTCATCCCACACTCACTAACAGAGACAAACACATCGAGAGGCAAAACCCCTCGACCACCAACCATACCGGTCTATAATAAGGCTGTGATGATGAGGTAAGAGCTGAAGGTTGCCTAGCAACAAGACTAAGGTGTAGCAAGGTTAATATTTGGAAGCCAGGTGTTATATCATATGATGAAAACCCAGCAGCATAACGAAGAACCTCCCATTACAAAAGAAATTCAAAGATAGAAACTTCACAAAACGGAGCAAGGAAATTAGTGCAAAAGATTCTACTTGAGCAAGTGAAATTTCTCACCTCCTCTTTCACACCAGACTGGCCAATCAGAGGCCAGATTGTGGTCATTTGACACACAGCTGGTACAGTCAGACTAGTAGGGATCAGATTAGGCGACACACAGGCGTACTCTCTCTGGAGATGGCCCTTCTCTAAGCCATGAAAGGAGCCCAACAACAAAAGTAGGTAACTAAATCTGAAGCAACCTGTATGCAAGAGTGTGTAAAGTGTGAGTGTGTGTTTTCGCAGGATGAGACAGAAAGAGCCAAAAGGCTCTCAAACAGATGAGGCAAAAGAGGCAGCTGCCCACTCCACAAAGGCTCTCTTCCCATGGAAAGTAGTCCTCCATCTGCTGTGTCTGTGTGACTGCCTACAAAAGTGTGAGTGCTGTGCTAACTATGGTGGTCTCTCTCTTTACCTGCATATTCATGGAACAACACACACGCACCCCTCTTCCCAGCCAGGCTAAGCTGAGGCAGGGTTCAGTTGGCAGGCCAATTTACAGTGCTGCCGAGGGTCGGGGAACGAGACGTGCACACGGGAAAGGACTTCCTGAAGGACAAATACAACCATCCCTCATCACCCTGCTCGTCTGTGTTCCTCTCAAACTTTAATTGGACATGGTTGAGGAGTGAAGAGAACAAATTTCCACAGACACTTAACAACGGAGGGAAGATGGGAAAAGAGGAGATAACGGCATTTTGGCGATTATAGCCATCAATCACCGCTGATGGGAGGAATTATAGTAGCTGTGTGGAAGTGAGTGAACACAATCTGATGGCTTGTGCCATCTGCGACTGAGTGGGCCATTGTTTTAATCAACATGGTGCCACGACAGTGATTAGTCGTATTCAGAGAGGAATTCCCATGTCAGCGGAGGACTCTGGAGATGCTGCCTGAGGAGGCATTCTGCATTATCAAACATTTTCAAACTAATTCACTGAGGTGACTCGCCGAGTGTGTGTCTGTAATTACCCGTGTGTACAAAAGGTAAATGTGCGCGCACGCTTGAACATTACGTGCGAGTCTCTGGAGCCACAGCTGGCTTACATAACATCCATCATCATCATCTCATGCTGCTCCTGTCACAGATGCCACTCATTACATAACCTCATCAGAACCAAAGTATTAATCACACAATTCACGGCTCGCTCTCAATACTCTGTGTTCTTGTAAAGCTGTCAGTGCTCTCAGCCAGCCTGACAGCGGGCTCATTTTGTCGGTGCTGGTCTCCTGAGGAAATACAGGACGTACTGAGGAGATGGTTTACGCATAATTCAATTCTCACTCCACTAACACCATAATGGACGGGATCATTTCCCCAATCACTCATGTTGTGCCAAAAAGAAATAACACGTCCTCCACCCTTTTCTGCATCTTATTTACAACATCACAGATGGAGCTGATCTGCTAATAGTACAGTGCTCATGGGTCCTTCAGCAGGGTGGTTTGCCTACTGTGCAAATGGGGTTTAAGATCTACAAGTGAACTTGCGCCTCATGGTTAATAAGAGAAATTACTGAAGGGATTCCCACACTCACAAGACTTTTCAAATACTTTAAGGATCATGTTTGGTTATATTTAAACACTCAAAATTAGACAACACAGTCTAATTTCAAAAAAATTAAAATCAGAACAAGTCAGTGGTTCCCAATCTTTCACTAAAATGAAGGAATGTCTTCTTGTGTGTCACAAGTTGCATATGAGAGTGGGAGTGGGAAGTTTTTTGATCAGTATTACGCGATGGAGCAATGTTTCCCCCACCAAGGACACGGGTGATGCAATACACATTCCAGCCAATTGCCTCACGATATTCCACTGATCAACGGGTGACAGTAACATGTGAGGAAACACACTAATGAGCCAACAAAGGCGGTGACAAATGAGACAAAGACATGGATGTACAACAATGCACATTTAGGAACTTTTAAGAAAATCGGCTTTGTGAGGAAGAGAATGCATTTAACACGTTCGTTAGACCTCAAGGACACACACAATACGTCTCGGTGAGTGACACTGAAAGTAAACAGAAACTTTGTTTCACATTTCACATTGTCACATTTAAGATTACAATTACTGTGTATGGGGGAAAAACCCACCATGCTGTTGCGAGCTTACCTTAAATTAATTCATTAGAAGACATATTTAAAGCTACAAACCAGCGAACGACAGTAGTGAAAGAGTGTTTTATTTAGAGTATCGAGCTGTAGGAGGTGACAAGTCGACCGGCTGTCTTTTCAGAATGAACAGATAAGAAGCTGTAAGAAGCTGTACCTCCAGTTCACTTGCAGCTGATTACAGCTTCACAAGCCTCAACAAATAGCATATTTTGTTCTCAGCTAATGAGCTGCAGCTGAAAGGCAGACATAGCTGCTACAGTACATAGTAGCACTTTAACTATATATACACAAATAATTTCACCAGTAGTCTGAAATGTTAACACATATGAATAGTTTACCCGTTAATATTGTATCTTGAGCTACTGGCTGCCAGTCTTTTGTGTATTATAGGTTCATAGTTTGTGCATATCTGACTACATTTTAATATTCGGAGGGAGACCACTGAGCACCACCACAAGAAAATAGTTTTGTCAGATTTGTGGGAATCTGACCGAGTGGCAGGCATTAAGAATAATCACTGATGGTCTTGTTTGGTCATAAAGAGGCAACCTTATTAAACAGAGACTGTTAACCAGTTAAAAACTCCTTGTAGTACATTTACATAAAACATGTCAGTCTTCTCACCTGGGACACGTGCAGTTCACCCAGTCGTGAGCAGCCTCCAGCGGCGACGCACCTTTTCCTGTGAGAGACGGCAGCTTTGGTAATGTGACTGGTAACTCCTCTTCAGGGACAGCAACTGGACCACAGGACCCACAATGCACCACGGGAATGGGCGTGCCCCAGTAACGCTGCCTTGATATCAACCAGTCCCTGAGCTTCGAGCTGGTAAGGTGGCCGCCAACCTTCTGCTCTCTGGCCTTCTGGGTAATGGATTCAAACGCCTGCTCTCTGGTAAGGCCTGAGAACTACAGAAAGTCCAAAGGAGAGGTACAAGAGCATTACATTAAATTTCTATAGAGGACTTATCACACATATAAAATCATGGTTTAATCCTTTTATCAATAGCGTGTTCATCATCAACGGTGCTGACCTCATCAGAGTTGATCAGAGTCTGTGTGTCATCTTTGTTGCTTTTCAGCACAGTGGTCCACCTCAGGTTTAGAGCTGTGGCCACAGACAGATCCTCCTCACTGCAGTCTGGGATACCTGTTAGACACAAGTGCAGCATGAACATGTAACACAGTAAAACAACATGGACCTACAAATACACACACAGCTGATCTCTTGAGAGAGTAAAAACAAAACACCCCTGTGGTGATGTTAAGCATGTTGTGATGTGACTGATCGTTAACAATCCCTCGGGTTCCACCTCCTCTGTGAGACAAACACCCACTGGTTTATACAGTAAAGTGTCCATTTTCACATTTGATACAACTTTTCTCTGTTTCTCAAGAAGAGGACAAGTGTTTCTGTTTGTTCATCGATAATATCAGCTCAGAAATGCATCCAAGTTACTTCCTTACTATTATTTCGAGGTGATTGTGAAACCCACTCGCATACCAGTAACTCACCAATCACGGTATCCAGATAGCCATCAAACGCCTCCTTGTGCGAGATGACCAGGGGAACCTCCCGGCCGGTGAACAGGTTGCGAGCGGTGACCTCTGTTAGGGAGTCTAGAGAGCAGAGGGCAGGAGTCTTGAGACAGACCGTGCTGCTTCCCCTAGTAACTCATTATCGACAATCATTTACCACTGGGACACAAAACCTAAAGGGAATCCCAATTAACTAACACAGTCCACTGCAGCAAATCCATACTTTGACATTCCCCAAACATGCATCCATACTAATGAAATTGACAAATGTAATACAAACATTTTTAATGCCACAAACATGTAGTGGCTTCTTCATACGAGGATACATTTTTGCACTTTTGTTAATTAGGCACTGCTCAATAAAGAATACAGATATGATGCAAAGGATCACAACCTTTGCAAAGGACCTTTTCAAGTGCTGACATGCAGGAGAGAGTCATTTTAACCCTGAAAAAGTAATGAATTGTGCTATAAATCTAAATGCATCTCTTTCCTTCCTACATATAATACACTTTGACAGACAGCTCACCTCTGCCTGGCTGAAAGGCTTTCTCCAGGGCAGAGCGGACTGAACTGGTCCCATGCAGCAGTCTGTGGGAGGGCAAGATGGCCAGGTAAGCTTCTCCGAACACGGTCTCTGGGGAGGAGCTGTAGGCTGACAGGGTCTCCCCCGTCTCCTCCCCGTTCACCTGGGAGATAGGAATGAAGCACATGGGAACCTCTCAGCGTTCATGTGTCAACAGCTGCACTGGAGCCGAGTTAATGAGGAAGACCTACCGGCTCCTCAGGTTTGTCGCACACAGTGTCAACCATATGTTCAGTCATTTTAAGATATTTTAATACAGTTTTCAGGCACAAAAGCATCTGTTGTTTTGTTAACTAATTTATTTGATATTTTAATCCAATCATCAATTAGGTAGTGGAAAGTAAAGTTTTCATTATTGATTAATAGTTTTATTTATTGAAAAGGTGAAATCATCAAATATTTGCCTGTTCACCATCATGAATTCAAAGACTACTTCTTACTTCTGGTGCAAATCCTAAAGGCCTTAGTGATCCCCAACTTTTCCAGTAGCGCCAGTATTTCTATATAGTTATTCTTAAAGTCTGCCACTGGGTCCAATTCAGTCGGATTCCCTTCTTGCTTTAATTCAACTTTATACTTGCACTTGAATCTCTGTTTTTCTGTTGTTTGTGTTCTGTACGCTGTTGGACTGAAGAAACGCAAGAGAATAACAATAAATAAACCTTGAACCACGAACCTACAGCCACACAGAGCTGCTAGTTTGGCTGTAGACTCTTAGTCTTGTTTGTCTGTTGGTCAGACTAAGTAAAGCTGTTAATTTTGGGAACCAGTGCTGTGTGAAGGGCACTTTTCATATTTGAAAATGTTATAGCATAAATTATTAACAGATAAACTGAAAATTGTCAGCTGGACTGCAAGATGTATGCAACATGTGTTGTATGTAGCTCTTTGATACAAAATAGGGCTACAATATCTTTAATCCTGTAATTATCTATAGATGACAAACACATTCTAAGGGGTTCTAGGGTAATTAGTATATGTACTAATACTTATCTTCAGCCCCCTGGGGAGATAATTCAATGAAGAGTTCCTGTGACGGAGTATGATGATGTAATATAAGACAAGCAGCCATTCAATTAACTTAATAACGCCTGATTTTGACTTTGATTACGCATTCTGCCATATCAGAAACACACAAAAAACACAAAAGCATTCTCACATCGTCAAGGGACTGACTTAAGTAACAGATTTTTTCAGATTCTTTTTCAAGGAGAGTGGTTTAATAAGGGTGCTCACAGGGCTCTCAGTCGGCTTTCTGCGACCGCTCAGTTTGAAACGAAAGACGTGTGAAGGACTGTAAATATGGCTCTCAGAAAACTCAATAGAAACTAATCTGTGACATCATCTGTTTGGGTAAATTGCCACTCACAGATGGATTCACCCGCTGAATGCGAACAAAAAAGTGAAGATTTCTATGTTTTGGTACATGGTTTTTAATAGAAATACATATATAAACAGGGGAATCCAGAATAAAGCGAGCAATCAGTGCTTGGGGGAGAAAGAGATGAAAACCAGAGGCTGGGAATGGGGGCAACAAGGAAACACTTGGTGGAAAAAGGTTGAGAGATTGAAAGAAGCGAGAATGATGAATGAATAAAAAGCAAGCAGGGGGAAGGGAGCCGAGATTCACCTTGAGTTTGAAATCGAAGTAGCAGCCGGTGCACTGTCCAATCCAGTTTGCCTGCATGGCTTTGACCCCGTACCACTCGGGAAGGTCTGCCAGGGCGTCCAGGAGAGGCTGGAGGAGGGGGACAAAAACACAAAGACACAAGTTTACTACTTTGTACAAGTTTGGAAAGAGCAAATTTTCTACTTTACTGTTGAAAATAGATATTTTTTTGTAAAGGGGCAACCCGGTTCCTCATAAGTATGAGGCTGTCTACAGTACTGTAGCATAATGCAATTGACTCCAACTCAGTGTGGCTTCTTTCAAATCCAAGCCAATTTATTCTGACAAAGCAGCAGAGCCATCCAGGTCACATTATGCAGACAAAGAGGGATTTTCAAAAATCCTGACCTCCACTCGCCCTACTTTCCTTGATATCACAAAGCAATCGCCTATAAAGTGTGCGCACTCTCTCACTCTCACACACATGCACAGCCTCACACACACACACAATAACAGTTATTTTACATGATTAAAGGAAGCTATGCATATCAACAAGGCTCAGGCAAAAAAGCCACAGCTGGGCTGAGGCCAGCGATGTTATGACTCTCCATTTCCTTTTCAGTCTGTCACAATCTATTACCCAAAATCCCCCTTGCTGCGCCACTCAGCATGCAGTACCTCATCACAGCGATACCAATACAAACATAAACACTGGCTATAGTCATCACTAGGATGACTGCGGGGTGTGTCAGCTATGGATTTTCTCCAGAGTGGGAGCAATGAGACATAAATCCCAGTGAATCTGTGTCAGCCTGACGGTGAGACGAGAAGATGTTACCAGCAATGGGGAAAAAACAGAAAAGCAATGGCGGACAAGCGACGATGGCTTTAAAGAGAGAGGCGGTGAATGTTTTTACTTTCCTGGATCGGAAAATATAGTTTGGCACAGAAGCAGGAGTTACTGAAAGATGTACAGCAAGGACAGGAGTCTCCATGGCAACTAAGAAAAACTTGAGAGAGAAAAAGCATGGTATAGCAATAACCAAGGATTGTGGTTGTGAGAGAAAGAGACATCAAGTGCCCTTTACAAAATGCACCGATACAAATCCATGCTTTTTTCGAGATGGTTCAGGGATTTGAACCTGCAACTTCCAAGTCACAAGTTCTTTGTGTTGAATGTATCTAAATGTCACAAAACTCCTCTAGAAGCTGTGCTGATATTTGAGCAATATTACAGTTGAACAATACACTGAGCTCGCAGTGAATCATTTAGATGTCAGCGTAAGAGGCGGGCGACATGTGTGCCTGAGTGCAACAAGTGTGATTATGCATGAAATTGGAAACTCTGCTACTGCCACGTGATCGTTTTGCATCCTGCGCACTCCACTTCGAAAAAATCCATCTTAGTAATAATATGCAGTCATCTGTGTCCTGGGAGAAACAATATGGTGACGATTCATGAGAAAACTCTTTCAGTACAGCGTGGAACGAACCTGACGGCTAAAACTGACGGCCGCTGAATAAATATTGTCTGATGTTAATGTTGTCTAACAGACTCGGACACGTGTACAGGCGGGCAGAGAAACGCGTGCGCGGGAAATCACAGTCCAATTACAGCACTTTTTATTTGGCACGTCGCGGTTTGACACGGTCCTCCTTTCTCTCCATCTGTCTTTCTCACTTCTTTTCCTTAACACCTTCCTCTTCCTTCCTTCCCACTTCTCTGTTCGTCAGAGAAAATTAGAAATGCAGGAACACATTGTCACAGTAGGCTGCTTCCACCTCCACTCACACCTCTGACATGGACAAGCATGGGCGACTTCAGCGCTGTGGCGAAAAACTGGGTGACGCCTGACTGCGGACTGATTGATAATTTTTAATCAAAATGACAAAACTGCCAAAGACATTAGCATACCCTCAAAGGACAAACTAGTGGTTTTTGCAAGTTTTAGCCCATTTTTGTATTTGTCATTATTGCCAAACATTTTTTCAAAGCACAAAAAAGGTTTTTAGATTGATTTCACACCTCCCAGACAGGCTTTGGTTTCTATTCTGTTTCAGTATGTTATAAAAATCTACTCACAGAAACTTAAAACTTGCTTACGCTACACTTCATCAGGCATCAGCTTGACTCACTACTTTGATAGAAAAATAATCTGCAACCATTTTGTTAAACTATTCAAGTCATTTTTCGACTCAAAATGCCAGTCTTTCTCCAGTTTTAGTTTCTCAAATATGAGGATTTACTGCTTTTCTCTATTTTATATCATTGAATCACTGAATGTCTCTGTGTTTTGGACTGTTGGATGGACAAAATAAGGTAAAATAAGACCAAACCAACTGAAAAATAAGCAACTGATTAATCAGTAATTAAAAAATCTCTAGTTGCAGCCCTTGAAACAGGAAACATCCACATCATTTTACCCACAAGTTTTCTTTTAAGTGCTTTCACACAAAAACACTTTTCTCCTTGAGAACCACTGCGTCTGCACACACATACCTACAATGCACATGCAAATGTAGCATGTTGCATGTATAATGCATGAAACGTCTTTTCTGTGGGTGATTCATCCAGAGGAGATTATTTCGCCCTGAAGGAGGCCTGTGTCGTGCTCTGTGCTGGCAAAGTGGAGGCTTCTCATCAGCCGGCCTGGCCGCCTGGCCACATTACCCTGACTCCACTGGTCTCTCTCCTTGGTCGGGAGGCGGTAGGCTACAAACGACGGCGACCAGGGGTCTGATTGCAGAACCAGAGAGGCAGCGCTGCAGCTGCTGCTACTGAAGTGTCAACCATGATTGTTATTAGAGGGATCCGTGGCTCATTTATGTCTGCATGAAACTGCCGGCCAGCCAATCAGACACCACTTATCACGTACACACACATATACAGGTCTCTCTTTCTCACACACGCACACACACACCAAAGAGTCATACCTTGGCATAATTTGTAGTCTTGATGAACCACTGTGTGAGCAGTTTCTGCTCCACCAGGGCACCAGACCTCCAGGAGCGACCATTTTCATCCACCTGCTCATCAGCTAGCACCGTCTGATCAACAGGGTCCCAGTTCACCACAGCCTGGAGAACACACACACACACACACACACACACACACACACACACACACACACACACACACACACACACACACACACACACACACACACACAACACACACACACAAATTCAGATAAACACACACACACACACACACACACACACACACACACACACACACACACACACACACACACAGATAAAATGAAAAAGCAGAGCTTAGAAAGAAGGTTGGATTTAATAGACAGACCAAAGGCTTATTTCAAGGTCGTCCCATTTCATTAAACATAATCAAAGGGCTTCTACCAAGCTCGCCTCTTTTCAATTCAGCCATTTTCTTCCAAGAGTAAAGGGTGAGCTGCCTCAATCATTTCTATAACTGTGAGGGACCTAATACCTAAGCCATCATATTATTCCTTCCAAAAGAAAACCGGGATAAGCACTTTAGTGCGAAGGCCACCTCTTTCCTACCTCTTTCCGATATGCCAATCCTGCTTCAAAGAGCTTGATAAACAGAAACTGCGTCCACTTGTAGTAGTCTGGAAGACAGGTGGTCACTTCCTGCCAGGAAAAGCCAGAGTTAGGTCAGCACAAGAGAGCAAACCAGACCTAAAAGCTGGCCAATTCTCTGTCTGATGCTCAGTTCTTCTTCGCCTCCTACTCACCCGGTCCCAGTTGAAGCAAAGGCCGAGGTTGTCCAGCTGCTCTCGCATGGACTGGATATTACTGAGGAGACGACACAGCAGCAACGTTAAGGTATGTATAAACATTGAGCATTCAGAAGAACAGATTATATCTTTCACGTACTGTTTAGTCCACTCCTCTGGGTCAAGGCCTCTCTCAATGGCTGCATTTTCTGCTGGAAGTCCAAAAGCATCCCAACCCATTGGATTTAACACCTGTGGAGGCAGTTAGGAGCTCAGTATTAGAGGTGATATTGTTTGTGATTCACCGGTCAAATTGATTGATTTAGATAACTGATTCATTGCAAGTCATTCGTTGTGCAATAACTACGAAACATTCTCTGTTTTCAGCTTCTTGAATGTGAAAAATCCTCTCCACAGACGTTTCAAGACATATGAAAACACCTGGCTTTGAATAATAATTTGTGTCAGATATGTTTTTTCCACAAAAAAAGTTCAGTGACTTTGTTAAAGTTTCTTAAAATCCTTCCAATCCAGAGTACACAAACATGCAAATTTCTTCTCACAAATGTATCTGCCGGACGCAAGTTGTCTCCTACGTCACTAAAATTATCAGCGTAACTTGTATATTATATATATTACACAAGTTAAACTGAAGATTTAAGCACAGAGACACTTTCACATCCAGCAGATGAATGTGCAGCTTTCTAGCCTCCAACTGCACATACTGTTCATCATTCTGCACGCATTCACGTGAAGTAACAATACGAAAAACACATTTTTGAGTAGTAGGAGACTTTAAAGGACACAAAGAATGACAGATTTTGGCCTTTGATATGTGACGGTTTGAATTTATGCAAATGGTAACAGTAAAATCCAAACTATTTCATTGTAGGAGGTAATATATTCAGCCAAATAGCATCGGGTCCCCCTAACTGCAGCACATGTTGACCCCTATATGATAATGTGTTGTTCCCTGCTGTGATCTCAACTCCATTACACACAGTGGTTAATGCATGCAGATTAACTACAATTTTCATGCAAGCGGCAGTTATATAATGTACAGTAAAAGCAAGCGGAAAGCAGGGTGAGGTTTTGAATGGAAAATCAGGATGTGACAGCTTTATATTAGCCAGCCTGATGCAAATTACTTAGTAAATTGCTTTACACACAATCAACTGTCAGTTTCCCTCTGTGTCTACTTTCTCCCTCTATCCCTCTGTACTTTGTATCCACATCCATTTTATTGCCCACATCTAACATATACACCCTCCTTGACATAAATCATTGTCGACTCAAGACAACGTCTCGTTTTCCCTTTAGTTCTTCGGCTGTTTCTTTCAGCTTGCTGAGAGAGAGAGGAGATGAAAGCACAGGAGTGGAAGGCGTGAGCAAAGTAGAGGAGAAGCAGAGTGACAAGGAGTCGAGGACTGGAGAGGATCATTGTACGGACTCTAACGGGTCTGATGTTTCAGACGAATTGGTATCCTTGGTAACTGCATGGGCCTCATTTGTAAAGCCGAGTGCTGGATGGTATTAGGCTAAGAGCGCTCAGCACAGCGGACCACTGTGACTGCTCAGGAGGAATACAGGCACACTCAGAGCGAGGCACAAGCCAAAGATAGCCTATGAAGATAACAAAGCAGAAAAAAAAACATGCGCCTCATTAGGATGGATACACTACTACGTTGTTTGTTCACTGTAAATCCTCCATTAAAGTGAGGCAGTATTCATGAGGGGATGTTACGGGGACGGCTGTGATGGACGGCCTGCGTTAGTGAGCTCAGTTCTCGAAGTTCAAAGAGAGTGGCAGAGGCAAATTATCTTTTCACAGTGAATAGCTTCAGCTCCACTTATCCCTTATGTACACACACAGTGTGAATACTAGGCCGACTCTTCGCTAACCTGTTATCACAGAGACTTACAGTACATTTCAGAGAATCAGACTGACAAGAGGCAGTGGACGTGGGAGTCAGTGTAGGCACATTCTATGACAATCTGCCCGCTGTAACGTGGAGCAAGTCAGTGCCAACCTGAGACAGATACATCAATCACAGCTCGAGGCTCCTCACGCTGACGACAAGAAGTACAGGAGTGTTGGGAGACTGATTTTGTGAATGTGGAGCATTCAGCTACATGCAAGAGTCCACCCACACAGTTCCAGCGAGAAGCTTCTCTCCGTCTGTGGCCGCACTGAGATGCAACTCCAGCATTTGTCTGCTTTCTCATCACACTAATTGATTCAAACCAAACTCTTTGATGTCAGTTGCACATTTTTACACAGCAGAGCATGTGCAGAAGCAAGTACAGCGCAAAGGGGACAAGAAAAAGAGCACTAAGCAGAACATCTATAAAGATTTACAGATATATGAGGTTTGAAGTTTTATTAACACATTATATCTAGTTCATTTGATCCAACTTTAAAAAATGACATGATTGCTATGAATGAATTCATTACTTGTCATCAGCAACAGAGTCCCCATTTCTATTATTACCATTAATCCATAGCCCACACTATCATCAGTTTTCATACTCATTCAGTATAAAAAAGACTTATGTACCACCTGTTATTGCCTCCCCAGCAACTAGCAGAGCATTTCCACCAAGCGAGCTGTGGACACTTTAATCCTTTTGACTATTTGTTCAATAGAAAGAAGTCCCTTATCTTATGGTGCTAAAATCACAGAAATGAACATTCAAATTAACTCACCAGAAGCTCCGTCATTAAACCATTGATGAGATTTTGGTCACTATCCATTGACATGATGCAGAACAACGGGAATATTGAGTCTGGGTATAAAAAAGTTATATTTTAGGATAAAAAAAAGCAGAGTCAAATACCCATTAAAAGCCAGAAAATAGCTTTAGGGTGTGACAATCGACAGAGTGTACCTTCCTTAATTAACTAGTGAGCAGAGAAGACTGTGTGCATACAGCGGAACAAGGTTCACTTTCTGACAGATGCTGAGAGAAAGTACACTCCAGGGCAGAAGGTAGTTGCCAGTCATGTGAAACCATGTTTTATGTTCGGGGGAGAGAAACCAGACAGAAGTAGAAAGGATTCTCTCTGCAGGTGAGGGACACAAAGCCCAGTGTAAAAGCCCACCAGGAAAAGAAAAAAGCTTTATACACTGAGGCTTTCTTCAGGGATGGTTGGTGGGAGCACAAACCAAAGAAAACTGAACATAGGTTGTCAACGTCATGTCAGAAGTTGTGTGTGTGTGTGTGTGTGTGTGTGTGTGTGTGTGTGTGTGTGTGTGTGTGTGTGTGTGTGTGTGTGACTGCAGGAGCAAGACCCGTCTGACAGGCACTGGCCACAGCTTCATCAACACCAGCAGTTTACTGGACTCAAGCAGAGTGCTGAATATCGACTGCAGTGCTTTGATTGGAAACAGGGTCCGGTATGGATTTTATCTTACCTTTATCACAGCAGGTTAAAAACCGTCTACTTTCCTCAAGTGACACTTTACAAGAACTAATGTGTCCTTACTTTTAGGCTCAATTTTGTATCATGAGATTAACCTGAAAAAGATGAATAGGTAACACTGAATATTGATATTGATGATTGAATGGAATCATTCAATCTGCATAAAATCACAGATGTTTTCAATTGGTTCAATGTTTTTACCCAACAACATAAAAGGATGACAAATTTAATAATTGTAGTAGAAAATCATGTCCATAAGACGACAACAGACAAATGGAGTATCAGCTATATTAAAAACAATGATGAAAAATGTGCAAAAACAAATGGAAAACAATGAATACCACAAATTACACAATTAATTTATTCTAAAGCAAAGTCTATGACATGCAAATGTACACTGTATTGGCAGAAGTCAATAGTGTACAGTAGAAATTAAGTGCAAGGTGCAACAAACACAAAACATAATCTTATTACAAGCTCCCAGGATACAGGATACTCGTTGGTCAGGTAATTAAAAGATGGTGGTGTCAGGAGGTATTATTATGTTACTAATGATACTTAATTATTGTCCTTCAGTGTAAAAGCAGATAGCATAATTCAGAGAGTCAATACTGTAAAATGTTGCTCCATTATAGGCTAGGTTAAGCAATTTTTATCCAGTACAGCTGCTCACGGACCAACCGCGTTCTGCTCTGTGGGTGAGCTGAAGAAAACATCTGGTGGTTGAACACAGTCCTGGCTCTGTAAATGGGAGACAAATAAAGCGGATCGGGCCGAGCCACACCACACTAACTTGTTATTCCAGCCAGGATTTGTGAGTCAAGTAACGTTAAATGACTTGCCCACGGTCATTCAGCTTACTTTACTGCTGTTGCTGTGATGTTAGCTACAGTAGCAGGAAGGTGTCGCTGTCTGGAGCTGGTGTGCTGGATGGGAAACTGTCTCGTCTCAAACCCACAACCTAGCTCACGTTACTTCCATTACTCACTTGTGTTGTTGTTTGCATTATATCAGGGTATTTATCATGATATTGGATTTCTCCAGAACTGCTTACCCTGCTTAACTCTAAATGAAAGACTGACTCACTGTTACAGTACAGAACGGTGGTTTACCAGCGATATTACGGGAGCAGACAAAATCAAATAATTTCAAAACATTTAACCCAGATGGGAAAGCAGATGTCTCACTATTATAGCGATTGGGTGCAAAAAAGATTTGTCATCCTCAAAGGGCCTCTGAGGATGACACATTTGGGGGAAGAAAAATCAGTAAAACAGAGAGAATTAAGCCAAAGAAAAGGACTTGTGGTGAGGGGCAGATAACAAACAATAAACCAAAGCCAGGCATAAATGAAGTTAAAAAGCTTTCTTATAGCTTATTCTTAAAGGTATGGCAACCTATTGTGAGAAGTGACATATGCTTTTTTTTTTTTCTCTGCTCAAGAACAGTTGAGTCAATAATTGTGAGCAAACACAAGTGTGAGAGTGAATTAGCTGAAATTAATTAATGTATTGTAAAAATGCCTTTAATCTTTAATCTCTGCTCTCTGAGTCCATATGTAACCCGATGAATATTTAGAGTAGCTTAAAATTTAATTCGTCTTTTTCACAGCAGAGATTTTGACTCTGTGTTACTTAAAACATTAACGATGGCTCTGTACTAGAGGAGGGAATTCAGCCATCATTATTTTCATCATTTACGCCTGTGCTTTTCCTATAGTGACATGCCAAAATGTCTTCAGTGAAAAAGGCCTATTAAACTTTAAGCTACTATAAATATTCATCAGGTTACCAATGACCTCCTCTTGCCTTTTACTAGTGTTCTTTCCTTTCTAAGCTCTCAACTCAACAAAAAAAAAAAACTAGGCTTATTTTACATTTAAGTGTATTGACCTTGCATGTTTTCACGGGGGATAATAGGAAATGGTAAAACTACATTTACTAAAAGAAGACGTACCTGATGGCCTCTCATTCTCTGGAAGTGGCCGATAGTGTCACTGATGGTATACACTCGCACGTGGCCCATGTGCAGTTGCCCCGATGGGTATGGAAACATGGAGAGGACATAAAACTTCTTCCTGTTGGAACCCTGGGGAAAAACAACAGTCGAAATAATGAAGAAAATCCTACAGAGACTGCAGTAACAGTGCAGGAGTTCTTTTCTCCATTATCAGTCTGGCTTTTGAATGAGTCTTGTATAAAAAAGGCATTAACCTGATGAGGTCAGGACAGGAATAATAACTCATCACATACAGAGCGAGAGCCCTGACTGACTTCTATATTACTGTATGAGGCTCTAACTGTGTCTGATTATAGTGTCAGAATCTGAACTGCGGCAGTGCTGATTATGGATGGTTTACAGTCACAACACTGTTACCACGGCAACTCAGTACGTACTGGTTACACCCGGTTATACATGATTACAGGAAACCTGAGTCATGAATTTTTCAATAAATTAATTAGGACCAGGGCTGTCATGAATGCACTTCATCACTGTCGGCCTGTCCCAGACAGCCACATGGTCAGACCATTAGGATATATAATCAGCCGGAGCTCTGGGTCTGAGATGAGCTACCGGGGGCCAGTGCCAGTAATAGCTGGGAATCATGTGGAAGGATGTTTAATGGCCTATTAATCACTTAATTTTAAAGAACAGGCTAAAGGTGTTTCCAGTGTATACATATACAGATTAGTCCCAATAGAAGAGTACACTTGGCTGGTGTGACTGTGGTTTATATAACATTTATTTTCATTCATTCGACCGATACTGACAGCTGTTATAGTTTACAGTTTAGAGTACATTATCATGATGTCACCAGGCTGAAGACTTTAGGTAACTGTATTAAAGTAAAAAGCTTTCTTACCTCCGCCTGTGCATCCTTTTGCCACTGCGCCATAATTCGTGGGTGCCACCATTCTTCCACTCTGCGTCGGGTCTCTTTTAGATAGTCCTTCTCCCAAACTCCTGTCTCACTGAACAGGGTGCGGGTGCTGGGGGACAGGAGGCGAGGTACTGGGCTCAGGAGAGCACCCCTGATCTGGCCGGACCGGGTGACGCCCAGGGGATACAGAGCCAGACGTTTCACCGACACCTGCATGGTCCTGTCACCTAAAAAGGGGACAGATACAATAAATTGATGGTGATGCTGCTGGTAAGTTACTAGTAAATATTATACTGATCTATAGGTGGGTTATCTGCAGTTCACCACAAAAAGAAAGGACCATCGGATTAACTTTACTGTAAGCCTGGATGATATGGCTGAAATTAATGTCGTATTATTATTATTATTATTATTAATAAGAATGTCCAAAACTGAAATGGCAAATTCAGATAAGATCACATATAAAATGATGTAACTGATGTACTGCTAAAATTTTGATAAGCAATGTATGGTTTATATGTAGCAAAACTTCCAAACATTTGATGGTTTTCAGATTTTCTCTGTTTTATATCACTGTAAATTGCATATCTTTGATTTTTGGACTGCTCATCCAAAAAAAACAAGTAATTTAGTCACTTGAAGTTTAGTAATTGAAGTTTCAGTTAGCTTTATGAGTGTTTACCACGGGGAAGCATTTCTGTGGATACGATTTTGGGACTGGGAGAAACCTTTTTGTGCCTTTTATGTTCATCAGAGAAAACAAAACAGTACTGTTTACTTTAATATTGTGACATTTCAGAGCCTGTACTTCCACAGTCTTTTTTTTTTTTTACACAAGTATCTGTACTCTCAACTTGAGTAAAGAATGTGTGTACTTTTAACACATCTGGTCAGCACATGAACGGCACATGTGAATCCACTCTTTGAGAAAAGAGCGACTGATGGCTCGGCTCTGCAGCTCTCCACGTGATTTTCTTTCACCACTGCTGTTTCACAGTCTGTGTTCTTTGCACCGCGTCACTCACACAACAGCATGATTTCGCGAAATAAGAGGTTTATTCAGCGAGATGTGATTATGCTCTGCCGCACTGTGAGGCTCTGGACAGGCTGTTCTTATTAAACCGCCCGCCTGCTCAGATGTGAGAATGACATTTTCAATCAACTGGTTTGCAATTATTCACCGATTTCTCAGCTACAAATCTGTCCTGCAGTTTTATACATTTTTCTTTGCATTACAGGATTTTAAGTAATCTAAAAGCCACAGGATATCATCACCTGGATGGATGTTCATGTTTGCAGAATACGCTCCTTAAGTTTTTGAATTACTTACAGGTAGAGGACCGAAGACTGCATTATAAGAATGTCAAAAACAGGATTATTCAGAAGATTTATGGTTACTAAATGACAGTTAATCAGTCCAACAAATAACAGGTTGAACCAACAAATTATTTATTCTGGTTTGCTTAAAAAAAAAAAAAACCTACTACTTTTACTTTCTTTTGCATGAACACAGCAGTTAGGATAGACTTTCCTATGGCTCAATGTAGGTCAGACAATCAACATGTAAGGAAAAACTATTTGACCTAAATTTGTCTTCTACACACACACACACACACACACACACGTATATAAACACAGTTTCCAAGGTAACCTGAGATATCTGTACAGTCTCTGCCTCCGTGGCAGCGGAACACAACTGCTGCTAACTTGACCTGTCAAGAGAATATTTTCACAGCAGTGACGCATCTGGATCTCAGACAGCGAGACCTTTATAGCCGCTGAGTGGAAGAAGTGATAATCTGCACACCCTGACACACCAGACTGAGATTGAGATGTAAATGAGGGAACTAAAAATGATGACTGTTTATCTAAAGCTGTGGAAAACTCATCGAAAAGGTTATTCTGTATTCTGTGATGTTTGGAAAATACAAGATTACTGCGGAGAAAGAGCTCAGTGTAGAGGTGGTTGTTTAAAAAGATAAAATCATTTAAAAAGACAGATAATAAAGGAAGATTTTAGTAGCTAAACGACATTTTTAAAGAAAACAAGAGCTTTCATATGAAAAGTGTCAACTCTCCAGATCATTAGGGAAGAAGGGAAGAATGTAAGGTAAGGTGGACGGGTCTTTTGGGGATAACTCTGAGCTTCTTCCAACAAATGAGTGAAAACCAGCTAAAAGCGCTCCCCTCCTCTCCTCTCCCTATGTTATCTCCCCTCCTCTCCCCATCTTCTCTCCCCTCTACCCACTTGTGGGAATGTGTTTTTCACTAAATTCTCTCGAGTATAACCTAAGCATCGCAGCAGCCGACGATCCTCCCTCAGGCTGAGTCTGGGAGAGCCGAGCACTCAAGGTTGTGTGCAACTCTGAAGGTGCAAGTGAGTGGGCTGAGGCGAGAGACTGAGAAAATGTTTCTATGGTGACTGGACTCATCCATTCGGGTGTCTCCTGGAAAGAGTGACTGAAAACTTCTGCAAACAGAGCTGAGAGTAGAGGAAGGCTAATGCTTCATCTGGAGATCTGTTGTTATTGGCCATGGGATCCAACTTCAATACGTTTATTAAACGTCTGATTAATGTTATATCAATATTGTAATATGTGAATAAACATTGTTTGGGATTTTGGTTATTATAATATTGTGAGAGAGCTTAAATGTTGCTCTTTCTGAACTTAATGGCTTAATTAGTTTTTATATTGTTCTAGCGGATTTAAAAGTGAAATCAGTCACGATTGCCAGCTTGGTCATAATATCCATATTACAATGTGTTTACAATTTACTCTACATAAGTAATAGAGCAGAAATTATACATTGATTAAATAATTGTCAGAAAAAGACAAAAAGCTGCTTTTTATTTTAAAAATACCAAATATTTATTATATATACCTTCAGGTTTCTCAAAGCAGAAGAGTTTCTGCTTTAGTCTGTTATTAAGAACTGAATATATTTGAATATATTTATTGTTTTTTTACAATTTCCTGAATTTTATAAGTGACTGATAATCCTAAAGTAAGCGGCAGATTAACAGATAATAATCATTAGTTGCAGCCCTAATAAATAACATCTGAAACTTTCTCAATAAAGTCCATCTCCTCTTACACAACCTACAATTAGGACTGATCACTAAACTCATGTAAGGATGATTATACTGTAATGTTGTTTGTATAAAACTGATAACAGGTCAGTTTAATGTCAGATGAGGAATCAAATCACTTCACACACCTTATCGGTCCAACATAGTGAGGACCATAAGTAACCATCAATTTAACCTCTCAACACCTGACTTCACACAGTCTTCACCTGCTTCATATACAGGGTGCTTTATATATATATTATAATATAATACATATATATATATATATAGTATATATATATGTATATATATATATATATATATATATATATATATATATATATGTGTGTGTGTGTGTGTGTATATTATAATATCCTTTATGCTAGTATGACATTGACTCACTTTATAAATGTTTCCTCTTGCCCTCTCCACACAGCAGTCTGTTATATGACCTGCTCCTGCTGACACAACCAGTTTAAGTTGTTTATGTGTTGTTTCCTGCTCGGTGTGTGCAGGAGGAGGAAACAGAGGAGGAGGAAACAGAGGAGGAGGAAACAGAGGAGGAGGAAACAGAGGAGGGGGAAACAGAGGAGGAGGAAACAGAGGAGGAGGAAACAGAGGAGGAGGAAACAGAGGAGGGGGAAACAGAGGAGGAGGAAACAGAGGAGGAGGAAACAGAGGAGGAGGAAACAGAGGAGGAAACAGAGGAGGAAACAGAGGAGGAGGAAACAGAGGAGGAGGAAACAGAGGAGGAGGAAACAGAGGAGGAGGAAACAGAGGAGGAGAATAGAAAAACTTTCGGTTTGAAGGTACTTACTGTTTTATTTCCGCGTCCTTTATTTCAACGTGATGTTCGCAGTGACATAAATCCAATCAGCCATGTTGTAAATGTTAAAACCAGCTTTAAAATACGCTGTACATGACCTGTTTCCCTGGATCACGACTTCGACATAGACGCCGCCATCTTGGATTTAAATAAACTTTATCAACAAGGTGCACGTCGACAACGACAAACCCATGTCGTTACAGACGAGTTTGCTTGTGTGTGTGTGTGTGTGTGTGTGTGTGTGTGTGTGTGTGTGTGTGTGTGTGTGTGTGTGTGTGTGTGTCTGTGTGTGTTTCTGTGTGTGTGTGTGTGTGTGTGTGTGTGTGTGTGTGTGTTTCTGTGTGTGTGTGTGTGTGTGTGTGTGTGTGTGTGTGTGTTTGTTTCTGACTACTACATTGTTGATTTAAGTGATTTCAGTGAGTGATGGCTCTGCTTGTTACCTTAGCAACGCTGTAATCTCCTCCTTTTATTGCTATTTTAAAATTTTCATTAAAAAAAATGTTTTTATTCCAGTATAATTTCTGCCTCCAGACACAGAAAATTGTTTTCTACATCTGAAATAACCTCAATATGCTGATTCAACAAAACAAATGTCATTCACCTTCAAGAGTCTCAGTTTTATTTGTAATTCTGTTTATTGGCACCGTTTTAAGGAACACTTTCTTAAAGGATTATAGGTTTTAAGTGTTGCTTTTATTAATTGTAAATCAATTATTAATGAATGATTTATAGATCAGTTATTAATAAGAAAATAAATTTGGTTGGCAGGTTGTGGAAAATCCCTATGATGGTGTCCTTTTCTTTTAGGTTACAGTGAAGTTATAAATGTGCATTCATAGATATTTGTTTGTGTTTTTGCTTTCCAATAAACCAAATGATTATAAATGTTAGGAAGTTTGTAAATTAATGGATTTTGGTCGAGATGCTCTGCAGCTCTTGTGGTCAAACGTTACTGCAGGTACCTCAAACTCTTCCTTTATATTTCATCAAGGACCACGGAGAAAATAAACTGTTTAAACCTCTCGTTTGTGGTTTTAAAGTTCTTTCTTTTCAGGTCATACATCATTTTATTTCTGTATTTACCATAAAACCTGACTGAAGTTGTTCAACGACACAAATGTAATGCCAGCAGCACTACAAGTATCCCAAGGGAAGACTTTCATTACATGTGATTTCTGAGAGGAGGTGCTACTTCTTTGATGCCAACTTCCAGCATAAAGTGATTGCTGACTGAGAGAGCAACTCGACTCACTCTCAGAGGCTCTGAGGAGAAAGATGAGGAGGAGGAGGCAGTGTCTCATCAGAGCCCTCTTTTCTACGAGCTGTCCCTGTGGCTCTCACCTTTGATCTGACGTGCACGCAGAAGCAGTGAAGGAGGGAAGAAGTCAGAGCTGGTGAGGGAAGAGAAAAAGAAGGGTGGGGTATCATTAGCAGGAGATTGAGAGAGTTCCTCAGCCTGACGTCAGAGAGCTAAACCTGGGGCTCTGCTCCGGCCTGCCGTCGTATATCAGAGTTAAATGGGCGCCTCCGCTCAGGGCACAACAGGATATGGCTGAAGAGGAGGAATGAGAGAGGGAAATGGGTTTTTGACACAGTTGAGACACTAACTGTCCTCATACAGCCAAAGATATATCTGCAGATACAGAGGGAGGCTCCCTGATGAATGAATCTGATACTTGCTTCCTCATCATTACAGTATTTCACGGGAGGACTGCAGGTGCTACTGAATGGTGTTTTATTATTATTAACGCTGGAAATTCTGGGAAAGAAACACTGACAAATTTAGAAAACTTGCTCCTCTAGCTTAATTTCTTTTTGATGCCCCATTTTAACAAATGTTAATAACTACTACTGTTTCATAAAGCAAGGAAATTCAAAGTATATCCACATGATGGATGAAAAAGGTGTATTAAAGATAATAATGTTAGCTTGAAGGTCACTTTTTCTGGTCAGCCTTCATTGAAGTGCTTTCATGTTTAGAGTCAATAAAACTGTTTGAACTAGAGCAGATCTAAAGCAGAGAAGACACTGGAAATATGGCTGTAACCTTTAGTCATTTGATAACACAGAGACATTTCAAAGCTTACAGATATAAACTGTATAGAAAGGACCTTTGTTACATGTTACGCCCCTCTTTCTCCTCTTGTTCCTCTTCTGCCTTTTTACTGTCAACTATCCAACAAAGGCCAAATTCTAAATAAACCATAACTCAGATAATCTGGTATTCATTAGGATTGTGTGTGTGTGATTTGATCAGATATGATTGACAGTAGCTTGGCAACATCAACAAACAACATCACAAGTCAAAATAAATTTTGATTGATGGATAAATCCTGATTAGTCGGATTGATTGATGGTCTTTAAAGTCTTGTCCTTCAGATGAGACGTTAAACGGTCCATGGCACTCATTGCAAAGAATAGGGGGTTCCCCGTTGTCCTGGAAAAATTCCCAACCTGGCTCTCTCCATCTGGCCACTAAATCATCCCCCAGAGTAATTGGTTCTATGTTTCACTCCCTCTCCACCTCAAGCTGATGTGTAGTGTGCATCCTGGTGGAAAAAATGGCTGCCGTGCATCACCCAAGTGGGTGCTACACGTTGGTGCTGGTTGAGGTGAATTCCCTCCTTCACTGAAATGCTTTGAGTATCAAATACAAATACAATGAAAAACTACTGAATAGCAATCCTGTACAATCAGTGTGTAACATTTAGGAGGATCTATTGGCAGAAATGCAATATAATATTCATATCTATGTTTTTCATTACTACTACGACTACTACTTTCATTACTGAGTTGAACCGCCATGTTTCTACAGAACAGACAAACCAAACACTGGCTGTAGAAAGGGCCTTTTACATCTTTCACAAGTTTCACAGCCACCGTAGTTTCTCCTGCACACTTCACAGCCTGTTATCATTCCCAGCTCGTAAAATACAGATGCGAGAGGTGTTCTGTAAGTCTTTAAGGACTAACAACAAAAAAATAAAACTCAGATGCAGTGAGGTCAGTTTCAGGTCAACACTTTTTTTAAAATAATGTTCCTTTAACAATGTCACATATAAGGAAAAATGATGGGTATAATATAATAGGAGCAGATGGAGGCTCAATGTCCTCAGGGAGCGTCTGAGTGGGCAAAGCCAGTTTATTGCTGGAAATCTGTGGAGAAACTAAACACTGAAATAAAACATGGAATCAGTTCTGTGAAAATCCTCTTCCCAATTGCCAGCTTTATCTCAGTATTCCACCTCTTTATATTTTACTGTAATTAATTGTAAAAAAAAATAAAAAAAATAAAAAAACTGCATGGCATCATACTTCAGTTTAATGGTCTTTTAATCATTTATTTCTGGTTGCATTAAAGTTGTGCATTTTTTGGACTGCTACATTGCCTTTGAGTCTCAGGTAAGAGCAGCCTCTGTTGTTTTTCAAACAAATCCCTTCTGAAAGCAACCAATCATCCTCCTTTTTCACCCATATCCGCCTCCCCTGTTCCCACCATGACAAACAACCCATGGTAATCACCCCCTCTCTCCCTGTTTCGGAGGACGATTGCATTTCACCAGCAGAGAACCAGATGACAAACGACCACACAGAGCAGCCAGAGCAGCACTGCGTTAGGTAGGAAGCGGATAAGGGGAGAGCCGGGGGGGGGGGGGGTGACTTGTCTTCACCTGTCCAAGGTGACCTTTCGTGGATGGGTGTGTGATTCACAATCCACATACGCTTCAATGAGAAGTAGGCCGGTGGTGCCACAGAGAAGCAATCTCACACCATCTCAGCTCCCTGAGACCGACGGGGAGCGGGCTGATAGGTCTCTGTACGCCTCTGACCGTGGTTCAGAGAGCCTGATAAGTGTGATGTTATTTCCAGGACCTATTTCACATTGACAGCCCTATGTGTCCTTCACCTATCTAGTCTCATGGACGACAAAGGCCTCAGGGAGTAACACAGTGGTACAGAGGAGATGAGAAAGGTTTGGAGCTGGAAGAAGAACTTTAATAATCTGTTAAAGAAGTGTTTGCATCTCTCTCCATCCTGACTTTTCACTCATCGTACAAGCTGTTCCACAAAAACACACATTTGTCTCTAGCTGCCCATCCACTTTACCTGATTTCAGAGCCGCTCCTTGGCAATTAATGTTACTAATTAGTGTACAACTCCAACAAGATCCGTAGATCCTTCTGTGGTCTCCTAGAACCGGCCACAAGAGAGACTCGGGTGGCAATCTCATTGAGATATGAATACGCTAATTTTTTAATTGGCATTATGTCCTCGGGTAAAAATGTTACTTCTACACATGTTCATTTGCATTTTAATTGCTCTCACTTAAAGGTTACCAATGAGATAGAGAGAATAACTTTATAGTATAGGAGTGAATGGTATTCATTAAATCATATTAGGACAAAACAGAGTTTGATAGTAACTAAGTACATTTACTCAAGTATAGTACAGTACCAAAGCCGCATTTTGAGGTCCTGGCACTAAACTGTTTACAGTTTGTGCTGTATCTTATAAAAAAAGCTGGATCCTACAGTTCCCATGGTGCAACTCAGTAGTATCTTTTGTCTGGTACATGCCACATCTTAAAAAAATGTTCAAAATAGTCCTACAACCTCCTTTCAGAGCCACAGATTTGTTTTTATAACTATAGAGTACAGTACTCTTCCTGATGAGTAAATTGAACTTCATATGTAAAATAGCTGGAGTGCCCATTTAAATAAAGGATGAATACTTCTTCCACTTTACATAATTCATATATTTTTTGAGTTGCAGGTGGTGATGGGCCATTTTCCAAAATATTTGTTATACTTAGCTTCAAAGCTGTATCTATAGCTCTCCATGCTACAGTGCTTCCCAGAGTTTACGGCTTGTCTCCAACTCTTTGCAGACCAATACCTTTGCCACCTGAGCAGTTCAGATTGTTTCTTCAGAAGAGACATGAAAGAGGAAGCAACTCTGTGCTGTAGCTGTGTGATACAGTCCTACAGAGAGAGCGGCTGCCCTGTGGATTGTTTTTGATAGACAGGACCTGAATGTTACATTGTTATGAATATTTGTGCCTTGTGATCTCCTTCAATATTCTTGGCAATAATAACGATGATGTTATTACTTCTATTGTTATTATCAACTAAACAGACCCTGTATTTCCTCGATACCCAACTGCTCCTCCGCTTCTAGGGAAACTGCCGTTTTGTTGCCGTGGTGATGAGTGCTGGCAGTGATTGGTGGTATGACAGGACTGCTGGAGACAGACAGGGGATTCACCAGGCTCAGATGTAACAGAGGAGCTCGAACATTGTGGCAATGAGGATGCACGCACCGGATCCTCAAGTTCTAATTAAGCTGGTTGTCTGTGTGAGCCGTTGGGTCGGACTAATGGTGTCTGATCCAGCACAGAGCTGCTGAAGGCCGGCCAAGAGCCACTAACAGGTCCTCCCATTGCTTTCCTGAATAAAGAGCCACATTTTGAGAAAATAAATCTTTCATACATTCTCCTTTGGCACAAGAGACTTTTATCTTAGTCCCATTTGCATTTTTGTCACCAAAGCAATTTACATTTTTATAGCATAATTAATGAACAAGAAAGTAATTTACATTTTCTTGCTCACCACTACATTGTCTAGAGCATATCTGATGTGGAGGGAACAGCATTTGGAAACGTGTGGGAGTGCTTGCGAGCACCAGAGAGATATCTGAGTGTGCAGAAAGAGAACCAAACAACTACATGATTGTTTTAAAGCAAAAATGTTGTGTAGAATACACTGTCATAATTAAACAGGGACGAGAGGACGAGGGCTTTCAGGTGCAAATTGAGGCCAAAGCGTCTTTCACTTCAGCTGGCCTTCACATCAAATACACAGAGGCAGGCCTCTAGAGCAGATTATACCATTTAAACAGCACAGAAGACAACAATTCATACAAGTGGCGTTCATACTTCTTAGCCTGCAAAGATGAAAGAGAATAATTCATCACGATTTTGCTTCTGGTCAATGACCCAATTCTGTCAATAGCTTATTATATTTTCTGATGCATTATGTAGACATTATGAGGAAGAGTATAATCGTAAAAGGCACAATTATTTCTTCATTATTAGCCATATAAGCCTTTCAAAAGTGGTTACCAGAGGCAAGATGCATGGACAGTTAAGTGATTGACAAGTTGGGATGATTTTCTGTGAGGGGCGGATGCATCTTCAGTCGGGTGGACTCAAGAAGAACAACACCTGTGAAATATAGAAGAAATATAAAAGCCTGGCAGCAAATAATACCTCTTTTTTGTTTAAAATTGTACAAGAAAGCATTCCTAAGATTTACCACAAAGTATGTTTTTCAAACATTGGTAAAAAGGCAGTAGTAAAAAGGGAAATATCAGCTCTGACACTGTAGATCAATGTCAATATATTGTATACAGATATATTTAGAGATGGTATCTCCAGTAATAGGTTTAAGTATGGTGCAACCTTTTGAAAAAGGGTACATATAAAACAATAAGTTATAAAATTGACAGGTCCATCCTGGCCTCTTTTTCTATGATCAGGTTCTGTCCAGTTTAATTCTGAGTTACATAAAAGTAATTTTTTAGGAGGCAGGGTTGACTCTGAGCTCAGTGTGATTCGGGCCAGCACTGGCTCACAGTGGCCACAGCTCGAAAACCCTACTTGCCAAAATGGACCAGGTGTTCAACCACTAGTCCTAATATTTAAAGTTTTATTAGACCTCCACAAGAGAGATTAACTGCAGCTGTGTCCCGCACTGTAATTGTAATCAGATTTGCTGTTTGTGATAAAGTGTTGGAGCCAAAGCACAAAGAGGGGACAGTAAGGGAGGGTAAGGGAAGGACAGGGAGGGGAGGGGAGGTTATTGTGTCCTCTTCAGCATCAGATACAGCAGCCAGGTGACACACACTGTGTACAAAACCCCTGCTGCTGCTGCACAGTGGAGGCCATGTTTATTGATGTGTCTGACTGCCCCAGAGTTCACAATATGGCTGAGAGAAACAAACACCAACATACAGAAAGCTTTCAGAGCAGAGAACAGATGAACAAACAAACAGACAGATTACGGACTGTTTACCTCTCAGAGATGCTTCCATAGCCTGTGTATCATCTTATCAGAGATGAAAGCACACAAAAACATTTAATTGTTCTTGTTCTAGTTTTGTGTTATATTATATAAGTGATATATAAGCAACAGTGGGTTAACTTTACTCATTGTACCAATGGGTAGAACAAGGGTTGTTTTAATCCAGCAACCCAACAGTAATATAAAGAAAACACTGGGTCAAAGAAACCTATTGGTAAAGTTAAGACAATAAATAGAACAGAATATTTTGAATTCATCGCAAATGCAGTGAAGATCTTCGTTTGTGCTGAATTATAGGCTGTAATTCTGCAGAATAAGAGTTAAAGAACAACCCTACAGTCTTTTCTGTTTACCTACAGTACGTCACTAAAGGTAACTATAGTAACCAGTCGTGTGTACAGCACACACAAGAGTTGTTTCATGACTAAATTTAAAAAAGACAAGTACTGAATGACATTTTGTATGAGTTACATCGATGCATTCTTGAGTTAATGCAGACTGAGCACAGAGAGCTGAGCAATTGAAAGCTGTGACATCAAGACCCTGATCTGGATGTTTTATCCCTGAATGGAGGGAAATACTTTTGAATTTTCACTTAACTCTTTCGTAGGATTATATTTATTCTCATATCTTAACTATTTATGGGCAGTGTTTTGGACAGTAAGGACTGGTAAGACAAATCTTTGTAATGAAGGAGGAGCACTTGCCTTCTCTCATCACTTCATCAAGGTGCTCTTGAGCAAGGCACTGCTGGTCTGGATTGAGCACTGTGAATGTACTCTGGTTACATAAAGGTTTAAAAGTTAATCTGCATGTGATGTAGAAACAGCCAAAGTCACTGATGTGACCTCATCAAGTTTCTCACCTTATTGTTGCCTTTAGGGACGTCAAAGCATGACATTTACATAAAAATACAAAATGTGGTTCCACTTTAATTGGATATTCCGCCTACAGATAGTATTTGTAACATTTCAACAACTTATTAGTTGAGATTCAACAATAAACAAATAAAGATTTGGTTAGATTTGCTTCATGAACTGTTAAACTCTAGAGATAATTGGTTATAAATATTGACAAAGGAAATGTTACAAATACTCTATAAACTATCTGTAGGAGGGTTATACAAATTAAGTGATACCCAAAATGTACACAATGTATTAAACTTAAATTTCAGCATGAAAATACTTCATATCTGTTTCCTTATAGCTTGTATCCAGGGCTGTAGCACCCACCATGCCCTGTTTTAGCGAGATGTGGTGTTTTACAATTATGAAAGTAGGTATTAAATTTGGCTGATTTACAAGACAGATCTAGACAGATCCCTAAAAAATGCCTGGCCACTCCAGTTTTAGGTCAGATTTAACACATTAATTTAGATTCATTTTTAAAATGTGATAAAAAACAGAACTTCATTTAATGATCTGTTATGGTCAAAATAATAGGCTTAAATTCAATGAAAAAAGGCAAAACAATGTCTGAATATTTGGAAATCAAACAACTGATTGGTTTCTAATACCACCCTTGTACACTGATATATAATTATAACTAAGCCATATAATTATGAGCACTGACAGGTGAAGTGAATAACGCTGATTATGTATTATCCTGGTAGTGCAGAGAACAGTTTGAAATAGCATTTAGAACTTAATGATGGCAGAATTAATTACAGAAGATATAACTCAGTTGGGAACAAAGATATGAAAAAACTCTGAGATAGCAACTTAACTCTAAAAACGAGGCCACTTGATAAACACGACCAGGATGCACAGTGCCACAAGTTGTTCTCTACAGGCTGTCTGAGTACCACTTATTTTTGTTTGCTTTGTCCTCTTTTTTCATGCTGGGAGAGAGAAGTCAGCCTCCCAGAACAGCAGAGAGTGCCAGACTAAGACTGGGTATTGTTTTCCAAATCATTTTCTTTTATTTCTTTCCATTGGGAAAGTTTAATTGAGCGTGTGTGTGTGTGTGTGTGTGTGTGTGTGTGTGTGTGTGTGTGTGTGTGTGTGTGTGTGTGTGTGTTAGGACTGCTGATTGGGAGATGTGTGTTGAACTCGGCGCTTCTGTCCCTGCGCACTGGAGGCTCCCCCCTCACCACTCCTCTGTGTTTTCGTGCTCGGCGCTCACACCTGGAGTGACAGAGGGGGGGTAGAGAAGCTCGGAGCTGTGATGAAGGCAGCTCACAGTGCTGCTCAGCCTGCGTCTCCTGCACAGCGACTGCAGGGTACATTTGGAGAACAAGTCAGAAGGGAAACATCCAGAGGGAGGGGGGATGCGCGCATGTGACAGGCTTTGGACGTTTCCATTTGTACCAGTCGGGCAGGGAATTGGATCTCTCCATCGGGAGCTGCGTTTTTAAGAAAAAAAATCAACAAAAAAAAAAAATCACCGGCGACTGGTATCTTGAAACATTGCACGCCTCATCCGTCGCCCGCGGATCTTCACAGCACCATGCGAGCAGGAGAGACGCGCCCTGTGCCATGCTGAACGACTCTCCGACTCTCCTGCTGGCTCTGACCGCGGTGGCCGGACTTCTCCAGCGATGCCAAGGCTGGAGCGACGAAGACCTCCTCCTGCCGCCCATCAACTCCTCCAACAGGTTCCTGGCCAACCTGGAGGTGGACGTGCGCTTCTCCAAGAGGTCCGTGGAGGAGAGCGAAGCCTCGCCCGACGCCGCGTCCCTGCAGACTCTGTCCCAGTGCAACGTGAGCGTCCAGAGACTCCTGCCCACCTCGCTGGTGGCCCGCTGGGACAGCAGCTTCGGCTTCCAGTGTGATGTGCTCATCTACACCACCAACAACCACGGAAGGGCTTTTTTCTCCGCGTCTTTCAACAGGGCGATCTCGCCCGTCGTCATCGAACATCTCGGGGTCACCGGGGGTCAGCAGGAGCTGCGGCTGTGCGTGGGCTGCGGGATGTCCCGGTACCGGAGGTTTGGTCAGGGCAGGTCGAGGGGCCAGCAGACCGGGGATCAGGTCACTTTCTGCTGCGTGGATTTCAGCCTCGACGAGCTGAAGGGGGACAAAAGTTGGAGGCTGAACAGAAAGCCCATCGAGTCGACACTTGTGGCTTGTTTCATGACTTTGGTCATTATTGTGTGGAGCGTTGCTGCTCTCATATGGCCGGTCCCGATCATTGCAGGATTTCTGCCCAATGGGATGGAGCAGAGGAGACCGAGATAATTGAAATAATCTTTACTATAATTAGCCTGTGCTGCCTATACTCTAATTGTAGCCATTCAACTGTTCACCTGAATGAATGAGTGCGGAGCTTTGGAGAACTTTTTGATCAAATGCTTTAGTTTTGGATGTTATTAGACCTCCTCCTCCTCATTAGGACAACCAAGGTAAAGTATGATGGATTATACTAGCCAATAGTAATCTATACTGGGACCAACACCAATGTGTTTTGTATACCCTTGTAGGCCTTCCTATAGATTATGTTAGCGTCAACTGTGCAAACTTTTCTCTTTAAACAGTGTTTGTATAGTTTTTAATATTTCTAGAAAGTTTTTGCCTTATCCCATGTGTAGGACTTTTGCACTGAAATCTGAACTTTAAAGTGTGCCGTCACATATATAACCTATAGTCATGTTCAAAGTAAATGTAGGCTGATAGTTTTTTTTTCCAATACACTCTGAAAAATAGATGTTGTTTATGACTGACTGAAAGGGTTTCAATATTTATATTGTTAGATTTATAATGTCAAGTTCAATATGCGTGCTTATTTGTATTCATGTTACAACGGTTTAAATGAAAATAAAATTGATTATAGGCTATAACTCAGATTCTGACCTGGTCTCTGTAGCCTAAATCAATTTGCTTCAGACTTATTTTAAGTGAACACAGCATGTGATCCAAAGGGGGAAAGGATCTGAGCCAACGCTGTCAGAGTCTTTAAGAGACACACTCAGTTTCCCATTTTATATTACACCTAAAGCTAAACATAATGCAGCCTAATGCAACAGTTTGTGGTGCTGTTTAATGGTTTTGCATTATGTACAGAGTTGTTCCTCATTGATAGAAATGTAATGAACAAAATAATAGTCACAGCTCCATAAACTGCAGCCTCAAAAATGATCACAATGTTGAACATATGATCATGACCAGAAGGGCATCTGTCACTGATTATGTTCTACTTGTTATTAATTAAATGTGACCGTGACTAAATGCAGCAACTGCCTCATAAGACCATGCTTGCTCCAGAAATGTGTATCAAGAGTCTGCTGGCACGGATTTTATATTATCTCACGATACATTGTATAAAAGCCCGACAGCTTTAATTAAAGCCTACATGTGGCCTTCTCCAAATTTCCTTTACCTAAGTGAAGATATGGAATTATCAGAGTACTTTTACTTTGATATTTGATAGTGTATATATATATATATATATCTCAAAGTAAAAGTACTCATTTGGAGCAGCATTTTAATATTGTAGCTGGTTCAGGTAGTGTAACTTTATATGCTTTACTGTTGGATAATTTAATGTACAGCAATTCCTAAAAGCTCATCATTCTGCCAGAGTAAAATAAAGGCTATTAGCTAACTCTGCCAGGGTCAGGTCACCTCCCTGCCCCTCCTGTCTATTGTGTGCTCTGTAGATAAGGATTAGGAGAATTACTCTTCATCTCTTACAAATGGTTATTAGTACAGTAATCTGTTGTTTTCACCACGTACAACCTGCCCTTTTTTAAAATATGTGAGCAGGACATACTGGTGTAAATGTGTGTCAGTGCATGTTATGTGGCCTGATCCATCAACAAACTGACTGATCAGTTTGTGATGACGACAAATTCAGACAGACTCAGCACGCCTTAAAGATAACATTATCAATCAGCCTGTAAAAACAATCTTTTAACAGACATTTATCCTTTTACTCCTATGGGGGAAATACTCCCAGTTGCCAGTTTATTATACATCTTGTTAAATCTGATGCAGTCTGATACAAGAGCCCTGCAATAAATCCTCACTTCATGAAGGTTTGAAGTGGGGTGGACAAAATAACAGAAACACCTGTCTGCATAAGACAACACAGTTAAACAGCAGCACAAACTACATCTTCCAATATGATCACACAGCTGAATCCACAACATTATAATTTTCATGAAGGGAGGATTTATTGCAGGGCTGTTGCATAAGACTGCATTGGTATATTATATAATATCAATAAAGAGAAATTACTTTAGAAAATATATAGCTCATGCTGACCTTACGGCGCTATAATATTTCATATGGTGTGGAGGCTGGAATGAATATAATAGTATGTGCTTTATTGGGCATTTTCAAACGTTACTTGTATTTCTAATTGTAAATAACTATGTATCAATTTTATTTAGCAAAAAAAAATAACCTGAGTGATATACGTTTTTTAACTTGTATCATTTAAATCACGGACGTTACAGCGCATACTGTACCTGTCAAAATGGCCGACCTGGCCACGCCCTCACATTACCTGCTGCTCCTTGCACTCTGCCTCACTGCTCACACACTCACACAGACAGGAAGTGGAGGGCTTGCGTCTCAACAGCTACGACCTGAGCTTCACGAGAGGAAAATGTGGCGCATGAGGGTCGCAGATGTTGACGAGAAGCAATGAAATGTGCGCAGATCTCCTCTGATTTCTCTCAGGATCAAAGTGGTAGAACTACACTGTAGGGCAGCATGTCCTCATCAACAGTCTCTCTCCAGATTTTACTTCTCACAGCCATCGCCTTCACTGTATCAGGTAAGTTACAGCTTAATCATTAACCAGAGGGACAGATTTACTTATTTAATGCTGCTGTTTAGATATTGATACTGGTTGTTCCTCAAAATATAGCACATAGTATTTCTAGGCTGTTTATTGTTGTGCTGTTTACTGCTGATGTGGCTTGTTGATGAAATTATTGCTACCTGAATGACTTAAATGAGTGTATTGATTAGTTTGGTCAGAGTAAATGGAGTTGTAAGGCAGGATCAGGATAAGAACAACAATGGCAGGAGAACTATATAGTTTAAGTTGTTTCAGGTTTTGTTGGTTCTCACTAACTGAAACCAAAATGATCTGATGTGTCATGTGTCAGCCGATAGGTTGTCTGCTTTGTGCACTTCAGGAACATATACACATATAGAAAGAGAAATAATACAGTGTAGTAGAATGATGTGTGACACAATAGAGAGCTGACATTAGGCTGTGTGTGAAGCTCTGTTTGCTCAGTACAGGCCTGGTTAGTCATAGAGGGAGTGAGGCCAAGCTGTATGCCTCACAGATAGTCATTCTGACTCTGCTAACAGTGAATACAATCTTATATTTAACATGTAGCAAGACTTATTCATGCTCTGAAGTGGTGATTTCATTGTGTTATTTCTCCCTTTTCTCTTCATAAAATGTTCATGCTTTGTATTCTTTCCTCCAGGGGCCCAGAAGCTGACCGTCACCCCTGACAGAGGCACCACCATCACCATCAGCACTAATCAGGTCAAAGGTTGCAAAGTGTGCACTGGGGCACGAAGCTCACGGCGATGTCAAACATCCCTTCAGCTGAAAGACAACACTCCTGTCTCAGTGGAGTTTGAATGCCCCAGAGCTGAAAATGTGTTCAGTGTGGAAATTGTGCAACATATCAGTAAGCAGTCTCTCTGAGTGAAAAATAAAAGGTGTTATTTGAATGTTTATCTTATTATTAAGTCATCTGTTAATATCTCTACTCAGAATGTACCACAAAGTCCTGCAACAGCCACATCATCCAGAAGGACTCTGGCTCACTGCCTTTGCTGGCTTTTAACCGCAAGTTCATCTGGAACCTGAAGGCCTCAGCGCCTAAAGCATTCAAAATAGACTTCAGGAAGGCAGGTCTGAGACAGATTAATGTTTCGGAGAGTTGTCCAGACAGACACAGCTACACCCTCAAGGCCTTCCAGACGACAGGGAATGTGACTGTAGGGAAATACTGCGGAACGGGACCCATCAGTAGTGCTCAGATACTGAATCAAGGCAGCTTTTCTCTGGATGTCCCGGCAGGACAGAAGCTGCAAAATGGCCAGTTTGATGTGTCTGTCGGGGAGGAAATCAAATGTGAGTGTAAATGTTGCGGTCTGAATAACTCGTATGTGTGTCAGACATCATTATTTGACTGTTGTTTGTGTCTTTTTGTCTCTTGTAGCCCTTGCCAAAGTTACACTGACGTTACCAAAAGGGTCCTCGTCCTCAGACTTGCTCTCTCCAAACTACCCGGACAGTTTTCCCGATGATGACGTGATGGAGTGGTACTTTCAGGTCCCGGACAAACACAAGACAGCTCTTCAGCTCTTAAAGCTCAGAGAGCCGCGTTGTCTGAAGAAGGACACAGCAGTGGAGTACCACATCAAAGCGAGAGTGGCATCGGTGCTGAGGCTGACAGACCCCCAGCCAGAGCAGTTGCTTGGAAGCTTCTCCGTGATGCTGAGGAACTGCGAGATGAACAGAAGTCAGGCTGGTTCTCCTGGACTATCACTGAAGCTCAGGGTGTCTTCTTCAAGTTCATCAGGTCTGTACATCATCTGCGCTTGATGCTGCCGATTGGTTTGAATTGCATCACAGTTTTAACGTTTTATCTCTGCCAAGATGGTTATGTATTTGGCCCTCTGAAGATTGTGTTAATACATCACAAATATTAAAGAAATAAAGTGGTAAGATTGACGTTGAGCCAGAGAAAGGTTAAGATTTCAGTGCTGATCTGGATCTCAAACAACGTAGTGTTTATATTTAACTGTAAATGTGAAACTAAGTGAAGTCTAGGAATATTTCTATGGATGATTTAAAGGGTCAAAATGTGTTCAACCAAAATTTAAAGCTGCTATAATACTAATGGATCAAATGACTGTGTAATATGAAAGTAGTTGCTTGGGATAATCCAGAGGGAATCATCACCTAGGGAGCATTTTAGCATCTTTTAGCTTATTGTTTTGGTTTTCCAGCCGACAAGTTTGCTGTTTTGGTTCACTCTCACTGTTCTCACCAGGGTCATTTTTGCACACATCAGACAAACTACCTGCCCAGCTCCAAACAGTAGAGAGACAAAGTTAGCGACTAGCTGGTGAACAGAGTAGATCATTCAGTAGCTAAAGAGCAGATATTTCCCTCAGGAGTTAGTAGAGCTCAAAACCAGAGCTAAAAAAGAGGGAATACTGGACTTTCATTCGTACAATGGGCAGAAGCACGACTCCAAATTGATGATAATGTTGCTTTGTTTCCACTGGATGTGTAAACACACAGCTGTTTGCCATATCGGCTTTATAAGGTGATAAAATCAGCTTGTTCTGCTGTCGCCAAGTGGAAAAAAAAAATTAAGTCAAATATTAAAATTCAAATGAGTAATAGTTACCTCTACTGTCTTGTTTCAGGGGTATAATAGATACGATTTGTGTTGCAACTATTCAGTTGAATGACAGCAGTTTTGTCTTTGTACACAAGCAACACAGAGAATTGTTCGGAGTTGGACAAGGTTTTATTCGTTCAGAAAATAGCTTAAGAGATTAATGATGTCTCCTCTACTGTGCGTGTTGCAGCAGGCATGTTATTACTAAATATAAATTATCTTGAATCTTTAGTTTTCCATTTTCATATCATGTTATAACAAGGGTTCAGTTTAGTCTGGGGTGTGACACAGTTTTCCCTTTAGGAAACAGCTTTAGTGTGAATGAGTAATAAAAACAGTGACGTGGAGAGTGGGCCTCGTAGCCTTTATCTGCCCCCTCAGGATTCATGTTAGGGGAGCTCTGACATTGCCTCATCACTGAGTCATGAATGACAGCTGTGGCACATCACCAGGAAACACTTCCTTCATCGACCAGGGATCACGTTGCTTTATCAACCAAATCAGAATTCAAATTCCCATTGGGCATGTTTGTGATGGATGTTGGTTTCCGCTCGAATCCACTTGGCCGTGTGTGTGTGTGTGTGTGTGTGTGTGTGTGTGTGTGTGTGTGTGTGTGTGTGTGTGTGTGTGTGTGTGTGTGTGTGTGTGTGTGGGAGAGAAATGCTAACATCTTTTTTTTTTGCTTTCTGTAGTGTCATGTAATGTGTACAAGAGACAAATGGAGGGTCTTTCTCTTCACATTGAGAAGCTGAGACCAGCATCCGACTGCAAGATGAATATAAACTCTGAAAAGCCGAAGGAGAGGATCACAGTCACGTCTGACAGCGTCCTGCATTTCCAGGGCTGCCTTCCTGAAGACGTACAAGTCACCGCCACGAGAGTCATAGGTAAATGCAGATTGGAGTGTTGAGCAGCTTCCCTGGGCCTTTTTAAATAAGCCTCAAATCGTTTTTTTTGGCTAAAAAGACCTTGAAAGTAACTGAAAAGTCTCTGTCCAAATGAAAATTAGAAACCTAATTTATTAGTAGTTAACCTTGTGGTGCAGATGCCAGTTTTGTCACTTCACAATTGTACGTTTACACTGGTTTCTGCATGACCCAAATAACCAGATTTTATTTAGTATGGGAGGTTAAAGAACTGGTTCACCCAAATTACAGTACAGACATTGTGTCACTTTTTTATTTGTATCCAGATAGTTTTGGTTTAATTTGTTCAGGTTTTGAGAAAAGTATCTGTCAAGTGCCTCCAAGGGAAAGCAGTGGCAGTGAATGTGAATTTGTTTGTGGTCCTCACAGGCAGCATTGCTCTCTGGATCCAGATTAAGAGTGACACTATTAATTCAGTGTTAGCAGTTCTCCTAGGGTCAATTTCTTGGTTAGAAATTAGTTTCTATTAGACAGCTAAGACATTGTTTCCAGACAGAGATCTTGCTCTTGACTGCGTGGCTATTTATAACTAGCTAACACTCCTAACACCTCCTATTTCGCATTACATGCATACAGTTTTGTAATATTGGTGAACTGACCTGTGGTTCCTGAAGACAGAAATTCAGACTAATTTCGGAACCCCTCTTGATTTAAATTACCTGCGCTTCCTTGTCAGGGTGCAGTCAACTCAAAGACTGCCCGAAGACTCAGGTCCGTCTGTCGTCGCCTCAGCTGCCGGACTGCCTCCCCGCCACTCTGAGCAACGTGACCTGGCATCTCCGTCCTCCTCAGCACGGTACTGTGGAGCTGACCTTTCCCCTTGGGCCCCTCAAGCAGTTGCTACCTTTGCAGCCATGCAACGACAGCATCGTTATCGAAATGGCCGAAAGTGACGGCATTACTGTTGGACAGTTCTGTCCTCAGGGAGCCATAGAGAAGGTCCAAATCCACAACAACGTGTCTGTAACTGTGTCCGGCATGGAGAGTAAAGGAAGGAGTGTGCTGAATGCCATCTTCAAAGAGGAGATATCAGGTAACAAGCAGCTACAATTGAATGGAAGATAAATAAATGAGATAAATGCATAATTTCAGTGATATTCTTTTTATTCCTATCCAGAGAGATACATATTCACTGTATCTCCAAAGAAAGACACTCCTGTTCTTTTGGCTACACCTGGTTGGGCGGTAGGAATGAAGTCTTACTCCACCGTCTCCTGGATCGTCTCTGTTCCCCAGAGGATGGAGGCGCACCTGATGTTTGCCAACCTCAGCCAGCCCAAGTGCAGCAACCGCCACACCAACATCAGGGTGCAGAGGCTCGGCAGCCCGGAGGAGGACTACAGCCGCAGGGAGGACGAGGAGGCCGACGCTGAGATCACTGTCTCCGAGAGCTTCTACCTCAACATGTCCAACTGTATGCCTGAAAGAGGACAATTCAGCGTCGTCACCCAGATCACCCTGCAGAAGAGCAAGAGTAAGGATACATTATTTACATCAGAGTTTTGTGTAAACTGGGAGACTTTGGACTGGATGTGTTAATGGATCACATAGGCATCATCTCTAAGATTAGAGCGTCATGGTACTTTTTAGCTTTTTACTATTTATTCATTCATTTATTCAACCTATATTTAGGAGACCTTCATTTACTCTGACATTAAGTCGTATTTCTGTTTAGCCATGCTTAACATAAATCCACAGAAATATCCCAACAACTATTCAATGAATTGCCATTAAAGTTGGTACAGATATTTTTGGATAATTGTATCATTTTTAGGTGACACAAACTCACTAACACACAAAACTAAGATGATGACCGCGGTAAACTACCTGCTTAGCATGTTGTAACTGTCATTATGAGCATGTTAGTATGCTGACGTTAGCGTTTAGCAATTTATTTTTTGTGAAGTATAAGAAGCCAATCAATATTTGTAAATCTCAAGGCTTCAGATTTTTCTTTCAGGATTTGTATGGACAATATCAAATTTCATTATGAAGATTTGTGACAGAAAGTGTTAATAAAAGATTGTATTTTTTATTTGTTCTGTCTCATTCAGACCGTCTGCTGACTATCATCCTGAGCGTGGTGGCCACCCTGTTGGTCATTTTTGTTGTTGTGCTAGTAGTGATCTGTGTAGTGGTTAGGTAAGTGCATCTGCTTTATGTTTTATCCTTTTAAATTGTATTATTTGATGCTTAAGCTTTGTCTTAATAAACTTCATGTCTTGACTGGTCAACTGATATTTGTAGGAGATATAACTCAACTCTCATTGTCTTGCCTCTCCTGCCAAACAGGAAGAAGAAGAAGAGGCTGAATCATCAAGTGTCCATCTACAATCCGAACGGCACCAGCTTCCTGCCAGGAGCCAACGGCTTCCCAGCAACCCACGAAGACAACAATGATCATGAGTATGCCTCCATCGAGGACACGCTGGTCTATACGCACCTGCTGAGAAAGGGGAACGAGATCGGCGTCTACGGAGAGTTTGACACGTACCGACCCTTCGTGGGACAAACAGACTCACAAAAGCCGCTGGTCCCTAAAAACGCAGGTGATGACGACATGCAACGCGGGTCTTTCCAGCAGGGTCCTCCACTTCCCGTCAGGCCTCCAAGCCACGGCGAGCGCCTGATGGACAATGAGATTTACCAGACCGAGGGCCAAAGTGACGAGGAACGTTCCCCGGACCTGGGCAAGCGGCTGGAGCCAGAGGGAGGAAACTGATGAGAAGATTGGATTCAGCTTTCTGCTTTTCACTTGACCTACGAGATAATCATTCCCTGGCATCTGTGTGATTACCTGATGTTCAGCCTTTGCAAGAAGCCTTTTTTTTCCTCTTGAACATAGTTTTGCACCGAAGCCAGGCACACAAAATAACCCTGCTCAAACCTGCCTGCAGCTGTTACCTTGTTTTAGCTCAGATGAAGGCACATTTGGTGTTTGGCAGTACATAATCATCCTCTTTATACCAGGTTTTGCCACTATAAAGAGATCTTGTGTAGCTTTTAGGCAGTGAATATTTGCCATCTGAGATATTTTGTACATATTATGGATGTTTATACAGGAGCGAAGGTGTGTGCTGTTTACATGCTGAGTTTTTCATTTTTATCTTTAAACTGTTGAGAGTACTCCTCTGCTGTGGCAATGCACTGCATTTTTATAGCACCATCAAAACATGATGGGCTGATGATGGCCCGTATTGCAGGAGATTGCACCAGCAGTGTGTGTGTGCATGGAGTATTCTCTCTATATTATTTATCACTGCTTTTGCACCTGCTATGGAGACTTGTAGGTACAGCATCATTACACCATAAATGTGCCTTGCAAAAAGGTCAATACACTTCAGCTAATACAGATCTTAGAGTTGTTTTCAGCCATTTTGGTCCAGGGATAAATGAAAATGTTGTGCTTTTGTTCTTTTTTGAACCCACGCTTTTTGGGAATCTTCTGCTGCTAGCTAAGAGAGTTTGTTTTCTGCGTGTGTATCAATGAAATCACAAGTCAGAAACCATATTTTACTATTTATATTTTACCCCCTTCTGCTGGACTAGGATGACACATTGCTCACATACTTAATTGCAGTATGTGAGCAAAAAGTTACATCACACAAAGAAAAAGTCAGTATGTTTGCTGGTTGACTGAATTGTGTTATTAATTACAGGCTGTGTGGGGCCTATAATTTAACGTAAGTAATGAGTGCTCGTGTGTTGTTGTGAAGTGTGGAGCAACCAACAGATGTAAAAGGTCATGGTACAAACCAATTCCTAACTAAGTTACAGATTTTGTTATGTGAAATTCAACAGTTTGTACATTAACAGGGATAGAAAATAACAACACAGCATATTAAAATCTCTAGTTAAGGTATTGATTGTGATATTAGTTATAAGAAGATGCAAGAATGTTATCTGGTCTCATTTAAGGAAAATCAGGTTCAAGATGTACGATGAAACTTGTGAAAAAGACTGAATGAATAAATGAATTGTGTGTTTGTCTTGTAAAGCCATGTTACCTCCTGCAGTTCAGAGAATAAACTGCAGAGGGAGACACTTCAAAGTTGCCATAAAAACATTCTCACCCCTTTTTTGCACTCTGAATGTGAAGTTAATTTTAAGAGCCATGTAAAATATGAACATAAATACTCTGATGGACTGACATAGAGAGGTAAAGAGTCTGAGATGAGGACGCGCTCACTAGAAAAACACTGCTGACGTCAGCAGATGTCCATGGAGACATCCAAACATGTTGATCTGATGTAATCTTTCTTTGGGTGGGTAAATTAGAGCAGCAGTACAGAAACTAATGTTTTCATGACAAGAAAAGCGTGGGTGGGTGGAGACATTGCACTCATCAAGCGGGGACTCTTCTGCAGAAATGTTTTTAGAAATGTACGAGCAGGAAACATTATCTTCCCTGTACACTGTGCCCCATGTACATCCTCCTCTCTGACTATAATATATATTTTCATGACTTTCTGAAGTGGTGACACTTCAGAAAGAAAAAGAAAACCTGACATCCTCATTGTATTGGTTATCTCAGTCCTGACCTTTCTGTTAATGTTCACATTTCCTTAAGTTGTGAAAAGTTCTCAATACACATCATTCATATACAGTTGCTCAAGTTAACCCTTTCCTCAGTGTTTTTGGAAAGGAACTTGTGACCTTTTAACCACACTGGGGTTGAAAAAAAAAAAATGGGAAGAAGCCTGCAACCTAAAACCAAGTTTGTTTCGTTATTATTATTAGTTGAAGCAGCCAAGTTCTTTTATGAGTTACATAAGTATTTTTTAAGCAAACATTGTTTCTCTCTGATGAAAAATTCCCATTGTATCTGCTGAATGTTTGACTTGAGCAAGGACTTAATGAGACACATGTTTATTAACATTATATAATGCAAAATAGGCAGCATAACTTGACATTTAGAGCTAGAAAGAAAGAAAGAGAGCCACAGAAAAGGCCCTTATAATGGTTGTTCTTCAGTAAATAAAAAAAGGTTTATTGCATTCATTAGCAGATGACACAAAAATACATAAAACAAAGACAAGCCATCCAGTGGTGTTTACCTTCATGAATATCTAATATTCTTTGAAAACACGAGTTGTTAAATGAATGTAAATTATCTCAGTGAGTTTAGCTTATACAATGACATGCTGTATCCCAGACCGCTGTGAGAAGTCAAATGACACCTGAATGGCTTGCTCAAGAAAATGTGAGTTTAAGAAAGATGCAGAACATTATTTTTCAATGTATTGCATGAATGTACCCGATACTCTACATGTTTCATTCTTTACTGCAAGCAGCGTTTATCTGCACAGAGTGACGTTAATGTCAGGAATAGGCCCTCAGACGATGTTGAACTCACACACAGAAGCCTTTTCTGCCCTGCAGCTCTCATCAAACCACTTCCCGTTGGCTGTGGTGGAGAGGATGGCACAGTTCTGGCTGCGCCCCCCGTCTGGCTGCAGGGTGATCTCTGTCTCCCAGTTCTTGAACCGCACGCTGGAGCCCGATTGGTCCACCCACTGGCCGTCGGTCACCATGTCATTGACGCCCAGCCAGATGTGCTCCTCTGGGCCGATGCTCTGACGGACGTAGCTGTAGAGCTGGTCGTTCTCGTCTCCTGACAGAGGAGTGGCCAGACTGCCCCCTTTGGCAATACAGTCATCACTGGCTGTGTGGAAGGTCTTCTTCACTGGGTCAGCCAGGAAACACTTGCCGAGGACCTTGGTGCCTCGCAGACAAACTGAGGGGGAAATTAAGAGATAGTCAGTGTGGCTCAGGTGTATTTTGTGTTCTCCATCCATGGAAAGATGTTAAATCGGTGGTCACAGTCTGCCACTCCGTCTTGACTTTTTTATTTTACATATAGCTTGGTCTGTAAAATGTATAAACAAAATCTAATTGTGTGATATTTGAGAAACAAAAATACCTGTCTGTAAAGCTTGATTCTCTTTCAACAAATTCAGCTCTTGAACAATGTCATTAATCTGTTTCCTCAGCTCCTCAATTGCAGCGTTGTTTGCAGAGTCTGTTGGAAACAAAATGCAAAAAAAATTATTCTAAAGCATGATGCACTCAGTCAATATTCCCAATGAACTCTCTGATAGTACTTCAGCGCTGTTATTCTGCAAAAGTTTTTCATGGATTTAACAAGTGATGGCATTGTTTTCATTTCCAAATGTCAAGTTACTATCGAAGTCCTACCTTTCTTGCCATTTCTTTTCTTGGAGGAGGTCTGCTGGGACGAGCAGTGTGCCAGCAGGAGAAGGCAAAACATCAAGCAAACCCCTCTAGCATCCATAATACTTGGAAAAACACTTAAAATCCACCGTAAAGAAACTTGTTTTTGGTGCAGCACCACAAAAAGCTCCTCGCAGCTCTGAGCGCTGGCCAGACTGCTTGTGTTTTACCCGCCCGGAGTGAGTGAGGAAATCTTATCTCAGAGAGAACAAATGTTTTACAGATGTTTAACAGCCGTTTGTGTTGCTTTTGAAATGCTGAAGGGAGATGGATGGTGAGCAGGAGTTAAGCAGCATTCAGACAAGCATGACTTGGGTTCCACATGTTTGTAGGTTACCAATAATCTGTCCGTCTGTCTGTCTGTGTTGTTTGTGTGAGTATGAGTGTATGTGTGTGCCTATTAAGTGTGTGTTGTGTCACATTTATTACACAAACAGAATTTAAATGGGCCTGCTTCATTTTTTTATCCAGTATCTGCATCTTTCTGTGCCACTTTATAGCAACAAATATTAAGCTACAAACAGTTTTGTAAGTGCCTTTTCATAGCTGCTTGCTAATTGAACCGTGCCTTTTTCCTGTCAAAAGGGGGCCTGTTGTGTTTCTGCTGAGGGCTCTAACAGGCCAGAGGTTGGATATTTTGGGATTTGTCCCACAGCCCACATCTGGATCTCCTCAGTGAGCTGGACGGGATGCAGTAGACACGTGGCAGAGACTTATATAATGTGGAAATACTGTTGGGAATTTTATATTTGTTTGTGTTTCATGTCTTTTTTGTAAGTCCTCACTTGAGATTTCAGTGACCTCTGCCAACAAGGAGAAAGCTGTTTGTGTCTCTAAATGTTCAGTGATGCCTGATTTCAGTCTCTGAATACAGAAACCTCACAGCCAAATAACACATTAAAGTGATGCGATAAAGACCCCCAGGACTCTCATAGTACACCCTGTCTCCTGTATATGTAATTTTAGGTCTTGTAATTAAATCGCGGTTGGAATTATTTCAGTTTTCCCAGCATACTATAAATGTTCATCCCTCCCTTTTCCTCATTAGACCTAAATACATCTGAATTTAAACATATGGGTAAAGCTTGCTACCAGGAAATATATAAGATTGGAATGGCTCCTACTGTTAACATATAACATAATAAAATATTAGGATCCTTTCTTTTATAACTCACTTACCACAGACAATTAGTAATTATTTGCAGGGAGAAGGTCAAAGAAGTAATAGAAAATTAAATGAAACAACATTGTTTTTTTGTTTTATTGGTATTATATATTTTATTATTTTCAGATTTTTAAAATGTATTTATAAAATGGTGCCTTACTTTTTTAAAGCCACTTCTTTCATTTGCTAATTATTTGCACTATATAATGGCTGTAAGATGATAAACATTCCTGTTACAAGGCATTGATTAGGCCTGTTTTTGTTGTTGATGATGTTGTCTAATTGTCATCATTGCGAGTTTATTGTTTGTGTGTCGATTATAAAATGAATAAAACACACTGAGGCAAAGCGGGTGTGGTTTTATCAATATATTTGAAATAAAATATTTACAAAATAAATTAACAATGAAGCAGGTTCTGTAAGTAGTCCAGCAATTCGACATTCAATGAAAATAAGTCATTTATAATGTACAAAAGTTCAGGCAAAGGCAAAGGCAAAGGCAGCTTGTTCATATACAAGAATACAGATTAATAATGCCCATTCATGGTGTGCACAGCAGGCACGTCGATGCTGCAGTCTCTGATCCAGAGTTCCAGTCAGCGTCACAAAGGTACAAACAGTGCATGGGTCACAATTCAGTATTCACTCAAATGCATAGTTAATTAGTTAATTTCAGTCCAGACCTCATCACCTTGACCATCAACTCTTTCTCTTCCACAGTGTAATAATAATGATGTATTTATTGTTCTGCTGAGATGAACACAGATAGCACAGTTTATCTGCTGCTACATGGAAAGCTGTGTTGAATTATATGATGGTTTATGCACTTATGTTTATGCACAAGGTAACTAACGCATTTATTTGTTTCTTTATCTTACACCTCTGATCTTTCTCGTGTGCTGCTGTAAAACTAAAATCTTTTTTTAATCTTATTTTACTCTTTTGTTAACAGTTTTGATGCTTCACAAACTCTTTGTATGTGTATATGCTCTTACTTACAACCAACAAGCGAAGCTCAGTTTCCAAACAGTGCAGCTCCTATGCTGGTACATCTATCTGGGTGTATTTCTCATATAATTTAGCATTTTTAGGATACTCTTTCATAGTTCAAGAAAATTAAAAACACGAAGAGTAAGTCAAATTTCACACTAACACACATTTTTTGCAAAATCACAACACAAAATAAATACAACTAAATGAAGAGTAGAACACAAAAAAGACACATCTTGAGGAAAAAAACATGCAGGAATAAATTAAGTGTGCTTCATGTCTGAAAAAAAAACACAATGGGTCCTCTTCATCTTGTTGCCATGGTAAACTATCTGAAGCCTCTGAGTGTTAGGCACCATCCCTTGGTCTACGTTGGGCAAAGCACTGTAAAAACAGTAGAGATTAATATTAGATATGACTGATCAGGAATAAAGCTTCAGCATGAGTGGATTAGTACAAAATACAAAGTTGGACATAAAGACAAGGAAAAACAAAAGGAAAAAGGGTCAATTTTAACACACAAGTTAGTGATAAATATCTGAAAATTAAAACACAAACCTATTTCTGACATTGGGTGGGTGAGGATAAATACCTGCAGTCTGGGCGGTGCTAGATAACTAATAATCACAAAACAGTGTCCTAAATGTTAACTGCAGGGTAAATAGATAAATAAAAATGTAATGTGTGTGGCAGTGAGTCACTGACAGTAAGAGGGATCAACCATGCTGCAGTCAGTCACTGCGTGGGAGAGGGGAGACGTGAAAAGGAGAACATCAGGGGGCCAGACTGCACTATAGCCCGGTGGTAGAGAGGGGGCGCTCTCCCAATGTGAGTGGCAACACCACAACAGTGCACATCACATGAATGTGTCACAAACCTCTCCATCCGTCGCTTACACCAGAGCTAAGGCAGCAACAAATTAGATCATAAGAAGTAGAGAAAGAAAACATGAAAGAATGAAAACAGAACGTGTGAAAGGAGGTATAGCCTATTATACTGGATGGTGACAGCTGGTGACTGATTTCAGTACAGTGTGAAAGTCAATTTGCAGTTAAAACTTGCTAAACATGAAGTTTTTCATTTACCGCTGCATTGTAGTGCAGTTACACACGGGAACTGCAACTTTTGAGAACTCATAGTCAGCTACCAGATTTTTATTTAGTTTTTCACAAACTGAATATTTGCTTATTGTTTGTCATTTACAAATGATTTTCCAACAATGCAACATTGTAAATGCAATGCTTTGTTGCAGTCAGCTGTTATTTGTGTGTCCTTCAACACACCGATATGAATCATAAGTAGTAGTACTACTTGCTCTCAACTGCAATACCAAGCAACAGCAATGTATCTTGACCAAAAAGACATATTCACACTGATGGACTGTGTATATCAAGTCTTCAAGATGATTTTATAATGAACTGAAACCAGTGTAGCAAATAAAATCTAAACAACACAACAACTATATGTGGTAATATGATATAATACAATATTGAAATCAGTGAAACGAGAAGGTGGAAACACTACCACGCTAGAGTCAAGACAAAATGTTGACGCTTTAAGCATTTACTTACTATTAATTTATAGTAAATGGACTGTAACATGCAAAACAACTTTAGTAGTTCTTTAACTTTACGCCACTAGTTCAGTCACAATTGATAAGTCATTGATCATTTGCTTTGTGTGAAATTGATTCACTGATACACACTGCCAACATATCACAAACGTCTACAGACTGTAAACAATGAAGAGAAAAACTCACCTTTGAGAATATAGTCTGTTAAGAGACTGGGCACCTTGTCACTGTCGTCTCTCATAGCTTGTAGAACTGAAAAACACCAGTTACACCAGAGGAGTGAGTGGATCAAGCACAGCCACTAAAAATAAAGCACTGCTGGTACAGATGAAGAAACTTACTCTTAGTCAGGATCTGGAGGTCCTCAAGCGAAGGAGGGTGTCCTTTTTTCTCGTAAGGGATGACTGTGGTCAAGTACTGCAAACCAGCATAAAGAAAGAGATAAAGACAGGGATGACCTTCCTTCCACGCAGAAACCAGAAAGTTTAAGTGCAGCAGCTGAGAGAGAAATAACAAAGTAACCTGTCTTTCAATGCACCCACTCCCAAATGTATGCCGGAAGCTGTTCTGAATGACTGAGGAGAGTCCCTCCATGCTGAAACGCTGAGGAGGAAGGAAGTAAAGCAGAGAAACATAAGACAAGGAGGGGAGGAAGAGATGGGAAAAGATTTCTGGAAAATACAGTTTGTTGGAAAATCAAGTGAAATTCAGCAAGAAATTGAGAAACAGTGGAGAAAAGAAAGATCCTATCCTATCTAAGACATCAACACACATAAACCAGGCTGGTTTCCTCAGAACAGAGCACTCACTGATCCAAGTGTCTTCTCAACGTGGCCCTGCGACGTCCCGGCTCCACTTTTAAGCTTCTTCTTCTTTTTCAGCAGCTCGCGGTGCTCCTTCTGTCGGTTCTGCACGTCGATGAGCGCAGAGATGAAGCTGTTCTTCACCTCCTTCTCAAAGTCCAGCTCATCTCTGAGAGCCAGCTGCTGCACCAGCTCCTCTGAGAACCTCCTGATGTTTGTTTCCGTCTCCTCCAGACGTTCATTCAGCTCTGCGACACTTAGGCTCCTCACCCCTGTACCACAAACACACACATAAAAAACCTTTGAGCCTTCATTCATCAGCCTTTTACTCATGGACCGATCAGAAGGTCACAGGGTAACTTATGACACCAGGTTATGAGACCACGACTGAAGACTGTGAGATGCAGCTAGTATATGGACCCTAAATTATATTAGATTTATTACACTGTAATAACAATCAGCTACTGTGTGATATATCTGGATAAATCACAAATAATGTAAGAGGAAACTGTTCCTTCAAAAGTCAAAATGCAGGAATAATAATAATAATAATAATAAATCATTATACTACATTTTAGTACGTTATCTATTTTGTAGACAAAAGCATGTTTCCAGATTAGATAGATCTGATGTAAAAGGTGGATCTTTCAATCAAATTGAAAACTATCCTCAGGGGCGGATTTATACACAGTTGGTGCTCTAGTGAGTATTGTTCCCATCGTTCATTGTAATGAAGGAACATATCACCCACTGCGACGGTTCGGCTCATTAATGTGTTTTTGTTACACAGATGACACTTGTCTGTGGGAGCAGTTCATTGTTACTTTTGGTCTTTTAATGGGAATCATTCAAGAATAACCAGAATTACCCTTTAATCCTTTGAATTGAGGAAACTTGGACTGAATCTCACTTTTTTAAGCATTCTTAAAAGACTTTATCAAGAACATATCGTAAGAGAAACAGGACATATTACTGATTATTTGTCCCAATCAGTGGACACTCACTCTTCTCGTAGCTGGGGCTGCTGGTGGACCGCTGGACGTCCAGGGAGAGCATCGAGAGGTCCGACTGAGAGGGATTGTGGGCTGCCTCCATGTCAGGGGAGTCCTGCATCATCTCCTCTATCTCCTCAATAACCTGCACAGAGCACCAATGCACACATCAGAGAGAAGCAGCACTTAAAATAACCCAGTGAACATCACTTATTAAATCTCTGTGGGAAACAGAGGGAGTTAAGCTGCTGCTCTGCCTTCACAGACACAGTGCGGCTGCATCAGGGAGAAACTACACTGGAGGTTCACGTGTAAGTTTACCTGCTCTGCCGTGAAAAGTGGCTCCTCTGCAAGGCTGGAGACGATGATGGAGTGCATGTCCAGCTGCTCCCTCAGCTCCTCGTCATCCGACAGCTCCACGGTGACATCAGTCTTTCTCTAGCCAGGAGCAGAACAGGGGGAGGGAATTTAATCAGAGCGCTAAACCCTGGCACAATGAATATTTGAGATTTGTGAGATGAACGGAAAAGAGAGATTTGGGGAGGGAGGGGGAGGGAGGGAGGGAAGGGGTTGATGGAAAAGTGGGACAGAGATAGGATGGGAGGGGTAGGATCACTCACGGGTTTCTCCTCCAGGTTGAATGTGGGGATGTGTAGGGAGCATGTTCGAGACTGTTTCCAGTCCACAGGCATCACGCGCCCATAGTTATTGGTCAGAGTGTTCCAGATTCTGTGGAGGAAGGAAATAAATTAATGAAAGTTTAATGTCTAAAATTACCTTCAGGATTCAGAAACTTTAAGAGAAGACCTCAAGACATGAGCATTTACCAGCAAGTCTAACAAAGCGTGCTATTGAATTGTATTTTGTTTGACCCACATAGGGACTAAAAACTAGGATATCTTAGCCTCCATGTCACCAATTTTTACCATTCCTTTGTTTAAAAGATTGCTTTATTAGCCATTTTCATCATTATTCAATAGCAACAACAAATACAGAAAATGTGAGGAGAGAGACAGCGGGGAATAGCATGCAACAAAGGTCCTTAACTGGGATCAAACCAGGGATGTTGCTGTATTCAGTATGTGTCTTATAGAGTACAAGGGCACCCTCAACCCTTCCTTAACTGCAGTACTGCTGGGAGTACTTTACTAACAACAACTTGTAGAAAACAAACCCACATTTGTAGCAGGGGCAGTGGTAATGACTGTATGTACAAGGGCGCCGCAGAGACACTTTTAGAAATCACATCCACAAATGTCACAATCAGATTAAACTGTTTTGATGCGGAGGTTGAAAATATAATCCCCAACAGAGTTTATCAAGTTGAAAATGCCATCGATGATGACATTTGAAGGCACCACATTTGAATGCAACACTGAAGTCATGTTTAGTGCTCATCACAATGTCTCATATCTTAATGAGACTTTTTTTCAAACTGTTTGTCAACTAAACACATTAAATGTCTTTGTAATGTGCTAATATGAGGGTTTAAAACATTGCATTTAGTCTATTGATACTGACAGACACATAATACTGAGTAAATGTGGATAATTTTACATTAAAATGATTTTACAATTATTTTCATTATTGATTAATCCGCTTATTATTTTCTAGATTCAGGTACTATTAAATAAGTCTACAAAATACCAAAGAACTGTAACAAATTGCCCATCATGATACCAGAGCCCATCTTCAAATGGCTTTAGTCCAACCAACAGTCCCAAATCCAAAAGTTTAATTTACAATTATCTAAAACTGAGGGAAAAATTCCTACATTTGAGAAGCTTTTACCTGATACATGATCAACTAACTTAATTGATTAATGGACTGAGCTCTAAATAATCATAATATTCATTAATTAAGTATTTGTGCAATAACAATATCCATTACGATCAGATACAATATGAAACAAACACAATATGGATCTACAATAAAAGTGATCCAAGTAAAAAAAATTCTAAAAGTGCAGATTTCAAGTATCGGCTCTAAAAACAAAAACATGACTTGTCGGTCCACTCAGATGGGCCAATATCAGTTTTTTAAAGCCATTTAGGGGCAGATACCGATATAATGCCGATATCAGAGTGTAAATGATTTAACCTACATGTCAATCGTCTGATATTACAGCGGGTAAACATTCGTTTGGTCTGAGTTTTGACGACAAAAGATGGTGGCGGTGTGTGTGTGTGTGTGTGTGTGTGTGTGTGTGTGTGTGTGTGTAACTGTCATTATATCCTTCAATAGACAATGTATCGCTCTCTAAGAAATGTTGGCTTCCAGATCAGGAAGATGAGATGTGCCACTGCAAATAACATGTCTCAGTGTGGTTATAAACCGCAGTGAGCTAAATCCTCCATCATTTAAAACAAGCAGGCCACACACACACACACACACACACACACACACACACACACACACACACACACAAACACTCACTCGTCTTTGTCCAGCAGACAGTCCTCGGTGATCTCACTCACAGGAGCGATACTTTCCGTCCTGGCATTATAATTGTGAAAGCAGGAGGACAACTTCTCCTCAAAATCGGTCACCAGGTCCTCCATGGACTTGAAAGCACCGGTTTCCCCCGGGGAGAAGCTGCTGTCGTGCAGCTCGGGGATATCATCCTCACCATCCGGGAGGAGCTGCGTCGCCGCCGCTTCCCCCGCGGAGGCTGCACGGCCTTTGTGCGGCAGCAGCCTCTGGTCGGACACCATGCTCAAATCACCCACAATCGGCCAGTCTTCATCGAAATGTGCGATGGGTGCAGCCATAGCCCGGACCAGCCTAGTAGCCCCGGGTTGAGGGTGGTTGTGTTGCGGGACTGGCAGGCCTCAGCATCCTCTCTGAATGCCCGCTCACTTCCCACAGAGAGCGAGGCTGGGGCGGACAGTATGGCTGCACCGCACCGGACCCTCTGCGGCTGCAAGGGACTGGATCAATGTGGCACAGTCAGTAACCAAACCAGTAGATCACGAAAGCACGGTGACAGCATTTTACACTCAATGGGAGTTTGGATATCGGTATCATTTTTCAAAACCAATTAAAATACACACACAGACTACATCCTTATTAATTTATTCAGTTGGTCACATTAAAATTGTTCTTTATGTCTTGTTCTTTTGCTTACTACTTGCAATAACAACAATAAAAGTCGCATGGCAGTCATAAAAAATCAAAATAGCTTTATAAGTTTAATTTAATAATACACTCTAACAGAGAGAGAGAGAGAGAGAGAGAGAGAGAGAGAGAGAGAGGAGAGAGGTAGAAACAGCGACCTCCTGCGGTTGAAACAGACGACGCAGGCCTCATTCCTCTGGATCAACTGCTCCTGCGTTGCTAATGGCAACAGACTCCAAACAAACTCAAAGAAACTCGGGAAATCCCTCTGAACAGGCCTGTACTGGACCCAGAGTGGGACACCTCAGGTAAGATGAGCTCCCCTTTGTCCATGCTGAAGAAAACGAGGCGCACTCCCCTGCTGGACCCTCAGAGTGAGCAAGGGTAGGTGACTGACTGGGGAATATCCCAATGTTAACTGTACTGTGCAGGCAACATACATTATTCATAATACATTACATTCAACTGTCTTTGACCTGCAGGGGCAGGCCAAAGGTGCCTTTCAGGAGAAATCTGTTAAAAGGTGGGTTGCTTGTCAAATCACTAAACATAAAGGCATTACACTGCACTGACAGGTGACTAAAACAACAGTTATCAACAATGGTGGAGGAAAAGTACTAATATCACACTGTAAAAATAATGCATTACAAGTATAAGTCCTGCTTTGAAAATGTTAAGTAACTGTTATGTAAGTACATTCAGGAAAATGAACTTAAAGTATTAAAGTAAAAGTATTTAATGCAGAAACAGTCGACTGTATTATATCATTAGATTGTTATTACTCTTGCATTAAGGTAAAAGCAGGATTTTATTGTTGGACATTTCCAGTTGTGTCCAACTATTGGACAAAAATAAATAAAATATAATAATGTCAAGGGAACAGCAGCAAATCCTCACATATGACAAGCTGGAACCATAAAATTATCAAAATAGTTTCTGTCAATTGACCAACTAATCAACTAACTAATTTAACTAAACTCAACTAATTGTTTCAGATCTAATTGTGTATATTGTTGAATAGTTTAATAGATAATCATATTGTATAAGCTCTTTATTTGTACAGTCGGCCTACCTGTCAAATAGTTGTAGTGGAGTAAAAGGTGGCATTAAAAGATAATACAAGTAAAGTACAATTATACTATTGTACTTATCAGGCTACTCAAACTGATTTCTACTATAAATATCAAACTGCTCCCCCCTACAGGTAAACCATGAATATGTGTTCTTTTCTTAATCCTTTACACACATTTGTTGTGTTTGTTTTCAGAAATTCAGGCAGGCCTGACTGACGAGGATGATAAATCCTCTGATCCACATCCTCTCCTGACCTCTCACACTCGAGCCAACGACGCCTCCACTTCAAAGTCAAAAGTCCCATTAAAGAAAGGTATAAGTTATTTATTTTAGTTTATTCCAAAGCCAAATATATCTTCGTGTTGCTGAACAACCTGAATATCTAGCCTAAATCTAATCATTTAATATATTAAAAAATATATGTTTAAGAGTGCAAAGGATGCTTCTATGTACTTACTGATATTCAGGTGCTCCACCAAGCGACTTTGAGCTCATGTCTGCCATGATGCAGCGGGTGACCCTGCTGGAGAAAACAGTGAGGAGCCAAGCACAGGAGATCGAGCGCAAGGTGAACACACACCTCCTCCAGATGAACACACACCTCCTCCAGATGAACACACACCTCCTCCAGATGAACACATACCTCCTCCAGATAAACACACACCTCCTCCAGATGAACACATACCTCCTCCAGATGAACAGCAAAATGATTAATGTCAAACTCACTTTAAATTTTCTTCTAAAGGATAAAAGGATTACAGTCTTGGAGGAAAAACTGAGGCTTCTGAAAGAATCTGGTAACATCTCCAGACCTGAGTTTGATATATTCTCTATATTTCTACATAAAAGGGTTTGATGGCTGTATCTTTTCTCTCTCTGTCTGTGTGTGTGTGTGTGTGTTTAGGGAGCACAAATGATCTGAGTGGTAGAGACGATCTTGAAAGAAGGTGCCAACACCTCCAGAGTCAAGTGTGTGAAATGGAGGTAAGTTGATTTAATAAAACATTTCATTCATGTGTTTACATTGTGATTGCACCGCTCTGAATCCTGCCGATTAATATCTTACAGAGCTTTCTAAATGACTACGGTTTGATCTGGGTGGGAGACGGCGAGAGCAGTGACTCAGCTGAAAGTGAGCAGCCATATAATGCAGAGCGAGGCCTCTGGCAGCCAGGTAGTTTCCACCTCCACTCTTCTTCATACGCTTCAAGCTTTCCACAAACATATTCACCATTATCTTCTACCTAAAATGGTTCCTAACTGGGTATCTGTCCTGTGCAGACCCCTCCGAGGTCAGGAGCTTCCACATGAACTTTGACCTCGTGCTGCAGAGGATCAGGGAGCTGAACGTCCTCGCGGGGGAGGGAGAGTGTTTTGTGCAATCGACAGCCACAGGGGCACATTTGGCAAAGAAGGATCCTATTCAACTGAGCCTCTACAGCAACGGGGTGGTCCTGTTTGAGGGTCCTTTCCGCTCTTATCAGGAGCGCAGCACCCAGGTTAGCTCGCTAAAGCGGCAGAAAATTCCATACTTGAAACTGGATTCTTTGGTGGTTCAAATCCTCTGTCTTTGGTCTTTGCAGCGCTGCATGCAAGATCTGATGGACGGGTACTTCCCATCTGAGCTTCAGGAGAGATTCCCAGATGGCGTACCTTTCGAGGTTTGTTTCCGTTTGAGAGTAAATGTGTAAATGTGCGACTTGGCTACTTATTACAATTTTTTTTGTTCAGGTTCATGACAGACGAGATGAGGAATTCATTTTCAGGCTGCCGTGGAAGAAATTTCCCGGTGAAGGACAGGCTGTTCGTGGGGAGAAAGATGAATCATCAAATGGCGTCAGCTCTCAGCTACCCGGTCTGTCCTGCAAACATCACACAGATACTCCCAAATGTCTCCCCAGTCTTGATTCTTATCCTCGTGTTTTCTTCTGGCTACAGGCAAGAAGCTGAGTGTGGATCAGTTCCTGAACAGGTTACCGAAGGTGGTAGTAAAAGCTGGTCGTGTGATTGATATCAGGGACTCAGTGAGGGCTGTCCTGCAGGTGAGCTACTCCTGTTAGGCAGATGATCACTACAGCATCTTGCCTGTCTGTGCTTGTGCTGAATGTACTCTCACTACAGTATGCAAATGATCTAACAAGTACTTTCACTAGGTTTCATCTGATGCCCAGAGCACCAACTCCGTCATCCTCATAGACACGCCGGTGCTGCAAGCGATGAGAGACAGGTATTAAACATTTTGTGATTCATTGTGTGAGCACAATTTTGTTGCCTAAACCGACTCACCTACCAGTATTGGTTGCTCAGACAAACATTGTTCAAATAGACAGAAATATGATGCAGAGATCTAGAGTATTTCCATTTGGAAAATATTGCATTTTGGAATTTAAGTCGGTGTAAGATACAAGATGTACTGTGTATCATTATCTAACTTTACAACCATGTAGAATTTATAAGGCAAAACAGGGTTTACAGGGTTAAAGGAATTACTAGATCCACCACCAGGCTACATGATGTAAAGCATGATTAAAATGCTGATGTACGCTGTGGCTGATTGTCAAGATTGTGGAGATTACTGTACGCACTGGTCTGAAAAATAGGGCATGAACAGCCAGCACTCGTTAGCTTGTGACGGGGTCTGGGATTCAGATCTGTGACGCCCCAAGTGACTCTCAGACCAGTCTGAGTCTATTATATCAAGTGTGTTTGGATTTTGTGCCCTACAGACTGCAGACATGTAGCTCTGACCGGCCCTCGTCTGCCCGTGATGTTATCACACTCAAGGTGAAGTCAGAAGACGGGAATCATACTTTCATAGTGAAAATGTGCTTCTCAGAAACGATCGGCCACCTGCGGCAATATCTGGACAAACACAGGTGAGAACGCATCCTCCTGCACTGACACTGTCTTTCTGTTAGCGTCTCTCTTTACAACATGTGACACTGGTTGCTTGTTGTTACAGAGGAGGTGGTCTCCCCGGTTATGACATCATCAGCGCGTACCCACAGTGCTGCTACGGTGACGACTGTCAGACGCTCCATTCATGTGGACTCACGACTAACGTTACTCTGCTGCTGCAAAAGAGGAAACACCCTCATTCAGATGGAGGTCCATAAAATAAACAGTTATATTGGACTTTTACGGGATGTTTGTTTGTTTTTTTAAAACAGCCTTTTTCACAAAAGCACAGGTGATGCTAATTCCAATAACGATGGCTTAATTCTGTAGATGTGTGGCAGTACGTCATGAAGCTAAATGGAATTCAACCATCATTAATGTTTATTATTTACACCTGTTATCTTCCTACTATGACACGTCGAGATGTCTGCTGTGAAAAAGGCTCGCTGTGCTACTGAGGTCCATTCAAACAGTATTTTATGTGTATCACAGCCAATACCAATCCAACAGACCTAGCATCCCTAGTTATAGAAAGCTGCTGCTGGGCTTTCTGCACAGAGGGGATGAAAATACTGATCAACACGGAACAAACTGGAATTCAAAACAAATTAAAACAAAACAAAATGTTGAAAACTTTATTTCTAAAATATGCAAATACAAACAAGGACAAAAGTATGAAAATATAAACATCTTTTTCCCTTTTGCAAAAACATTTGAGATGTTAAGGCATGCGGAGCCTGACTTTCCAAAGATAAATCTTGTGCTAATTGGACTTTTAAAAAAAAAAAACAAAGGTCCCATGAAGTGAAAAAATGGCTTGTGTGTCCCTGGGTGTGTTCTGTTGTCAAGAGTAATTGTTGCATATTTTTTATATTAAAATCCCTTTCTCTTCCTTTAAAGTGTCAAGTTTTTTTTTTTTCAATGGCTTATCCTCACTCAGGGCAAATATAAAATTCCATCCAGTACAATGTGATTGCTGATTTTGGGGTGATCCAGCCAACCCGTCCCATCATCATCACGTAGAATTAAAAACACGTCTCCAGAACATTAAAGAGCCTCACTGACTGCTGCCAATCTTTGTCTCCCCCCCGTCAGTAAATAGCCCCAACATCTCATCTTATATGACACACACATCAAAGCACAGGAGAAAAGTACTATCAAAGAGCCACTTCATGGGACCTTTACGCAATGTGGATGCCAAGTCTGCTCGAACACATTAGCACATTGTTACAGCAACACATTAGGACTCACTGAGTTGTCAATGCAAACAAAGAAAATAAATAATACTGAAGATTAATACTGTTTCTCTGTCATACATTTATCATTTAACCACACTGTCGAACACAAATCAGTCATTATCAACCTGAAATGTACAGTATCCTGTGAAGTTATTCATCTACATGGAGCAGATTCTAAAAACGTCACACAGACTATCTACCAGGAACAAAAAGAAATAAAATAAAACAGTGTCGGGGGCCTCCACAAGTTATGTGATGTGACCCAAAGTTATCTGCTACATTCAGTGTCAGGGAATGTATTGACTATCCTACTGGTTGATACACTGAGAGAAAGGTCATATTGGAAGAGTAGGCTGCAAACAGCCCTTTGTGGTTGGTCAAAAAAAAAAAAAAAAAACGAATTAGCATTGTGGTTGCAAACGTGACAGAAAGGCACATGTCGGTGTTCATTCAGAAGGAGGCCTGCAGCAGAGAGAAGCATTCACAAAACATTCACAGACTTGCACAACTGCTTCGACCAGAGTTTCTTTGGTAATAAAACTGTTGGAGGCCTGTTGGTGTGAGAAGCTGATTTGGTATTAAACCCTTCAGTTGTCAAGTCTTATACCTCACAGCAGAGTCTGATGTTACAGTGTTCACCATTTTAAATAATGGCGTGTTAGTAACATGTTCCTTGTGAATTCAGTTAAAAGCACAGATTAAAAATATTTATAGTTGATTGTCAACCACTTCTTCAATAATTCCCCATGAGAGGGAAATTAAGATTTAAATAAATTATATTTGTGGGACTTCTACACAAATACCTCCACCAGAGTGGAACAAAAAGTAAGACTGTTTGGTAACTGACAGTATCATGTCATCATTATTTAAAAAAACAACACACACACACACACACACAATGCTTAAGGATCAAGTATGAGAGGTAAGTTATTTTCTGTTAGCCCTTGGACTGAAATAGATGAACTCACCAGGGGGGGTGGGAGGGTTCTTAGCTACAAGCAGGCTTGAGAATTGAAGTAAAGTCAGTCGAGAAAAGACAAAGCTAAACCATTTGGGCTTTCCTCTGTCCTCATTTTAAGAAAATTAAAATCCAGTCCACTTTCTGACATTCAGTAACTGAAAGACAAGCCCATTATAGATGCTTCAGAGGTGACGTTGGGCTTACACAAGTTTCTTCCATTGTCTGGCTGGCAAGGTTATTGGGTGATGCAGTTTTCTCCCATGTCCTGCGCATAACGGTCCAGTATTACGTTGCGTAGTTCCTCCACGTCTCGACGGAGCTGTTGAGCCTCAACCAGCTTCTTCTGCAGCACCTCTGGATTCATCCAGTCCTCTCCCTGCTCTGCCACTGGTAGAGGAGCTGGGGGGAACAAAACAAAACACAACTCTAAACCACGTTGTACAACTTTCTTGATCTGAGTCTGTGAACTCTATCATCAGCATGAGAAAGAGTAAGATTCAAGCAGTGCTTACATGCGAGACCGAGCAGCAGGGTGAGGTTGGGGTCTTGTCCCTGAGCTCTCTGGGTCAGAATGCTGCACAGGGAACGCAGGTCACTCAGGCAGGAGGCGATCTCTAGATGTAGCCTCTGTGTGAGGCGAGACCCAGCTGGCTGCAGGGTAGAGGAAGCCTGGCTAGTGCCCCGCTGATCTGGATCGCTCATTTGGTCCTGCAGGGTCAGATTCTGCTCAATCAGTTCCTGGTTCTGGACTGACAGCTGAAACACAGTAAACATTTTCCAGTCAAATTCAGACTCAGTTCAAGTTCAAGTTCACAAAGAACCAAGAGGATTTGTTTTTTGGGGGGGGGCTATCTCACCTCCTTCATGGCTGTGTGGAGCTCTAACACATTCTGCTCTTTGGCCAACACCTCTTCTCTGAGAGCCTGAGAGCTGTTCTCTTCCTGAGAGACCTGTTCCTCCAAGGCCTGCAGACCCAAACAAACAATAATAAATGTTAAAAGACAATAAAACAGGACAGTAACCACACAAATCACTGAGACTCGTTGTATATGCAGATAACCACCTGGATCTGAGAGCCAAGCTGTTCCATCATTCGGTGCTGCTTCTCAATGACCTGCAAAAAAAGAAGAGCTGAGCTTTAAAACAACATGGTTCTACTTGGACATATTACAGCAATCAACTCCTACTCCTTTAATTTTAATCAAATGATCAAATGATGTCTCATTCCTGTTCTGTGGGACTGGGAGGTTGTGAGGTTTGTGCGTGTGTGTTTATGATCGAGAGAGTTTACTTTGCAGTTGAAGCACACACAAGGTGAATATTACAAAGAAGATATTTAAAAAGGAAGTAGCTACACTCTAAAAACAATGACAAACCAGACAATAAATATTACTTATTACTAATATAATACTAATCTTTGGTTACTCTCAAACTTAACAGTTTGCTGCTCAAGAAACTTACTCCCAGAGAAATTAACACTTCCTGTTTGTTCAAATTTAACCGAATACGCACTTCCTCTAACCTCACTCAGCCAGATCAACTTTCTGAAGCCAAAGTCATTTAGGGTCAATATAAACTGCCGTTAGGTTGCATAAAATGAACAGTTTATGTATTACAATAGTTAGGAGGGGTAAATTTAAACCAATTTTATTGTACTCTTGGTATTTTGGGGCTGCTATACAAGTCTGTACAGGTGATGCAAGAAGGGACATAATGCAATTATTGACATATCATGGGGATTCATTTGGAAATGACAGTTTCCAGCTCAACTACAGTACTAATAATGCATTTAGTGATATTTTTTGCCGTAGCCCCATTCACGAAATGTCCTTGTACACCCACTGCACTTCATAAATAAAAGCAGCCTGAGGAGTATTCAAATAAAAGCTGTCCCACAAGTAACCAAATGAGCTTTTAAAGAGAAAACACACAAAACAGACAAACAACAGACCTTTTTCAGTCTCTGCTGCTCCTCTCTTAAAGCGTTGTTCTCTCCTCTGAGCTTCTCGATATCCAGGGAAGGCAGCCTGGCTCCATCCTCAAGGCCCTGCTGTACCCGCTGCTGCATACTGATGAAGACCAAAATAAAAAGGCAGAACACATAATGCAGAGTAAGTCCTGCTTAAAAGAACATGTGCAGTGAGAAGATGGTACACAGCTGTCTGACTGTGTGTGTACATACTCAGTAATGGTGGTCAGCAGGTCTCTCTCCCTGCGTTTCTGTTCATCCAGATGTGCGTCTTTTTCCCGTAGTTGTGAGCACGTTGTCTCTAGACAGACGTCCAAGTCTCTCACTTTATCTTGTAGCTGAGTGACCTGCTTTTCGGCCTCTAGAAGCTGATACAAAACACAAAAGGTTTCATTTGTCTAGGTTCAATGTAGTGATGTGCCTGTATGAGCTAGAATGCGGGTGACATGTCATTATGTTAGCTGTAAGAAGTAATCTTAATCTCATGGGGGAAAAAACTAAGAAAATCATAACAGCCGTGAGCAAATTTAAATGTTTGAATGGCGCTGACCAATCAAAAACAGCAGTATTTAATCATGGATGTGGGCAGTGTATTTCTTCCTTCATGGGAACAGAATATTTGTTCCAGTTTCAGCATGATGTTTTTAGATGTCTAGGTTACGCAAAGTGCATCCATACAAATGTATTATTAAAAGTTTAGTTATTTATGAGAGGGAATAAGAAAGTATTGTATTGGTATGTATTGGTATTGGCAGATACTCAAGGTTGCGGTATAAGACATGAAAAAGTGGTATTGAGCCATCCCTAGTTTAATGATTTACCCACAGAAATCAGAGCAGACCCAGTAAGAATGGACCAGTCTGTCCTAACCTGCTTGTTCTGGCTCTGGTAGTCCTCCAAGGTGGGCAGGTCAGCGAGGTAGCGCTCCAGAGTCTCAATACGCTGCTGGTTCTCTCGCTTCAGCTCAGACTCCTTCTGACACTTCTTCTTCAGGTTGTTGATGTGCTTGTCTCGACTGCGGATCTGCACAAAGGGGCAAACGTGGTAAGTGGGAAAATAGTATGCTCAAAAAGTAACAAGTAATAGGTGAGAGAACTCGAGGCAAGACGTGTGACAATCTGTTCCTAAAAACACCGTCACATGACGGAAACCACTTTAGCTGCTCTCTTTCATCTTTCTCTAAGAAAATGAGTTAGTGAAGTTGTTCAGCCTCCAGTTATACACATCTATTTATGTACAGAGTTGAAGTATCTGTACAGTGTTTTGTTTCTATAATATCAGGTGTCCGGAAATGCTTTGGCAAGAAATTTGACATGATTTTAACAGGTTTTCTTGATTACAAACAAAGTACAGAAAATTAAATGCAGTTCACGATCAATAAATAGAAGCAAGAATAGAAGCAAAGTGAACAGTTTGAACACATATTGTCACACATAACTTAACAGTGCCATTTTTACTTCTTTTCTCTCAAAACTGTATGTTAGGAAGATGCGTTAGGCAAGAACAAACCCTTTCTTCCTGTTTCTTCATCTCTTCTGCATGTCTCTCACATGTCTCTTTCAGGCTTTCAGTTAGTCGCCGTGTCTCTGCCTCAACGGCCCCCAGTCTGCGCTCTGCCTCTGCTTTTTCCAGGGCAACGCAGTCGGTGCGCTCAGTAAACTGTGCCCTCAGGAACACATTCTCCCGTTGAGCCTCCTATAAAGCCACCATGTGATACAAAAGTCTTAATGAAGGTTCTTGAGGGTAAATAGTTTGTAAGCAGGATGACGGTATAAAACAGGGTTCTCAGTGTTGTTAGTGGGAGCTGTTTTCACCAACCTGTAGCCGCAGCATGCACACATCCCCATAAGAAGCTCCTCGCCCCAAGAGGGCTCCATGGACTTGCAGCTCGCTTTCCCTCAGACGCTGCTCCAACTGGGTCATGTGCTGCTTTTGTCTGCAATATAACCAGGTACAACAATCATCAACACAAGAACACGACAAAGTCAAAAACTAAACTTAACAATTAAATAAAAAAGGACTGTGTAGTTCTCTCTTCTACTAATTAATTTAAAACAGTCAACTCTTTAATATTTTGTGACAAAAACTATGTTCTTTAATGCTAAGATAAACTGAAGGACTAAATTGTACAATACCACAGTATCACGTCAAGATGAACTGTATCACAAAGCATTCAGGATGATCAAATCGTAAACAAAGATTCCCTGCCCTCCATAAAATATCCCTACATGAGCAGTAAAGTTATTAGAAAAACGTGCCTTTCAATGATTAGCTCCTTCTCCTTTAGCAGACTCTCACTGGCTTTGACAAGAGCATCCCACTTGCCAGACTCTGAGTGAACGGGCGTCGAGTACAGAGATGGGTACTGACCCACTCCGGCACTCATCAGCTGCAACAAAAAGACAAAAACCATGTGACAGTTAGAGCGGAATCATGTAGATAGCATATAGTGCACGCAATACAGGTGTTAAAATGCATACAGCTCAAGAATTACTGCCAGCCTTGTTTAGCCTGACACCTGATTATTCTAATAGCACAGCAGTCACCTGACAACAGATTAAGATACTTTGTGAATAACAACATAGTTTCAAATGGATATCACAAAGAAGAAATAAAACTTAACGACTATCAAGCAGTGCCAATCTCTCTCTCTATAATAGAATGTAATTCCACCTCAGTGACTATTTAAAGTCTTTCTTCCAATACACACTGAAAGCACTGCCAAGTGTCAGTGTATTCTGGTGCCCTGCAGAATACATTCAGCACAATGAATGAATGAATGAATGTTATCTCAGTCCCCTCATATTATAGCTTCAACAGCTAATCATTTAGTTTATGAGGCAATGTTTGTATGATCATCATCATTAAAACTTGCTTCCACAATTTCTTCACACGGTAAAAACCGCTGTGGGTCCAATCAGCATTTATTTGTATTTGAATAATGCCCAGTCTCAGTATGCAAGTAAAAAGTTTTTAGAATTGTGTGTTAAAGCATCAGTTCATGTGTCAGCACACCGAATGCGGAAGTGCCAACACTCACTCTAGAGTGGTCAGCATCCGCCATGGGGGAAAAAGACATAGAAAACAATGCTGAAATGGTAAAAGGCTATTGTGTAACAGTTTTTTTATCATTTCAACAGCTTTTTACAGGGTGCAAAAGGGAAGCTGTGACAGGCAGTTTAGCGTAGGACTTTCTGAACCCTAATGTGTTTTTACCTGACAACAGACACTAGAAAATTCTTTGAAGCTCTTGTGATTTGATTTTGCTGATTGAGTTGACAAATCCTTTTATTAAATAGGACAAAGGCATCCGTATGGCTTCAGGCTTTATTCAGTGGGATGTTTTCCCCCAATGTTGACCTATATACTGTATGTGCCAGGAGCCAAATTTCAAATGTCCACAAACATCTGACTGCTCCACATGTCTACCACAATAGCTTAACCTTCTCAGGGTGTTTTCCACCTCACCATATTCAAAGCAGCCCAGACAAAAGGAAAAAAACAAAACTCTTCTCTCCCAAGTTTGCTTACCTGCATTTGTTCCACTTGCAGGCGTAAACTCTCCAGTTGCTGCTTATGTTGCTGTTGTTGCTGCCAGCTGGACATTTCACTACATCTGTCCTGCCGCAATGGCTCATAACCCTTGGAGCCTGCATGCTCCCTCAGCAGAGCCTGTGTTTGCAGGCTGAGAGGGTTTGCATAACCTCCAGGGGATCCGGCCACACCAGACTGACTGCCCCTCTGATTAGAGGTTTCTGCTGGGCCGGGAACCCCGGGCCTAGCTTCAGGCAGAACCTTATAGCTGTGCTCCATGCCTCCTCTGTATGCCTCAGACACACAGTCTGAGGTGTCTCTAATCCCGGTCGTCTGTAATCGGAGTCTGACATCAGGGCATAACCCCCCCAGCAGGGCTGACTGATTTAGCGTAGGCTCGACAGCAGGAGTGTCAAACCTCTGGCCGTCATCCACCCGCGTGTGATCTGAGGGGAAAAGCGAGTGGTCCAGCCCATTGACAAGGCTGCGGTAGCGGCTCAGGCAGTCTGGCTTTGGCCCCACAAGATCACCTCCCACACCAGCCTGAGCATCCAAGTTGGGCGAAGATGCCGATTTGGAGAGAGAGGAAGACTTTGAGGTGGAGCCACTTGGGGTCCTGGAGCTGGATGAAGTCCTGTAACCCTCAGAGGACTGGGAGTCCTCCTGGACACATGACTGGGGCTTAGAGGCCGGGGCTCCGGCCGTGGATGGCATGACATGTGCAGTGGGTATGGGGATCTGACTGCGGATGGGTTGGAAAGGGGGGCTGCTGCTGGAACTGCAGAAATCTTTAAAGAGTAGAAGAAGAAAGAGTCGTTAGGAATTATATTAAATGTTATTCTCTGACTATTCAACATACAGACAGACCTTGTTAAATCAGTGCAAAATATCTAGAGCAATACTGCAGGCCATTTACTCTATTTTCAGTCAGTGATGTAAAGTAGATGCAGCAGGGTTTATGGGTGGCCTACTTTGATGATGAGGTGTCACCACTGAAAGAATTAACTGGCTCTGACTGACTCAACCAAGGGAATAGGCTTATAATAGACTTAACCATTGCACAGAATTAAAGCTCTGGATTACATGATTAACAAAAACAATATGTTGCTGTACAGCAGTGATAAAGCTTGTGTTGGTTACCATGACACTGAGTATATCTGTAAAATAATTACACTGTTATGATGGAACTGCTGACAAAAGACTCCTCTTTTTTAATTAACATAAACTTGTAATTATTCCCTTAGCAACATCCAAAGATAAGCACCCTCAGATTACAGAGTACACACCCAAACCACTGAATTAAACATGCACAAAAATGTTAACTGTCTTCATTTGGAAACCTCAGAGATCAAATTTTGCTTACAGAGAACTTCAGGAACACAACCAAACTACAGAAATCACCACGAGCCCCAACACAATTCAAAGTTACATTACTCTGATTTCAACAGCACTACAAACCTGAGAGACCCGATGAAGTCTGGAAATCTGGCATTCAGTCCAACGCAACAAACATGTCATTAGCTGTGGCATTTTTTCTAAAGCTGAACTGAGGTGAGCTGAGCTTCACAACGCTTTAAATCCAAACAGTCCGTCCTGTGCATTACTGGACACTACCAGATCAACCTCTGAAGCTAAAACTGACAGTGTCACAGCAGGCAGGCCCTGTGCCCAAAGCCGTATTGTCCTCGAACAGCCAAACCAGCCTGTATCAAGCTCTGCGCAAACACACACAAACCGGCATACACAGGAAAGGTTAGGGGTATTTATAGCCCACCTCTCAAGTTACAGTTGATCTGTGGGTGCCGCTTATTTAAGCACCTTGCCCCCTCCCACTGTAACACACATCACACACACACGTGCAAATACAAAGTCAAAGACCGAATGGTCTGCTCAGTTTAAACCTAAACTTCATCAACAGAGGAAAATAATAATTAGTAAAAATGCAATAATATTATGGAAACAATATAAGCTTTCAGTAAGGTAAAACTTCAAATATAACAGAAGCCTCCAGGCTCCGCTAACTTTAAGACTGGTTAGAACAAGTCTAAACTATTATGTAAGAACGTTTGCTAGATATTTGCTCAAGGGACATTCCTGCCTTTGGAAAGTATATAACATAATGACAATAACCTGCAGCTGTAAAACAGAATGTTTTGATAAAAACCCAGCAACAGAAAAAACAGTATGTCCCTTTCTTGTTTTTCAAAAAAATGTCCGGCATTCTAGCTGTTTAATTTATACCCCAAGTATGCTATATAGTATATCTACAACAGGTCATTATTGTGGCTAAATGTGGGGCTAATTGTCATGTTGCTAGGCACGGCTGTCAGTTTAAGTGCCAGGACAAAGCTGTACCAGGACCAGTAGCATGCTCAACAGTTGTAACTGAACAAGTCAGGCCTGTAAAAAGTAGTTACACTCATAAAAAAGCCCACATGAAGACAACAGATATAAAATGAAATGTCTCAAAAGAACACACCACACAATACATGTACAGGGTTGGAAAAAATGTGCAAACCTTACAACCGATGGATATTAAAAGATAATCTAATAAGAAGCTTTTGCCTGAATGCCGCTTCAATCCTCCTACGAATGTTGTCTTACAAGCTGTGAGTTCAGGGCTTGTAAGACAATACTGGACACTTCAAGATGAAGCATATTGAGTTGTTTGGAAGATGTAGAAGATTTGCCTCTACTAACATTACCAACTGTTCTCTACACCTTTCCTTTCAGGTTAAGTGACGTTTATCTGGTGACCGGACAAGTGGTGGGTGCTGTGCAGAGGTCTTTTAATTCACAGTTTCATAGCGACCAGAAAAGCTCTACAACACAGATTAATTTATGTGGGAGTAAAATAAATGGACTCCGACAACTGACAACAGGCAGTTTGTGTTAAAGACACCCTTAGGATGATTTCAGGGGAGCCATCACACATATATGTAACTAGATGCAAGGAGGAAAAAAGGTTTGTTTGTTTACAGTTGTTATGAAGAGTTTCCAACTGGCAGCCCCGTCATGAATGCCAGCTTTGTGAAATTTAAACCCTACAGTGTTGATACACTTGTGATCATTTTCCAGTCTTTTATTTTGTAGCGTTTCCCCACATGGGACAACCCACCCCTGTTGGCCAGCCATTACATGGAACCTTTCTGATACCGCGTGTCTGTTATTTTTTCCACTCAGTCCAGCGTATGGACATAAATATACCACACACACACACACACACACACACACACACACACACACACAAACACACACACACCATCTCCAGTGGGATATTCCCAAAATCATGATAATTTTTTTTTTTAAACTTGCTCCACAAGCAAGGTCTAGTTTCCATTTAGCTGTCCTGCCCAGGCATCCCAACACCCCATCCTCCCAATTAACCTCAACACCAGAGTAGTGCAACAGAGCCTTCGGGGCTTTTTTGGATGGGACTAATCTACCTCTGCAAATCTCCCGAGCACCCACAGTGGATCATGAACAATTCTCTCACTCTATAAATAACCAAAGAAACAACAACACAAACGTGAAGTATTTTCAGCTTCAGCCGAGGGCCATGTGCAGCTTCTCACTACATTACACATTATATAACTGTTCTCAACGTTCAAGTCAGCTTGAGCAACAATTTTTAAAAAAGTATGCAAGTTTAATTATTAAAAAACACAGCCACCGCTAAGGCACCCAACTCTAGCGGCAAAGGGTGCAACTGAAGTTCCTTCACTGACAGACAGACTTGTCACTTGTTAAAACAATGTTACATAATACATGCCACAGACAGAGGAAGAACAAGCTAAAGTCATCACCTTCTGTGCTGTCAGATGCTGAGGTGCCAAGACCAGTGTCCCCACTGTCCGATGTTCCAGGCCGGCGGCCAAAGCGGCTTTGGAACTTTTCTGACACAGCTGGTGTTTGCCACTCCATGTCAGCAAACCGAGCTAATGTATATTTGTGAAACAGGACAACAGCAACAGAGGAGTATATCAACACATGCTGAAATGACAAGTGACACACAGTTTGCATATTTGGAGTGCAGCGTGTCAACTTACCCGCTGGTTTGGATTCAATATATCTCTGTGAGGTTGTCATTCCATACGAGACAATGTCACCTGATTGAGAGGAGGACGAGGTTACATCATCACACAGTACTACAGACACCCTGAAAATATATTCTAGGGTTATTTTGATTTAAATCACATAACCAACTTGTCAAAGTTGTCACTGGCCAAATTCTTGACGTAACTTAGGTTAGTTGAGTTTGCCAAGGAAGTAAATAATCTGATTTATAGTTAACAGGGAAAACAGTAAAAGAAGCTGATAACAAAGTGTTTGTTTGTGATGAAACTGAGATCTGAACAAAAGCTAATTTCTTGCACACTAGTTACATTATGAAGTGAATGTCCATGGCGTAGGACTCAACAGCTGTTAGCTACTGACTGATCTGCTCACCTATCAAACTCATCTGCCTCTCAACATGCCAGAAACAACCTCGACATACTTCACTGGCCAGCAACAAAAATAACAACATGAGCACATGTCTTAGCGTTACATAATCTGTTACACAAACATTTCTATCCCTAAGAGGTTACAGGAAGTTGTAATATTATTTGAGGCAAGCTAATTTAAGGCTTAACAATGGATACAAGAAGTCTAAGATGCTGAAGCTAATTCATAAAGGAAATGCCTCGCTAAGGCAAGCTATCAGCTATGTTAGCTAAACGCTAAATTAGATTTGTTAATTCTATGCAGCTAGCTAAACGCGACAAACACAAACACGAATACCCAAGTCTAGGCTGTTTTAAACCAACAACTTTCTTTATTTTCTTCAACGTAACGTTGAAATGTTGTTACTGCGATGCGCTGCACCGTTAACCATTTCAGCTAATCCGTGACAAATCCGTTTCCGTCTAACCAGCTAGCTAACCGCTAACACAACGTTACCTCAGTTAACACAAACGGTACAAATCTCTGTTAGCGTGCTCACGTGACTGCAGCTGAGGCTAACTGTCGCCACTGACGACGGAAAGGAGACGTTACCTTTCGTCTCACATAAACACTGGATGCAGAAACAAATCTCGGTTTGAGGCTGGCAACCGATCCGCTGCTGCTGCTGCTGTTGTTCCGCTGGCCGACTGAACAGATCCCCTCTGATGGCAGACGACCCATCAAAGACACAATGGCTGCTTGTTTAATGTCACAGCACCGCCCGTTCTACAGCGACGCTTCGTGTTGTGTGCGGAACCGTTTGAGGGTTTCCTGTCTCTCCGAGGGTGTATGCATGCGCAGTGGTTACATTTGCAGACTACAGACCGCAAAAGTAGGGCAGCAATCTCTCTTCAAGCTCATTTTGAGATGGTGTTGCTGATGCAAGAAAACAAATGACCGGGTTCATTCGGCCACATGATCAAAAAACTACTGCAGTCGCACAAAACGAACGAACCTAAGCAAAGGACGTTGAGATTGCTAGAATAACCTAGAAAATAAGACTTTCACAAGAGTTCAATCGTGTAAAGTCATATTAAACACTTTTAAAATATATTTTATCAGACTACACATTTGTAGTTTGCACTGAGGTGAATACTATAGTGTTAAATGCAAAAATATATCATTTTTTTTAGCACAGAGGCGGTATGTTACACTAACCAGCGATAGACAACATGTACATTAGGAAATGCTATTTTTCTTTATCTGTACTACATGGTAAAATATATATATATATATATTACACTGTTCCTACTGGCTGAATTTAAACATATTTTCTTTTAACTTTGAATTAAGTTGTTGGTTCATACCAAACAGTGCAGCTTAGATGACAAAGAAGTGAAAATACCGCAAATGCTGACATGAGTTTATTGTAGGAAGTTGGGACATTGATGATAACGCCTATAACCTCTAACATACAGTGACACATAGGCTGCAAGTCAGGGTTATTTTCTTGCAATATCTGTTTTATTCTGTATTTTCCTGGTACAATAATTATGAATTATTCACAATAATTTAAAATGATGTACAAGTAAATGTAAAATTCATATACTTGCAAAAATGTGCTGTCAGATACATCATTTAAAGACCAATAAGACTTTTTTGTAATCACCAACTGGACTTTCTGTACTGCTGAGTCTCTGAACACTAATACATCATCACAGGACACACGTAAAATATCACTGAAAGTAGTCCAAGATGTTTGCCTCATTGATGCTGAAGGCATGTCTTAGACAACCTGAGTTTGGGCCTTGGCCTTGAGTGAAAATAACATAGTTGAAAAGAGCTGAGACAGGCTCTAATGAAGAAATAGGAGTCATGTTAGAGACTTATCTTTTTTGTTCAGTATTCACCATGGGACCTGCAATGTAAATATATTATACATGCATCAAATATGTTACTTATAAGGTGGCTCTTCTTCTCGACACAACAAGGGCTGTAAGTATACTAAAGAAAAATAATATAGATAAGAAAGAAATAATGTAGAAAATAATTCATATCACACAAAAGGAGATCTAGAAGTTTATATTTCCACTTATATTTGCAGTTTCGGCAAATTTGTGTTCAAACCTATAACAGGGTCTCGCACAAAAAGACCAAAGCAATGCAAAGTAGAATAAGAACATGTGCTTCATCCTCTGATTTTGCCTTTAACAACAACAACAACAACCACCACCTCTGTGTTTTGAAGTCCAGCTTCTTCTCCTACTTCCAAGCAACAAGGCCATTTCTTCCATTTGTCCACCTTTGGTTATGTGCAATACAACATGGAAAAAATGTGCTTCCACTGATGTTAATAAATGCATCTGACACTCTCATTAGAGGACTTCCACTTTCTTATCTTATCATCAATAAATATCAACAATTCGGCTCAGATATAACCTGGTTTTGGGTTTTAATCTGATTCAGGCTAATCAGTTCATCTTTACATCCTGTAACTGTCACTAAATTATTATCAGATCAGACCTTTGATCCACATACCTTGTCCATCATGCTCTGTGATTAGTACACAAATCTGACCGTTTTACTCTTAATTTAATAAAACTAAGAAAATATTTTTCCTCATATTGCTTGGGTATGATGTAAACTCATGTCAGTAAAAGTTAGCGCATAAAACACCGTATATATTGTTACCTTTTGCAACTTAATTGCTTTTTGTTTGCTGATAGCCGTAATTGGCAGGGATTATGCTTTTATTCTGAAATACACGCAGCGGAAGTGCCCCGTGTTAGCTGGCGGAACAAAGTTGCGTGATACGCTCAGTGGGAGGAGGTTTGTGTTCAAGTCCGAGAAGGTATTACCGTGAATCCTGTCAACAAACTCACATAGACTGTGATTCATCACGTCTGTTAAATGGACATTTCTTGACAGAAGCCTGTGTAGTTGAAGGAGAGCGGTGAGAATTATTTAGCAGTCGTAAATTACAACTAAAGCGTTGCAAATGTTAACGTTACATGAAGTGGACGTTTTGTTTAGCTAGCAAGGTAACGCAAATAGGCTAACGCCAGCTCCTTGGTTAACGACAGGTCTCTCAAAGGCCCGATGCATAGGTGGCTAACGGTTCTGGCAGTCTTACAGCGCATTGACGTTTTAATAATTGTCAGTGTTTTGCAAAACAGTCAGCCGATTATATTACTGACAGAGCTGCATAGCTAACGTAAGCTAGTTAGCTAATGAACTCGCCTGGTTGATGCTCGTTGACGGGAGCAGACCCTCTGTCTCTGCCACTGAGCACAGTCTGTAGACCAGCTAGGGTTGTATGGCATGCTTATGTTTCTGCTGTTTCTATAAAAACAATGAGTGGATAATTGAAATACCTGCTGACCACCTTGTCCTAACCCTTGCTCTATAAAATGACATTAAAACAGCGTAAAATCACTAAGTGTCCTTCGTGTGTTATCTACGTTGTCTCAATGTTTTCAACTTCTTTCCAGCTTATTCTGGAGAAATACAGAGTAAATGTCAACTGAGCTCTGACCCCTGGAAACTCCAGCCCGACCCGAATTTATGTTTTGTGGTGAGGCCATGACTAGTGTCAACATCACCAGAGACATCCTGCACAGGCAGATCAGAGTGAGTACACAGATGCCAGAGCATCCTAGAAGCTCAGACTATCAGTGAACAAACAATGTGTTTATTATTATATAGAAATTATCTTGGTGGGGCTAACCCACCAACCAAAATGATTGTTTACATTTTTGTAGTTCTTCTTTCTTCTGTACTTAAAAGTCTGATGGGTACTTTGATTCATGTATTCAGGACAAGAGAGCTTCAGGCTTCCAGAGGATCTATCATGTGACTGACCCGTTCATCAAGAGACTTGGACTGGAAGCTGAGCTTCAGGTCAGTGGCATCAAGCATGTGTGTGTGTGTGTGTGTGTATGTAGAATGAAATAGTTATAAGTAGAGAGGGAGACTGATAGAGATTATATTTCTGTGTGATATTGTAACCTATAGTTTGTATTGTCTGTCTCAACAGGGTCATACTGGCTGTGTGAACTGTCTGGAATGGAATGAACGAGGAGAGTAAGTCTTCAAAACCTTAAATTTCACCTTATGTACAATTCAAGGCTCTGGCCTGGCATCACTGGCTGGGTTACATCACTATATTACAGCAATATAACTATGCCAAAACCCTTATGCTGAGGTTCATTATAGACACTATATGTGCAGTGAAAGTCTATTATTGCTGGATTATATGTCCAAATAAATTCAGTATGTTGTTCTACTCATGTTTCAGTTCTGCACTGCTTATTGCCAAAAATGATACAACAGGCTCACCATGTTTCACTAGCCAGTATCGAGATCTGTATGCCTCTTTTAACAGTGAATTATTTGCCACACTGTTGCTGCTCATGGAGGGACTGATTTAAATCACCAAAATAAATGACTTCAATTGACATTCATGATTCAGCTCATTGCAGTTCCTGGTGTATTAGTCCTTATGCCTATAAAGCATTCGATACAATGAGCCTGCTATTGCACATCTTAATATGTTTTACATGATTTTAAATGACCTTAGTAGTAAAAAGCTTAAACAAATGTTGCTTGACTTTCCTGATGATTCCTTTTGTTTTCAGTTTACTGGCCTCGGGCTCAGATGATCAGCATGCCGTGATCTGGGATCCATTCAGACACAAGAAGCTAACAACTATGCACACAGGTCATGCAGCAAATATATTCTCTGTAAAGGTAAGGAGGATTGATTTTAAGATGGCTGTATTGACTGACTGCCAGGAAGGAAATTGGGCTGAAACAATTTACGGTGGCTGCGTTTACATACACACTGATAATGTAGTCGTAATGTGAGTAAGGGGTAGCCCAATCAAACCTAATACTCTGGGTGTGGGAGTGCATTATGCTTTCAGCTGGACCAGCTTAACCATGTAAACGCATGTTTCTAACTTTGATTCACTATTACAATTTGCGATACAAACAGCAATTCGAAAATGTTGCTAAGACATTACTTTGCCTCTCATCACCCTTTTTACTCAATCAATAAATTCTCTCCATGATTCAAGATCACTTCCTGTACATTAGGTGGCACTGTTGGACATTTAATGAGTGGCATGTTGTTTGGTGGAAAACCATCTTTGTACATGTTGGTCTATGTTGAAGCTGTTCAAGGCTTGGTTTTATTGCAGTTTTCTACACAAAAAATAACATAGCAAATAGCATAAGAATCGCATGACTAACACCTTAGTCATGCCTTAATCTGTGGTTACTGGCAATAATAGTATTATTATGTGCTTTAAATAAAAGCCACTGTGAAACATTGTGTCTGTATTTATCAGTTCATTCTGCTATTTTCTGTCTGTCCATACAGTTCCTCCCTCACTCCGGAGACAGAATTTTGTTAACGGGTGCTGCAGACACAAAAGTCCATGTGCATGACCTGACGGTTAAGGAAACCATCCATATGTTTTCTGACCATACCAACCGAGTGAAACGCATCGCCACAGCACCCATGTGGCCCAACACCTTCTGGAGTGCTGCGGAGGACGGCATCATCAGGTTAGAACCCAGGGATCAGAAATGACCTCAATCACCTTGTTTTGTTTAGTTTTTGCTACAGGTAATATGTTCACTTTCTCTCTGTTCACTGCAGACAATATGACTTGAGGGAGAGCAGTAAACGCTCTGAGGTGCTGATTGACCTGACAGAGTTCTGTGGTCAGCTGGTCGAGGCCAAGTGTTTAGCTGTAAACCCACGGGACAACAACTACCTGGCAGTGGGAGCTAATGGGCCTTTTGTTCGCCTTTATGACATCAGGATGATTCACAACTACAGGTGGGTTTTTAAATGTCATTCTGTGGTAATAATTCAACAACCACTCAAATGTGGTACATTCCCAAATTCCAGGTTTCCATAAATACACGTTTCAATGAGGTCATGTGTGTTTCAACCAATTTTTTAATTTTTATTTTTTTAACAATTCCTTACACAGGAAGTCTATGAGTCAGGGCACATCAGCAGCTGTGCACACGTTCTGTGACAGACAGAAGCCCATTCCAGACGGAGCTGGGCAGTATTATGTTGCAGGTGCATATATGGCTGTATTGTCTGGTATCAAATTAATTTAATAGGTACATTTGTATTCTAACTATATAGTAGTGACAAAAGGAGATGTGCAGGTTGCAGGAAGGTGACTGTGAAGGATGTGGTTGAATAACATAACCTTCTGTTTGAATGCTCCAGGGCACCTGCCAGTGAAACTCCCAGACTACAATAACCGCCTGAGGGTCCTGGTGGCCACATATGTCACCTTCAGTCCAGATGGCACTGAGCTACTCGTAAACATGGGTGGGGAACAGGTAATGCTTCGCTGAACGAACAATGAACGGCGAGAGGAATTATTCATTTCTTATTCAGCATTTAAATATTCCCTTTTTTATGTTCTTTTTTAGGTGTATCTGTTTGATTTGACATTTAAACAGAGGCCATACACCTTCTTGCTTCCAAAAAAGTGCCAATCATCAACAGGTAGGTCTGTTCCATCTAAATTAACAAAAGATCTTGAATGGTGCCTCAGAGAGGTAATAAAGTACCGTATCTATAGATGTAGTTTTGGTTTCTGAAACTTTGTTTTTCCAGGAGATGTACAGAACGGAAAGACAACCAATGGCGTCTCCAATGGAATTCACTTGCCAAGCAGCCATATTCGACTGGCCGGAAGCAAGATATGTTCTAGGTAATTGCCTTGTCACTCTGTCAGTGGTTGGATTTTGAGCATGCACACACTTGAGTTCTTCTGCTCTCTTCGTTTTAGTTCTACTGAGCTTCCTCTTCACTTGGAGAAGATAAAGCAACAAGCTAATGATGCATTTGCACGGCAGCAGTGGACGCAGGCCATCCAGCTGTACAGTTTAGGCATTCATCAGGCCAGCTGCAACGCCATGCTGTATGGGAACCGGGCTGCAGCCTACATGAAACGCAAGTGGTATGTATCATTGCATCACTGCAGGGGGACGTCATCATCTACTCCCTGAGGCTATTAAAGCAGTTGTCAAGTATTTGTTTACATATGTGATTGACAGGGATGGAGACCATTACGATGCCCTCAGGGACTGTCTGAAGGCTCTGAATCTAAACCCCAGTCATCTGAAGGCTCATTTCAGGCTGGCACGGTGTCTGTTTGAGCTCAAGTATGTGGCTGAAGCTCTGGAGTGTCTGGATGATTTTAAAGGAAAGTTCCCAGAGCAGGCGCACAGCAGTGCCTGTGATGCCTTGGATAAAGACATCAAGGCTGCTCTCTTCTCCAAGACAGAATCAGGTAGAAAAGAATGAATTGGTACTTTGTTGATTTGTAGTAGCTCTCATTTGTTTGTACACAGTTGGATCATGGAATGAACATGAAAGCCATGCTGCCACTGGATTATTCTGGTTGTTTTTAGGTTTAGAAACTGGTACTGTAAGTAAACAACAGTAGCATATGTGTGTAATCTATGTGTATATATACTGGTTTTGCATGTCAAGAGAACAGTCAATCTTTGTTTATTTGTCAATTATCCGAATTTTTTCCCCTCAAACAGCAGAAGATAAGAAGGCTAACAGCTCCATTCGATTCCACTCATTCAGTCGGAAGGAGTCCATCCCTGAAGACGAGCTGGTGCTGAGAGAGCGCAGCTTCGACTACAAGCACAGATACTGTGGTCACTGCAACACCACCACTGATATCAAAGAGGCCAACTTCTTTGGAAGGTTAGTAGATCTCACGCCCAGTCTCCTGAGGCCTCACTAGAGGGCAGTCATGAGCCTAGTTAATTAGTTTAAGACACAGTACATCTATAGTGGGGAATATGTAGAGCAAAGCAAAGTCGCTTTCATTCATAAATGTAGACTTGTAGGTACTATATCTACAAGGTTTTATGATTTGACAAAAGTAAAACATTTCTTATAAAATAAGACCTTACGTTTGAATACAGGCAAATATTTTATAAAATGTGCATATTGTATACCAATTCAGAAGGGGATCGTTAAAAATATTGTTTGTAGTTTTGATTTGTTGTTCAAACATCAACCTTCTTGTGTAATGTAGGCAATGTTGTATTATGTGTAAAAAAAACAACAACCTTAAGTTACTTAACAAAATATATTTTTTTGTCATATCGATCCCTCTCCTCACCATGATTTCCCATCACCATATATACGGTCATTAAGTCAGAATAACTCGAAGCATTTGAATATAATGCACTACACATAAAGAAGCTCAGTTCGCATTGAACCTTTTATACCTGAGCTACCTCCCACACCAGAAAGCCCTGATTACTAGCCTGTACGGCGAAGTGTTCCGCAAAGAAAGTTCAGTGTAAAACGGTTGCACAACTTTTTGATTCCTAGTAAATCTGACATGTCCCAAGAACATGGCTTGTCAGGCAGGTCTGAACGGTTTCCTTCCCCCCCCGCAGCAAAGGCCAGTACATTGTCAGCGGCTCAGACGATGGCTCCTTCTTTATCTGGGAGAAGGAGACGACTAATCTGGTGAGAATCCTGCAGGGGGACGAGTCCATAGTCAACTGCCTGCAGCCCCACCCCAGCTACTGCTTCCTGGCTACCAGTGGTATTGACCCCGTGGTTCGATTATGGAACCCTAGACCAGAGGTAAACGACTGAAACTTAAGTGTATTTATATATTTCTGAAAAACGTTGGGGCACAGTGCCAATGTTCCAGATCATACTGATTGTGGGAGATAATTGTATTGATTCATCATATGGGAACAGTACAGTATTGCCACTCAAAATGTCTTATCAGTTCATTTAATGTATTTACCTGTGACTGATGACCACCTGATAAATACCTGGTAAACATGAAATGATAATATTTCAGGATTGCACAAATGAATGATGCACATCTTCCACCAATAAACAATCGGACCGGGCATGCTGAGCTCCTCTAAGGCCGTATCTGGTCTTAATGCGGAGGCTACAGTTTAAGAAAACAGTTGCACACAATTCAGTGAAAATGAAAAACATTTAAACATCCTTTACAGCTGATTTAATATCCCTTTCTAACCCATTCTCCTTCCCTGCACTTTCTCATAATACAGACGGAGTGTGAGAACGGGCGAGTGGTGGAGGACATGGACGGTGCTGCTCAGGCGAACCAGCGGCGTATGAACGCTGATCCGCTGGAGGTAATGCTGCTCAACATGGGTTATCGCATCACAGGCCTGCGCGGCGTTGGCCCAGACGGCTCGGATGACGAAGACAGCTCAGAGGGACAAGTGCAGTGTCGGCCGAGCTAAACAAACTGTAGGCCATTCTTTAGAATGGATGTAGGAAGCAAAGCACTCTGCCAGCTCCTGTTTGAATCTTAATTTCCCCCCTCCTATCTGACAGAAACACTGAGTGAATGTCATGTCACATCTCTGCACTATGCATCGCCCTCCCCTGTCCAAAGAGAGGACTGGTGGAGACCACTTTGAGGAGAGGAATTCATGGAGGGTGGAGAAAGACACCCATCTCGCCCCCTTCAAAGCACCAACAACACCTCAACCTCTCCCTCCACCTTGTGGTGGCAGGGGGACACCTTTGAAGAGAGCACCTTCCACGTCACTCCCCAGTTTCTCATGAAGAAGGAGGAGTTCAGCACTTATCCCTCCTCAGGTTTATGTTGGAGAAACACACGTACAAGGAGAATCCTGCGGTCGGGTGACCTATTTTCAGGTCAGCGTGGCGACACAGTTGCAGTGTCCTCCGTGGAGGATCGGATCACAGACCAGAAGACGGTGCTTTGTTGCATCTCCTGTCTGCTCTACAGTTGGAGCTAAGAGTCTTAGTGCCCGCTCATCTCAGAAAGGCTGCACACCCAAGTCATTGATTCTGAGTTAGACTTGATCATATTTTGAGTTTTGGTGACAGGAAGCCTAGAATTAATTGTCACTTGCCAAGTTGTGAAAGTTGCAAGTGTTGCTCCAATGAAATGTATTTATGAGCTTTGTTTAGTTTCTGACTGTCGGAAGTGGTTTCTTCTGCCAAAGGTTGCCATCTATCATTTCAATGGCCAAGGATTAATGTTAGTTTTCTCTGTTTCATTGAAACATAATTATGGCATACTGTGCTCCTTTTAGTTAAGAGGTTTTACTACAATAGTTTGTTGACAAGGTCAACAAGATATCGACAGAACTACAACTTTCTAATACAGATTTTTTTTTTCATTTTAAATCAAGTTCCATTGATTGCAAATGTTGTTTGGCATGAAATGTTAGTGTGAAACTTCTGTTGAGTGTAAGTGGGACACAGATGCTTAATTTATGGTATACGGCAACTGAAGTATTTGGTGGCGATGGGGTTCCTGTCTACTAGCTGTGTGGCTCTAGCACCTGCTGCAATCGGGTGTTCAGTCCTGCTTGCACGAGGCTTCTCTGACCGTAGTTGTGGGCAAACAAGGACAAAGAGCCATCCCGTCTGTTGCTCAGAGAACAGCTCATTGGGCCTTCTTTGCCTCCAAATAGGGTAACTGTTAAGGGATGGATCCTCAACAACATGCAACACTAGGCTTCCATGTGTTTTACTTTGTTCATTAATTTGTGATACTCTGTTTTTCTTTGAAGAATCCTATAATAACCTTTGTTGCAAACAAAGTGAATAATAAAATTATTGAACACGTTCTTGTCTGTATTGCTTTTGTTCTTTAAATGGTACCATTAATGATGAATTGTTTGTACTTTTTAGTGTTACACACTTAAGTTACACAACAGATACAGCATTACTCACAGACTAACTAGGCTGTGAAGACGTGGGCTGTAGGTGAGGCTTCGGTATGAACTCTCTGATATCCTGCCCATTCATCAGTGTCTGCTTTACTCCCTGCTTTTGCTGACTATTAAGCAACAAATATGAGCCCAAGCATGAGTAGTTGGGGGGGAGCGTCTCATGCCCCATATACTGTACAGTAATGAGGTGACCCAGCTTTAGGAGTAGTGCAGGTTACAGTGATAAAGCTCCCGGCTGACGGAGACTGTGAGTTCTGGTGCCAAATAGGGCTGAAACGACACAGAGGCTGCAAGGCTGAAAAAATTATACCAAATTATAATTAAAACACATTAGACATAATAACTTTGTTAAAATAATAATTAATACTGTTGTTTTAGTATAAACATTATTGGGTAGACTCCTACAGTAGGTCTCGAAACACAAATGACCGGTGTTGCGTTCACTGACCGGTGTTGCGTTCACTGACGACGACGCGCTTCCGCTTCCGCGCCGCCGCCTCGCGCTGTCCGTGCGTCACCCTGTCACTCGAGGCAGTGATGGCGGAGGCGGACGAGACCGACGTGATGATGAATTACCACGGTGACTTCTTAAAAGGCGACAGAAAGAACGGCCGCTACCCTTACTGCGTTGTCTGGACGCCTATTCCTATTTTATCGTAAGAAACTAACGAGTTGTTTTCTTGGTCTCGCTGCCAGCGTAGCGCTCAGGCACATTTGTGTTAGCTAGCCGAGTCTCATGCTATGTATTGCCTTTAAATAAATGGCTGCACTAAATGTACTGCATTAAATGTACTGCATTAAATGTACTGCATAGTGTGTGTTCACAGTGAAACGTAAGTTCAATCAATGTATTGTTGTCCTCTGGTGCATCCTGCAGGTGGGTGCTCCCCTTCATTGGTCACATGGGTATATGCACCTCTTCTGGGATCATACGAGATTTTGCAGGCTCATACTTTGTCTCGGTGAGTGTTGCTGTTTTTATTTATTTATCCACGTATTTACCAGCTACAATAGGCGGTTTCACCTCATGTGTAATGGCTCAGAAGAGATAGGAATGAAAAAGTAAACCTTTAATCTGAGATGTCTTACAGGAGGGTAAAGCTGCTGAATTGATGAAGATTTATTGCATCTGCTGTTCTGTCAATAATGTCAACCATGAGTTCACTTGATGCACTAAATGATTTAAAATTTGACTTTTTTTTTTTTATCCAGGAGGACAACATGGGCTTTGGTAGACCAACAAAGTAAGTTTATTGATCAAAACATTGTATGTTATTGAAATGAACATATTGATTGACTGATCACAAATATCCTAGGTATTGGAAGCTTGATGTGGACAAAGTGTGTGGCAGTGGTGCTGCTACATGGGACAAAGCGGTGCACGATGCATCTGAGGAATACAAATGTAGACCGGTAAGACAATATATAGGAGTTTTAATACACATATTTCCACTTCATTATTTAGATAGTAGTCAGAAACTCATTTTCCTGTTTTGTTCAAGCACAATTTGTGCTTAGATAACTGCCATTCCCACGTGGCCATGGCCCTCAACCTAATGCGCTACGACAATAGCACGTCTTGGAACATGGTGAACCTGTGTGGGCTGTCTCTTATTCACGGAAAACATGTGAGGTAAGTGTTTTAGCCTCGTTCTGTCATTAGAGTTACCATAAAGGACAGTTCACATGTAGAACCACATGAACATCTGCTGGGTATATTGTGCAGTAATATTTCAGCACCGTATCGTTTTATCCAAAATAAAATAAAGAATTAGTTCACATTTAACCGATTTAGCTCCTGTGACATAACAATTACATGCCATGTCATTTCGCTGATGTTTTTGGGGTTGAGTGTCTTGGTCAAGCTTGTACATGTGGACAGATGCAGCCTGGGACTGAACCACCAACACTAATGGTTTATCCACTCTTCCATCTGAGTTGCAGCTGTATACATGCTCACTATCAAAACCTCCTGGCAGTGCATCAGCAGAGCATTCAGCACTTTGCTGTTTGTAAACAGCAAACACGTCTATATAAAACTGTCTTTCTGCTTTTTGTCTGTGCTGTTGGGTTTGGTTAGTCAAATCAATTTGATTTTCTTTATATATCCCAAAGTTACAAATCACAAATTTGCCTCAGACTGCTTTACAATCTGTAAAACATAAACCTTCTGCAACAACAGATACCGTCTATTCTTAGACCCCCAATTAGGATCTGGAAAAACAAAAAAAAAACTGTAATAGGAAATGGGGAAAAAAGATAGCAACATCAGGAAGAGCGACACAGTTGGACTTCCTCTTCCAGGACAGACAGACATGCAGTAGCTGTGGTATATGCAGAGAAGACAGAAGACGTAGTAGAGGGGAAATATGGTTGCTAACAATACTGCACCAAACACACCTGAAGCATCTTCATCACAAACGTATGATTCAATTGCTCTGCTGCTGGACGCTTGTGAGCATTAAGAGACATATGGCTCAGAGAACCCCCCTCATTATTCTCCGCTGACCCACATAAAGAGCATTGGCGTCACAGTTTGTGCTGCCTCTGCACATACACTCCCACAGCACAGGAGTCTTTTAAACAGAAGGGGAGTCGTGTAATTCATCACTGACAGCGACGCTCCCCCTCTGTGTCACTACTGAAGGTCACCTCTCCGGTGGGGCTCCCTGGGTGGAAAGGACAGTAGGACGCAGGCTGGGGTGCATTTGTGGAGGGGGGGCTGTGGGCTTCTGGGAGCGAAGAGATTGTACCGTGTGATACTTCGACACACCTCACATGTCCTTGTCTGTCCGAAAATGTACAAGAGAGGGTGTTCTACCCTCTCTGCCACACTCACCATATCCAGGTGTTGTTCTAACATTACCCTCTCTGTATCCTTCAGCTGGGCAGCGTTCCTGAAGACCTGGCTCCCCTTCTTCATGCTCTGCGGAGTCCTCGGCACGTTCATCCTAACATTCAACCTACATTAGTGCAGCGAGCAGTTCAACGGGCTGACTCATAGACTTTGGTTATACTTTGTACATTGTCGTTGGCTGTTGAATGATGTGTTTTGACGGGACATTTGTTTGTACAAGAAAAAATTCCAAATGAAAGACTCCATTGCCTGTTAGTCTCTCTGAAGGTATTTCAAGGCAAAGCCCAGCTGTTTGTGGGCAGCTTTGAAATCAATAATTAATGTTTCAACACATTGGTTTTGTTTATTTTTTTCTCTACTAATTATTTACGATTAAGTGAGGCACATAAGCTACAGTATCTCTCAAAACTGACCAGAACTGTTCTTCACATGGTGGGTCGTTAAGAGCATTATGAAGGAAGATGATCCTTTCCAGATTACACCACAGTAGAGCACTACCGTCGAGTCCAGAGATGCATTGTTCAAGAGTGGCAGTGATGAATGTGTTTCCAGACGGGCTAATGTACATTTCTGTGATGGATCACTACAAAATGGATCGCAAAGTCTTAACCGAGGCGAAAGTATTCATCAATTATTTGTCTAAGAGATATGAGCCCCTACCAAAGATAGAATGATGTAGGACCCACGTGATAAATAGTGGTACTGTGCTGTAAAAAAGCCTTCCTCCTTCCCTACAATCCTCTTTCCTCTGGTGTATAAAGACAAATTACGTGTTTACTTTAACATGAGTGTATTATTTGTTTTTCTCCAGACAGAATTTGAACAATTTCTAACCGCGCATCCTCATGCTGGAATGTCACTATAACTCTGCCGAATGATACACATCTTCAGCAATATTACCTTATATTACATCATGTATCATATATTTTATCTATTTATTTATTTATTTGATGTTTTTGACGCTATGTACCCAAAAGTAAGTATTATTTGTAATTCTGTATCTCCATCAGTGTAATATTTGTGTTTCTGTTATTTATTTTTGGATATGCTGTGTACAGAGCCTTTTTAAGTCTCCCCTGGCAGACTGTGGTGGAGGTCACAGGCTGTGGATGCCCTAATCGTCCTCTGTACCTTTAAGGGAACCACGTACCTTTTTCATCCAGCAGATTCTGCGTGATATGAACTCCCATCAATTTACGGGATTCTTTATTCCCTGAGTGGAGTAGATTCAGAGGGGCTGAAGCTCGAGCGCTCGTTGCTGCCTCTGCAGCATTTGTATTCAGAATTTTGTTTATTAATTCACATGGAATTAAGTTTTTCTCTGCTGTAATTCATACTTGTGTGTTTTTTTTGGTTTTTAATGTTTTTTTTTTAATTGGCTATACTTTAGAAATGTGTGTTTTTGCAGTCAGAGTGTTTTTGGGAATCCTTCTCTGTGCACCATACCAGTGCTTGGAGTGTCCTTTTGGCTGTGAGTGTTTTGCTGTCACTCGCACAGTAAAATGTGTTTCAGAGGATCTGCTCACGGTGCCACAAAGTATTCCAGGATATGCAAGGACTGTCATCATTACAGGGAATAATATACACCAGATTGGACCCGATTCGTTTGCAGAGCTGGAGAATGTCACCAACATCATTTTAAGCAATAATAGGTGAGAGTGTCAGTGTTTGTTTTTGTTGCATTCATTGTTTCAGCATATTAAGCCATATTGGGGTGATGTTTCTTGATGTGTATCTAATAAATACATTTTCTCTGTATGTGGTTTTCATGTGTTTACTTTGATAGTGCAGTGAGATGCATGTAATTGTATCCAAGCATGAAAATAATATTAAAGGTCTAAGAACAGACGTTACAGTGTTAGTCATCTCCACAGGATTACAGAGTTGGCTTCCCACAGCTTTTCTGCTCTCACCAACCTGCGCTTCCTGGACCTCAGTGGGAACCGACTAGCACTCATCCATCCAGAAGCTCTCAGCATACCTGGCGGTCCCCTTCAGGAGCTGAACCTGAGCCGTTCGCTGTACAACTCCTCCGCCCTGACAGACCTCACCACGGCTCTGCGCTGGGGTGGACTCAGAGGTCTGCTCCGTCTCGACCTATCTGGGAACCACCTTGGCTTCCTGCCCCCAGGCATGTTCTCCCACCTTCCCAACCTGCAGCAGCTCTTCCTCATTAACAACTCTCTGGTGGAGGTCTACAGTGGCACTTTCTCTGGCATGAACCACCTGCAGGTGCTGGACCTAACACACAATGCCTTCAGGACATTCAGTGCTGATGCTCTACAAGAGCTAGGGAAGCTTGGGAACATCCGAATCCTTCTCGGTGAAAACCCCTACACCTGCTCCTGTGAGATCCGCAGTTTTGTGGCCTGGCTGAATGGATCAAGAGCTTGGATAGACGTGGACGCTGTAAGGTGTGACTCACCGGGAGGGTTAAGTGACACCCGGCTGCGGGGGCTCGGTGTCCAGGCCATTGGATGTGTTGTTCCAGTCCAAGCAGAGGTGGCTGACCTCACCCTGCAGACATCCTATGTCTTCCTGGGGCTGGTGCTCGGGTTTGTGGGCATGATATTTCTCTTTGTACTCTACCTGAATCGCAACGGAATGAAGAAGTGGATCATTGAAATGAGAGATGCATGTCGGGACGTTCTGGAGGGATATCACTACCGATATGAGATTGACTCAGACCCTCGGCTGGGGCACATCTCAGCAGGTAACCGTGGCAGTAGGGCACAAGGGCATTTAGGATTATCTCTGTCACAGCAGCTGCCAACTGACACCTGTATTATCCAGGTTCCTACTGACACACGGGTCAAACAGGTGACAACCTCTCCACTTTTGAACCTATGATGTTGTAATGAAGCTAGAATAATGTGACAACATATGAAAAGGATGTAGTTGTAAGTAGTTGTAGTTGCTCCCTGTACATACTGCAGTTGTAACTTATCTCACCTTAAAAGTGCCTTTCTGTTTCCGAGGCACTGGAGCATTGTATCTGTAAATGGACCTTAATATTGTGTCTTTATCGTAAAGTTTATTAAAAATGTATAATAGGTAGGCTACACTGAAATCATCCACATCTCGATTTGTGCCATCTGTGGTTTCTTTGCTTTTTGGTATTACTGTCATGACTTTAAATATATTAACATTCTGCAGCAGACTGCCAGGAAGATAAACGACATAGATGGCATGGAAAGTGCTGACCTAACAAACTGTAATCCACAGACACACAGTGAATTTTATAATAGGACTTTATAAGATTATGTATGCTTAACTAAAATGAAAACAATACATTTTAATTAACCGTGTGTCTTTATTGTGCTAGAATTCATAGTGTGATCTACCTGTGCTATTAGAAGGAATAGATATTAAAGCTCCTGTATGATATGAAATGTGTATTTACATTCGTCATAAATAAAATAACATTTTGATGTATTTAATACCCCTGTGCTCATGTTTTATTGTGGCTGCGGTGAAACAAGACACCACACTACACACACTACATAGTTTGACCCTACTATTTCAGTTCTAAGAGTGGGTGATTAAGTGTTTCCACGGAGGGAAAAATAGGGCAGAATGAAAGATATGGTTTGGAAAACACCTGCTGGGTCTGCAGCTGTGCGCCTGTCCGACCCACATTGTACGTGTGTGATTACAGCATGTGTGTGTACATATTTAAAAGTCCACTTGTACGAATGTAAAGTGCAGAATTTCACCATAAGTTATGTTGCATCACCATCACCAAATACCAATGTCAGTCAGGCTATGGAAAAGGTTTCATGTTTCACTTTTAATATCGGCTTTTCTTCCATTTTCTTCTTCTTCTTCTTCTGACCTGTATGTATTCGTTTTTCTTTCCTGGTCCTCTTTTCTTTTCTTTTTTTGGTCTTTTACCCTCTTTCCTTCTCTTCTTGTTTTATATCCGCCTCGCGTGACGTCACGACTCACCTGTGGGTGGGTGTAGGATCTGGGATTAGCAGTAGCCGCAGGTAATAGCCAAACATTGGGAGACTCTCGGCTACACAAGACTGAATTTTACAAAAAAAAGAGAAGACGACACGAATGAGCCTAGTTGTGTTGTTCGGCCGAGACACCGGACCGGACTGGGTTTGCAAAAGTTCTGTTGTTTCGTGGAAGTAAAGTCACCTGGAAATCTGAAATCGAAGTCTTTCTCTCTGTCTGAAGCGCTAGCTGAAGTTTTCCTCCCAGACTTCCGCGGTTCGCTCGCTGAACAAGTTATCTGGGATAAAAGACAACCACAAGTGTTTCCTCATATGCGGTAAGTGAACGTTTTGTGAGTCAAATTAAAAACGTTAAAATGTTGAATAGGGTTTTGGTCTCAACTGTTTTGCTGCCCATTTACTGAATGCCAAACAAGCTTTAAGGGCGCGACGAAATGGGCCAAATTATTATCAGGCCAGCAATCAATGCACTCAGTGTTATTTACATTCTCAGAGTTTAAGGAGAGGTTTCTCAACTGGAAGCTAAGTGCTTACTATACTGAGTCTTAAATGTTATTTGAATGTGTCATGATGCGTTTAATGCTAGCAAGCCCGTGTGACAACAGAAGGGGAGGTTTTACACCTGGTTATTATGTCTAAACATGCCTCTCCCACACCAGGTCCCAGGCATTTTGAGCCATGCCTGGCCACAGCACAGGGGCTCCCCAGGTGTCCCGCCACCAAAAACACTCCAGCTCCAGAGCAGATAAGTACCGACAGACTCGGACTATATCCAAGGAGAGCACGGCCAGCCAGGACTCCTACAAGGATCCCCACGGGGAGCATCACACTGACCACTCCCGGTATCCGGAGAACAAGTATGGTCGCAGCAGAGGCCATCCAAGAAATGGCACGGCACGAGGCTCAGAGACTATAGGATTTATTCCTGGGTCAGCAGACAGCACGCCCGCCAGCAGACATGCCTGTGGCTCCTGTGCGTCCATGGGCTGGAGTGGCTGCAAGGCTCTTATCTGCTGTGTACTGACCTGTGGATTTTATGGCAGCAGAGAGCCCTGCCTGCCTGTCAATGAGAGCTCGACAGACCATCCCCCTAAAGCGAGTAACGAGCCTCACCCTGCTATTGGCCTGGCGCTGAACAACCCCACTTGTGGCATCCCTTTGGAGTCTAGCAAGTCTACCAGACCCTCTAAGCTGCCCACGAGTGACAGCTTCCGCTACCAGGATGTGCGCATCGCAGGTCAGACAGTAAGGTATCCAGTCGCTGCCCCCAAACGGACCCGTACGCCTGGCAAGGGGGAGAGCCAGCGGCCTGTCAGCAACACAAGCCTGTTATCCCGTGAGGACTATGACTTGGATGACCTGAGCGACACAGGCACAGACATTGACTCGCTCATCACCAAGAAGCTGCTGGAGCTTTACGCCCTGCACCAGATCGACCAGCTGGCCAAGTGCACCTCCGACTCCTCGTTCTCCCGCAAGACCAATGAGATCAGCGAGCTCATCTACAGCATCGCTCAGGACTACAACCTGGAGGAGCAGGAGGCCGAGTGTAAGCTGGTGCACGGGGTCATCCGCATCAGCACCAGGAAGGGCAAGAGGAACAAGAGCCATCCATCGACAGGACAGCAGCGTCCGAACGGGAGGAGTGACGGGACTCTTCCTGACAGCGGCAACGAGACCATGACCAACACTTTCATGAGCAGTGACTGTAAGAATACCATGCAACATTCTTTTAGAGCAGTTATCATTAATATAATCAGTTATCATTGTATAAATATTTATATGATACCACTTTTTTTTTAATCACCTGGCTGCAGCATGCCAAATAGCCTATAGCCCTACCAATAATCCCATAATGACTCATAGTCTATATTGTTTGGCACATAGTTTGAAGCCCTAATACAACAGGCATTTTTCAGGCCTAATAATAATTGGTTAACCTGGGGCAAGTTGATACAGGCGCGCATTGTCTCCTAAAACACATTTCACAATAGCAGAAATTGCTTGCGCTCATTCTGACTTTTTTTGTCCCCCTGCCACAGTTCCAGAGGTCAAAGTGTCAGAGCAGACGCCATCCGACGAGCTGGCGAGGAAAATGAGACATTACAGCGGGAGAAGTGAGTACATGTTGGAGAATTTTTCCATAACGGGGCGCAGAGGCACGTTCAAGTAGGCTATGTCTTCCTTTGGGTCAGTGTAAATGCATGCGGGAGGGCAATTACAACCAGACTCAGTCATCATCATCATCATAATGATTGAGCTACAGTCTTTTATTCATTGAGGTATAATTACTACATCAGTGTGTGAGGCTCAGTCTCTGCTATCCATTGTACCTGCTGCAGCTGCAGGCCTTTTCTCACCTCCTCTCTACTTCCCGGTAACTTACCACTCTTTAAACGGTGAAAGCCCCGCATTCCTGTCCCTTTTCTCTGCATACTGCAATCCCTCGCTCATTAGCTGCCTCCTCCCCTCATCTGCCACCTTACACCCACCTATCAATCTGCCTCATCCCCCCCCTCCAGCTCAGCGGTCACGCTACAGCACCTGCAAGAGCTGCAGATCAAGTCACATTAAATATATGCCACATAGGCCTAATGTCAGGTGTTTTGTTATGTCATTTTGGCGAACAACTTGGGTTACAAATGGATTACCGCGCAGCAGTCCCTCTCTTTTTGTTGTTGTTGTTGTTCTGAGAAGAGGATGTTAGAAGGACGGGGTGTCCTGTTACATGTCTTTTGAATGAGGGTTCACCACATTGTGTTTCCACAACTTTCACACAGCGGCCTGGGAATGTGTCGGCGTCCCGGGGTTAAACTCAACTGTTCATGTCTCAAGTGCATGAAATATAACATCTGTGTTGTTATTACACTGTATTAGCTTTTTTCCCCCCCCATTGCATTAAAGAAAGCTCTTTCTCCCTCAGCGTACTCCTCCAGCACCGCCACAGCTTACTCGGCCTATCATCATGACACCGAAACAAACTCTTCAGGCGCTCCCCTGCTTCTCTGAAGGGCAACGCAGAAGCAAAAGTATCTATACTGACAAAGTAATGTAGTCAACTAGATGGACCGTGTTATCCTTCTGCTATCAGTTTTTTGTTTTTTGTTTTTTGCTGTTACTGACTGGAGCACCTTTTACCCTGGGCGGTTGTAATTCTCTTTTTTTTTTAGTGGTCCAGCTAATGTTTGCTATTAGAGTGTCATGTAAATGTATGGACCTTTATCTTTCCAGCAAATGACCCACTGAGGAAACTTTTTTTTCTTCCACAAGGAAAGATTTTAATGTATTTTGTACGCAGTGTTTAAAGTTGTTTTCAGAAAAAGCAACATGACTACACTCCTTGCAATCTTAGCAGTTGGGCCAGAGGATAGAGACTGATGGTAGAACAAAACCGTCCTCATTCTTGTCTGTGTGGTTGTTTATGCAAGCCATTGTGCATGCACTGTGTGGGTTTATTGACTCCTGCCATTTAGATTCTTTAAAAGCATGTTTTGTCCTGAAAGCTGCATTGTTAAGCCATATTTTGATGTGTATATATTTTTAAGTTGATGTTACTTACTGGGTTGTTAAACCATTTGTGGTCACAGTTTTTTATTCACAGATAAGTCCTGTTTTTAACAAAAATAAAAATCTCCATGCTTGTTTATGCTTTTTCATGTGTTTTTAATGAGGAAATTATCCATATATGTATTTTCTCATTTCAGCTTGCAGGATATTTGACATACAGCTCCATGCTTGCAGAACTTAGTGTCACGCAAACATAATATATTTAAGTAGTTTGAATATAAGCAGCTCTGTATGCTTTGCAACAAATTATTTGCTCTCATATGTCAACAAGTCTTTCCTTTGCATGGTTTTCTGTCTCTATAACCTACTTTTCCTCTCTACCGCTTGGATTATTGTTGTTAGGCTCATCTCCCCGAGGTCACTCTGTTGTACCAGGTAGGCTTTTTCCGCCCTCAGCAAAAGAAGGAACTTGTTTGGCTGGTTCTGACAAAAAGGAAATAAAATCCTGGGGTTTGTCTTTGTCATTTATTGCAAAGGGAAGAAGCAGTGCAGAAAATCAGCCTGATTTCAGGAACTCATCCTGAAGTTCTGCTTTGGGTCTTGGGATTTTGAAGTAGTCTACCTTTTTTTTTTTTTTTTTTTTTGTCAGTTCTGTTGTTGCAGCTAAAAATATGTGATAACACGCATTCAATGAGCACCAAAGACAAATAAGTGTGTTTAGGTGTTTTATTAGCAGTTGGTCTACTGACATATTTTCAGCTGTAGTCATATTTAAGGTACTATTTTGTATTAAGGGGATATGTGTGTTTTGTTCAGTAATAAGTCTCATTTTAAGTCTTGAGGACTCCAGAAATGTATTGTCAACACCTTGAAACAACCCAGAATAAGGCAGGTAGCAGGAGCTTTTAGACCTGCTTTCTGGTTTATGGCGTGTTGCAGTTGCCATGTGTAACCCCGTTTCATCCGGCTCTCTACCCCCACCAGCACATTCCTGTTTTACCTGTATGAGGTGTCATGCAAAGGCTCACTGTTTCACAACTAACATACCACAGGCTAGGATAAATCAAAAGGGCTTGTTCTATATGAAATATAGCCAGGGTTTTTAATAGCAAGATTACTTTTCCATCCAGATACTTCTTCCGCTCACTTGTGTGCATATAAAATGTCGTGATTGGTTTATAACGTGCTTTTATTTTGTTAAATGTTTGTGTAGCAAAAGTGGCAGGACTCAGTTTAAGGACTCTATCAACTTTGTCTGACTTAAGTTCCTCAGCTAAAACATGTCATTTCCACTATTTTCCATGAGAGGGAGACAAAGTACCACTAGGAAAAAAGACTACAAACTTTAATGGTTCAACATTTGTGGTCATAATATAGACATGAAATGAAACTGAACTTTCCTCATCACATTAGTGTCTCTGCCTTGGTGTGAAGTGGTATAATCACATGATTATGAAATCTACAGTCCGAGAAATACTTAACAACACAGTCTGGTAAAACAAGAAGTAGTACTTAATATGTCAGACTGGTTGCTTAATGGGTTGGATTCCAGTATTTGTCTTGAACGTTGAAGTTACCTCAAAGTTAGAGGTTAGAGAAAAACATCTGTCATGGTATTACGACTTTTAAACTAAACCCATAATCTCCATATTTTAGGGGTTTTAGGGATGTGCCTCTTGCATCATTTCGTACAGATTTTCTGGGAATTCACCCTGACACATTTAGAAACTGGCTTCTTGACAAGACTTTAAAATAATTGGGGCTTGAGCAATACTTGCCTGCAAAACCTGTAGTAAGGATGGACCTGCCAAAATAAAGTGCAGGGATGAAGATGTTCAGAACAGAGTGTCATTACCAGGTGCAATGCCTGGCACATAAAACAAACATTACGTCAGATTCGGCATGTTGTGATCTTTTAAAAAAAAAAGTGAGACTTTACTGTTACGTTCATGTACAAAAATATATTTATTTGAAATGTTTTGTCGATGCAGACAACACTTACAACATTTAAAGATCTTACATACGATACAGTATATTAACAGTGGGCACAGTCTGGAAAGTCAAATCTTTTCACTTCAGCGGATAAAATCTTTTCAGACTGGGCTAAAGTGACCTAAGCTTCAATGTAAATATAAGAAATGTATAGCCTCATGTTCACCAATCTTCTGTTTCTGTTGGCTAGCACTTTGTTTGAGCAGTCCACTGTCAGCCAGTCCTTCATTTCATGAGGAAACATTGTTTCGGGTTGGTCAGCAAAAAGTTGGATTCAACGTTCTCCAGGACAGTTACGTCCAAGTCCACTTGTCCTTTTCTACCTGCAGAAGAGCATATCAACCAACAGCTCCAGCAGATCAGCCTGGCCTATCACGGGCCGGAAGAAGAGTTCAGAGATGAGGCTGGGTGTGATGCTCTGCAGCATGGAGGCTGTGAGGAGGACTCGAGCAAAGCGCTCCTGGTCCCCTGGGTGAAGGAGCTGTACGACCTCCCTGAGTGCGTGCTGAGCTTCCTGTTGCAAGCCTTCAACAAACAGAGCTGCCTTTAAATCAGGGACATCTGTTGAATGTAAAGACAAGACATTAGGGGTCACATACATGTATTAGGCATTTTTTTGTTATTCTTTCGGCAGTGATTGAAAATTTAGTCCTGAGAACCAAGAAATCAGAACATCATGGATACATACCTGGGTTAAATATCGTAGTCCCTTTGAGGTATGCATACTCCTTTGGACTCAAATCCAAACTCCAAAACTTTTTAAGGCAAGACTTGAGTTTGCTGACACCGGCCATGGTGGGCTGATCCCTCTCCATGTCGGAGCTCTCCTGGCGGTTCAGGAGAATCTTTTTCAGCATGCTGTCGGCAGGGGTGTCCATCACCTCAAAGTCCACATGCTCCTGGGCCAGGCCCAAAATGAAGAGCGGTGCCCAGCAACTTTTGAGAAGTGAGAACTGGTCGTTTGGTGGCATCTGGTTAAAAGCAGGTAAGTTCTTCATGAACTGGATGGTTTTAACCAGAACTGCTGAAGCTTCTTTACAAATCTCAGACGGCCTTTTCAAGCACACCGTCCGTCGCAGCTCACAGTTGCATCTATGAGGTACTGAATTGTAGTTGAAGCCGTTTTGGGTTGGTTTGCTGTTATCCATTTGGCTCAGGATTTTGAAGAGGATAGGATTAGAGAGACTTTCGGCTGAACAATGACACCCGTTATCCATTTTATAGGTTGTAGAGATCTACGTAGTTAAATGTTAGTGACCTCCCACAGGATGGGCTCTTCATGAGGTTGTGAGTACTACTGCTGCTTCCTCCAGTGCCCCTGTATTTATAAGGCCAACCCACCCTGCTAAGTGGACCTTGACTTGTCAATACACTCTGTGAAAAACAACTATGTGCTCTGCCAGGTGACTGATGGAATAACCCTGGGAAACCGATAAGCTTTTCTCAATGAAAAGGACTTGGTGGAGTAATGCCTGGATATCAAGAGGGTTGGGCCTTATCTCGTAGCCGGTGTCATTAACCCAGGCAGTACCAAGCTACCAAGGACTGCAGAGGTAATCAGCCCTACACTACATGTGTCCCTGCACACTGCCAACTCACACCTGCAGAGCTGGAGAGAGGCCAAAGCAGAGCGGGGGCATTGACCTACAAGTTAAGTCCTCAAGTTTTTTTTTTTTTTTTTAAATACATGTATCTTATTGTAGCTGTAGAACAACACTGGAATTTCGAAATGTTAATTTGGTGTCGTAAAACTGCCCAATCCAGTTTTTATTTCAATTTTATATTTATTGATTCGTAGCTAGGATTTTAGAAATACTGAGATCATTAGTACCCCCAAACACAACCCTCAGAATATTTGGCCAGAGACCAATTTTTAAATATTTGGATTTTTAAATTTGTATTTATTTATTATTTATCTAAGTGTTCATTTATATTTTATGTAGTTTTTCTTTTACTAAGTCTAACTGTAGCCGTGCTCTTGAAGGAGTGAGTGAGGCTATACTTAGACACAGTGTTGCTTTGAGCTTAATGCTAACATGATCATGCTAATGTCCTCACAGTGATAATGTTAGGATACTGATGTGAAGCAGGTGTAACATTTACAATGTTCACTATCTTAGTTTAGCGGGTTGACATGCAAAAACTTGCTAATTAAAGTAAAAAAGTTAAGGGATCAAAGTTTTTACAATTCAACCAGCGGCACATGAGTCACAAATTTAATCGCAATCCATCAGAGACATTTCACAAAAAACAACATCAACATCATAGTGGCCCTAAAGGAAAGTTCAGGGGATCACCAAAGTCAGTAGGATACATCCTCTGGGGACTGTGAATCTCTGTATAAAATATCATGGCAATCCATCCAATAGTTGTTGAAATATTTCCATCCGGACAAATGGGGTGGACCGACAGATGGCAAAATTCAAAATTGTAGAAGAATTCCAGCAAAAGCTGAAGTGTTTGTTGTTTTGCACAACTGATGAAAAGATGGATTGTTGCTATGACTGTGAAAGTTGTCAGTGTACTTAAAAACCCATTGCTCTGACTGCATTTCCCATTTGCAGGTCCTAAGTTGCTGTTATGCTATATTTCTTACAGGGGTAGTAACATTTGAAGTAATAAAAAAAAAAAAAAAAAAATGCTATAATTTTAGATACATTCACATCCAGCTCACTTGGTCATGAGGCTGATTAAAGTGTCAGTAGCTGATAGATAGATAGATAGATAGATAGATAGATAGATAGATAGATAGTCAGTCAAGGAAGCACATTCAGTTTCTTTTTATGTTTCAAACTTAAAGCTGTAAGATAACTTTTTTTTATTATTATTACAAAACAATCAAAGTTGTCCAAGAAAATTCAAGGAATTCCTGTTTATGGTGTCTGTAACAGGCGGTTTCATGTTCCACTTGTCATTTAAATAAGTTTACCCTAATTTGTTATCTTCCGGGTGCCTGGCACTGAGGTTCGAGACTGATAAGCAAATTGCTTTATTATTGTCACAAATAAACAAACCACATTTTCAGTGACACTTTTGGACATTTAGCACCATGAACCAGCTAAAACATTTACCACATTGTAAAGCGACAGGTGACACAATTCATAACATATTTTACTCTTTACTTTTGTCGGGACACCTGCTGCACAATCCAAGAAGCCTGAAACCATCATAGGATGGGAGCCGTGAACCGCAGAGCAGTGGAGTCAAGGTCAGTCAATAAAGTGAATGACTGCAATAAAGAGATTACAAGCCAGACACTACTGGCAGCACCAGTCACCGAATGTTTGTTTTACTTCATCAGTCTCTTTACTGATTCTTTCAAAGAATACTCCAGAATGGGTTTGCCTCGTTTTCTTTCCTGGTGTGATCTCATGATGATACACTATAGGGTGATTATTCATGTAAGACGTGACACATCTTCTCTCACAGGAGCTAAATCATAATGGATCCGCAGCTTCAAATGCATGATGAAACACATTACGTTATGTTCAAGAATTTCAGCAAAGTGACCTATAATGCCCTCAGCAGCCCTCGGGCTTCATGAGGCATGCTGGCAGTTGTAAATGCCTGCGATAAGGCTTGTGTTTATAGAGGTTAGGAGCAGGCAGAGACGGACACGGAGGACAGACGTTTATCTCCAACCAAGACCGTAAAAATAAAATGTCCTTCATTCTATTAGTGGAACAACTGCTGTATTCTGAGGGTCAAGTAGGCAAAACAATGAAGCATGGTGTAATGACTGGCACCTGGAGACTGTCCAACCCTTATTTTTATTTATTTTTTTACTATTATTAACATATAAAAGCATATTACTGTAATTAAAATATATACTATACTGCTATTACAGTAATAGCATCAAGTTAAAACTGTGATAATAATAACTGTTTAATAGGATAATCATTAGATCATTTTGAAGAGTCAACCTGAAACACAGTTAAGTTTTTCTTGTAAGGTTCCCTCCTCCCCGCCTCCTAAATGTTGACATTTATGTTTCCTCCAGTTTTAGCTTCCCCAGGTCATTGAACTCTCGGTGTGTGATGGACAACATGTCTGATACATGATGACACTTGACCTTGACCTACAGTTAATACAGCGTTCATTGCCTGGGTTCATTAACCCAAAATTATTCTTATACTGTAAGGTCATTTCAACCCTCAGCGAAAACATTGATTACCCTGGATCATGTTTATCGACTCACATGTGTTTTGTAGTTCTTTCAGGTTCACCATAAAAATTTTTATAATGTTATTAACTCTGATTTTTTACCCTTTCCAGGCTTTTGAGAAAAAGCAAACACATCAAAATAAAACTACCACTCCAATGTTTCAGTTTTGCAATGCAATAGCTCTTGCTGTAGTGATATGGGTTTTTTGCAGTGACATACTGTACTGTACTGTGCTCTAATGTTGACCCAGTATTACCTGGAAAAGCACACATGCTAAACTAACATACAGTTAATCTTCAATACTTTTGGGACACTGACCTAAGGTGTCTGTTGCAAAGAGTATCACATACTGATTAGTTTTGTTTAGTAATCCTTTGTTTAGATATTTCATGATTTAAGTTAGATTTCTTGCTAATTTTACACTGTATTTTATTTAGGTAACGTTTTTCTATGGCTGCCTTGTATTGTATGTAAGACACAATGAGGCGTTTGAGAAGTTCTTCTTCTTTGCTTCAATAGAAAGAATGGTTTTGTAAAAATGTTTTTTTCCCCTTGCAAAGTGAGAAATATATAAAAAAGTATTGTTACTGGCACCGGTATAAAAAATGTCAATCAATACTGAGTCCAACAGTTTAATAGTGAAGCTTTTATGAAAGTGCCAAAGGCCAAAAACTCCATCACAATGATCCATGATGGACTCTTTTTGTGACAGGGTTGCACAGTATTTTTGGTATGTCTGTGGAAAGATGTCTTGTCTCTGCAGGCTCACTATTTCTTTATTTGACTATTTCTTTAATTGACTTTGACTTGACAATATATGTAATATGATGTGTAAAGTGATGTCAGGGTCCAGACACCCGGGTCTAGTTTTACTGCCCATTACTATCAAAACACAATGATAAAAGTTAAGGTGAAGGCCATGGGAAGAGTTAGCCTATGGGTTAATGAACTCTAACTGAACACATTTCTTGGTTGTCTCTCTGAAAGAGGTTAAAAAAGATTTAGTAATGTTAAAGATTTAAATATTTTTCTTAGAAGACCAAACCGTTAAACAGCCTCATACTAGTCTTGTTACTTTTTTTGCCTAAATCTAATTTACATCTGTAAAGTTAAAAACTGAGCGACACTGTTGTGCCTTCTAACTGTCATTTGAGTCTCATGGTTTCATTTCTCCTTTTAACATTTTAACTTTGAATGAAATGCAGAACTGATCTCTCTGGTGAGTGGGTTGTCACCACTATATATATTCATTTTAACCCCCTAGCTATCTGAGGCGAGAGATTTCTCTTTAAATACCTCTACTAACATATCACCCATTCTTCCCCCCCATCTAAAAACCATTTCAGTTTTTTGTTTTTCCTCCTCAGAGAGCTGACAACATGCACTGTTGTGGCCTGTAAAGCCTGGTGAGACATTGTACGAGCTAAACTGCTCTTTGCTTATCACTCAAAAGTACAATTTCCTTTATATCAGGAAGATTTAAATGTGCAAATATTTCATGGAAAAGCTATAGAAACAACAACTCAAGTGTAGATACAGTAAAACCAGCAGAAATGATATTCATTATTGATTATTCAGAATATGTGCTTTGATACTATTGATAACATGAAAGATAAATATATATCTAGGAAAAACAATCATACTGGGGTAGTATGAGGGTTATGAGAACAACACAGAAATATAAAATAAGAAAGATAGAAAAACTGTTACAGTATTTGGACACATAACTCTAGTCCCCAGTGTTTATTTACCTTTACACCCATGTGTCCCTGTTTTGGCGTTGTGTCTTGTTTCAAAGATCCAGTGTGTAACATTGAGGAGGATCTAATGGCAGAAATGTTATATAATAATAATAATAATAGGTAGACTATGTTTTTTATTAGTGTGTCATCACCTGAATATATGAATTGTTGTGTTTTTGTTAGAATGAGACGTTTTTATCTACAGGGAGAGTGGGTCGCTCTACGAGGGCCGCCATCTCGAGCCACCATGTTTCTACAGTAGCTGAGATGAGATAAACCAAACACTGTAGATGGGGGACTTTCAAGTTTTTCACAAAATTTGCAGCAACTGTAGTTTATGCTACACCTTAGGAAGACTCAGTGGTATTCAAAAAGTTGCGACTAAATTCTACAAACTGGTCCTTTAAATTTAAAATCTTATTTTCAAACGTTTGCCTGCATGTATTCACGAGCTAGCGACCTTTCCTCAGTTTACAGTTGTATGCAAAGATATAATATCTCTAAAAATGTAAAAATAAGTAACCTGGTTACACCTAAAATATATAATAACGTAATATAAACAATATTGTGTAATAAATAACCCTTTTTACAACGTCTCAGGAAGCGGATATGACGTAATTCCTGAAAAAAAGGAAAACAATCATGGCGGACTCTGAGGCCGATGCTCCGGTGTATTTTGCTATTAGCAACATTCCTGAAGCCTTTCATTCATCCGACCTGAGGAATTATTTCAGTCAGTTCGTAGAAAGCGGCGGTTTTCGGTGTTTCCACTACCGACATCGACCGGAGGTCCTCAGGGAGTCCGAGGGGCCCGGAAACGTGTGTGTGGACGGCGAAGAGGGCAGCGACAGACCCCCGGACACTGCAACACCGAGCGGCTCTGAGAGCAGCGACAGACCCCCGGACACTGCAACACCGAGCGGCTCTGAGAGCAGCGACAGACCCCCGGACACTGCAACACCGAGCGGCTCTGAGAGCAGCGACAGACCCCCGGCACCAACCGAGCGGCTCTGAGAGCAGCGACAGACCCCCGACACTGCAACACCGAGCGGCTCTGAGAGCAGCGACAGACCCCCGGACACTGCAACACCGAGCGGCTCTGAGAGCAAGCGGACGGCCAAGTCGTGCTGTTGTGTTGTCTCAGTTAAAGCTAAAGAAGCCGACAGATTCGTCAGGATGTATGCGGGGAATAACTGGATTAACTCCAAGGGGAACTGGCTGAGTAGACGTTGTGTGATCAAAAGAGTTAAAGTTTCTTATGACAAAGGTCAGTTTATGTTTACATATATATATGTTTTTAAAGTGTGTCTGTAATTGAACTGTTTGTACAGAGAGATCACTGCATGTTTGATCTGGATTTGACGCATTTCTGTTCAACTAAAGGGGCACATGGGGAGCACTACTCAGCCTGTGATATATATAATGAAAAGAAAAAATAAAATAAGATGCATAACTTATAATGGAATAATGTATTGTAAATAATTGGACACTACAGATTTATAATGTAAAGCGTTATAAACAGTGGTTATGTAGTTGGTTACGGAAAGTATAGGATCAAGTGTTTTGGGAGCTTGACTCAGTCAAAGACTAACAGTTAGGATATACTGGCCTCTGTTGTTTAAAAGTCCCTCTATGATAATGAAACATGGCTGTCGCAAATTATCAGAGCCCAAACTGTAAAACTCTCCACTTTGGATGGGACGATATACTATATTAACGTATATTTTAAAATCCTCAGCCTGTCACCATGGCTGAAGGCTCGGCCTGCCTGTTCCCCTGTAATAAATAAATAAACTGGATGTGTGGAAGTAGTATAGATTCAAAGATAAAGAACAGGGAGATGACGTGTTTCTGTTTAATAATATAAAGTATATTTTCATGATTATTGTGATAATATCGCCTATTGCAATTATTTTGAAATTTTTGAATCGTCCCACCGATCGCCTGCCCACTTAGTACTTTCCCTCCCTGTTTCATATAGTTTGTAATTATATGAACAAAAGGAGTGCAAGTGTCTCTTGGTAGTGAAGTTATAATCATCATCAAATGCTCGATATTTTACCTTGAAAAGAGACTCGAGCAGTAAATTAATAATCAAAACTACAGTTGAGTCATTTTCAATCAGCGTAACTCATTTTAAGACACAACTTCTCCCAAATGTAAAAACGTCTTACAAAGACTTTATGTAGGTGTTACTGTTTATTACTAGAAATGTGTTTTGTCTTGTTTGATTGAAAAATTTGTTTTTATTCTTTCAGATGATGGGTCATTCCCGTATAAAACAAAGTACGAGCAGCGGCACCGGGTGTCCTTAACAGACTGTTTCACAGAGGCGGACCTCAAAAGCTTATCGGAGCTGAATCCACCCGCTCTGATGCAGAATGGGAATGTGGGCACACCGACAAAAGTGTTCCTACAGCTCATCCAGTCCTGCAGACTGCCTCCGCGCCTCATCCGGAAGTTGGGCCTCACTTTCCCCAAGACCAGCACCAATCGCCGCTACGGGAATGTATATTTTCAATATCAGGACAGTTGGACACTTCCAGCCACAGAGGAGACAATATTAACAGCTGCTGGCCATGAAATATCAGGACCAGGCACTTTGTCTGCTCCGCCCTCAAGACGGAGGCAGCCGACTGATCACACAGAAACAACAGACACTGATGAGCCGCAGCAGGAACAGGAGGAGGATGAACAGTCAAATGCAGATGATGTAGGTTCACATCCATTCGTATTTATTAGTTATTATGTAAAATATAAATGCATTTGATTGTTAGCATCAGCAGACTGTGATATGGGGCTGCATTGTCATTGTCACCACCATCTCTTTGCTGTGTTGTTTGTCAATTATTCATGTTGTTGGCTGTAGGATGATGACTGGTGTGAGGAGTGGGAGCGCCATGAGGCTTTGCATGAGGATGTAACGAGCCAGGAGCGAAGCAAAGAGAGGCTGTTTGAAGAGGAGATTGAGCTGAAGTGGGAGAAAGGCGGCTCAGGCCTTGTGTTCTACACTGATGCCCAGTACTGGCAGGAGGAAGAAGGAGGTATGCAACAAAAACATAAATCATAGTTTTCCACACTTACCAGAAGAGGCTGGTACATCAAAATATATGTTTATAGATTTTTAAAAAATTACATATTAATTAGATTTGCTTGATGAAATATTGATTACATTTCTGTGTCCTTTTCTTTTTTTTAGATTTTGATGAACAAACAGCAGACGACTGGGATGTCGACATGAGTGTTTACTATGATAAAGGTATCTCAAGTTTGTTTTACATCTGTGGTTATATTGATTGATAAAGGGAACCAAAGTGTGAGTTATCTCATCAGAATCAGATTTCCTTTAACCAAGGTCTTCCTTTCACAGATGGAGGTGACATGGATGCCCGTGACTATGTCCGAATGCGGTATGAAAAAAGGCTGAGGGAGGGTCTTGAAGATAGATCTGGAAACAGTCAGTCTATTGGCAGCTTTGAGAGGTTCACTAAGGTAAGGACGTGGTCTATAATTTGCCTCCCATATTTTCTACCATAGCATGTATGGGCAATTTTCTAATGTTTTTTTTTTCTTTTTAGGGCTTTGGTCGTCGTTTGATGGAAAAGCAGGGCTGGAAGGATGGTGAAGGGTTGGGAAACAGTCAGGTTGGGATTCCTGAAGCTCTTGAGAGTGAGGGCCAACATCCCAATTGCAAAAGAGGCTTTGGGTGTGTATTAACACGAAAACAGAATCAAGAAAATGTAATTGCTTGCATGTTTTGGTATACAAGTGAGTGGACACTGTTTTAGTGGTCTTCTGATGCTATTGCATTTCTTTTCTGCAGGTATCATGGAGAGAAATTGCTTTTACATTCTGTAAAAAAGCCCAAAAGAGATTTTCATATAACTACAGTGTATGATAAACCCAAAGACATAGACGGAGGTGACACGTTGCTGAGACGTCAACCAAACACAAGTATGAAGTACAGAGGCTGGCAGCCAGGTGGCAGCATTGGACCACGAAGATGACTTTAATTAAATTATTATAGTTTTATAGATTTTTATTTTTTTCCTCACCTGTTTATTTGACTGTTCCATTAAAACAAAAATTCAAACCTTTCCTTTTACCTGTGCTGACTTTGTCTTTTAACTTATATACTTATGTTGTAATGTCTCAAATTGCTGACTCATTATCACACTAAAGCTTGTCTTCCTATGCTAATGATTCACTGTCTAGAATGTATTAATGGTGTAATATATTTATATTTATGTATAAAATAATATATATATATATATATATATATATATAGTGTGTATAAAATAATATATAAGGTACCATCGCAGAGGTGTTGAGCTGTGAGGTTCGGTAGTTTATTGAAAAACAACAGACTTTTATTTTGACATCTCGGTTCCGTGACCCGGATGTACTTTAGGGCAGCATAGCTAGTTAGCTAACAACAGTTGTACGCATGCAAACAAATCGGCGGCGGATGGTAATTATCCTTCAGTGCTTTTATAAATAAAAACCTGATATGTTGTAACAGAAGTTGTAGCGTTAGATTAGATTCATCTTTTGTCAGATAACTTTCAATTCGCTGCAGTTGTGGAGTTTTACTAATAAACTTGGTTAGCAGAGTATCGATGGTATCGAGATGACTTGTTGCTTTAGATAGTAGCTAACTAGCTAACGGTTAAAAAAGGCTGAACTCTGTCCTGTTTGTGCTAATATTTGACCCTGGTTGACCCTGGTTGACCCTATCAGGGTACAATCTGGACGCTACGACTCATGTGGCCCCTCTGACATACTTGGTCCCCATCTTTCGGATCCTCTACGGCTCTTCAGTCCCCTTGACACTGCAACCATGTCCAGCCAGACAGGAGTGACTCCCCCTCTACGCTTCGGCCAGGTGGTCATTGGACCCCCAGGCTCAGGAAAGACCACCTACTGCCAAGGAATGCAGGAGTTCCTTACTCACCTGGGGCGCAAGGTGGTCGTGGTGAACATGGACCCTGCCAACGAGGGACTGCCGTATTCCTGTGGGGTAGACATCTCAGAGCTGGTCACTCTGGATGATGTTATGGAGGGCTTGAAGCTGGGGCCCAACGGTGGGCTCCTCTACTGTATGGACTATGTAGAAGCAAATCTGGACTGGTTAGAGAACAAGCTGAAACAGCACAGTGATTGTTACTTCTTGTTTGACTGTCCTGGACAAGTAGAGCTCTACACCCACCAGACCTCAGTGAAGAACATCTTCTCACAGCTGGCAAAGTGGAATTTCAGGGTGAGCGTCTTTTAAAAGGGAATAATGTTAACATAATATTAAAGTGATTCCGCCTTGCGTGTAGGTATAATGGCTGTCGTTCTCCCACACTTTCTTGCTTCTTTAAGCTCACAGCAGTGCACCTTGTGGACTCTCATTACTGTGCTGACCCAGCCAAGTTCATCTCTGTGCTCTGTACCTCCCTGTCCACCATGCTGCACGTGGAGCTTCCCCATGTCAACATCCTCTCCAAGATGGACTTGATTGAGCAGTATGGCAAACTAGGTGAGTTGGGGGGCGGTGTTTCACCTCAAACAAAACAAAACAAATGTTACCACGCTCAAAATATATGACCGCTGAAGACAGAGGATTCTTATATTTCTCGTGCATGCACCAGTAATTTCATAACCCACTTTCATTACATTTTTCCTATCTGTGTTCTTGTACAGCCTTCAACCTTGACTTCTACACAGAGGTCATGGACCTGACGTATCTTCTTGATCACCTGGCCGCAGACCCCTTCTTTAAAAAATTCCACCATCTAAATGAAAAGTTGGCCGAGGTCATACAGGATTACAGCCTCGTCTCCTTTGTGCCCCTCAATGTGCAGGTATCACTGTTTGCTTTTTCTGAAAGAATGACCCCTCAGTGACTCATGCTCAATATATTTTATACTGCTGCTGGTACATTCTAGCCAATAGGACATAATAGTGCTCTGAAATGTGCTTCAGTAAATTAAATGTAGAATCACTGAGGATTTCCTGATTCAAAAAGCGCTTGCATGGCTTAAGCTAGTATAGAGGCCAATTGCACGTGGCTGTCGTCAACCTTCTGAATTTAAATTAATGTAACTAATGAAATGTAATTCATATAGGTTATAGGGTGTATATCAGATTTCAGGAATATAATGTAACATAATTATTTTCTCTAACGGCTCACTTTGGATGCATGCTCTGTGGTCAGAAAAAGAAACTCTCCATCTCACCAGCCGTTGGGTTTTGTTGCTTTGTTGCTGCAGGAATGTTAACAACACAGCGCTACTGTATATTGCATTCGGCTACACACAAATCTTTCCTCTCCAGTTTCTGTGTAGCACAGGAAAAGGCTGAAAGATTAGTACATACTTCAGAGTGATATGTTTTTTGTTTATTAAAACTCATTTCATGTTTTGACTGAAAGCAAATTTGGCACCAAATATTAATTAATTCTTACTTAATAACTGTATGTGGAGTTTGCCTGACGTTCCTTTTTAATTCCTTCATTATATTTTTGTAGACGGGTTTATTACCCACAGAAAACAGAAGAGAACTGGCTTGAACGTGTTTCACTCCTACATTAATTCACCTTTGCCAAAATGGCTCCCTTCCAAGTATTTCTAAAAATCACTCACCATATATTTCATTTCTTCAACAGGTAAAACATAAATCATTTTGAGCATTTGAAATTGAACACTGGATCAATTTTCTGCAGATGGATTAGAGTGTTAAAAGAGAGTGGGCTGTCTGCACACTGTATTCGTTCCCCGACATTATTTCTTTATGGAGACTGATATGATCCTGTGTGTGTATCCAGAGACAGGAGTCTAGACCGCTGTGCCATCACCGCATATGGGACCAGTAATTTATACAAATGGCAGGTTAGCACTCTTGTTTCCATCATGGTGTAAAAAGCAGCCTTGATGCATTTCCCTTTTAAGTTAAGCAGCCACTAGTTACCTTGGTTACCAATGGTACTTAACATGGTAAATTGAACTGGCAAACACGCGTTTGACCTTGAGAAAGACAAAATGCTAAACTATGAGCAATAGAGGAAGTTTGGGTTTTTAAGGCTTCGTATGTAGCTTATCTCAAAATACTAAACCTTGATAAACCGACACCAAGGCTGAAGAGGCTGCATAACCACATTTGCAAGAAGGAAAATGTTTTTTCGAGGGAGAAGTCTGCCTGTATGCTGCAGCAGATCTGACTGGAAGAAAAAAACAATAGGAAAAGAGAGTTAGGACATATGAAACATTTCAAATTGAACACTTACTTGTGATTTCATTACTTCTATTTACTTTATATACTTGTACTGATTCAGAAAACAAGAAATACAATTGTGTTTAAACAGCACATTATCAAGGTTTCAGTGAGAGTTTTTTCTGCAAATATTTGCTCATGAGGGAGTTTCACTGAATTTCTATAAGGAAACCCCCCCCTGATCAGATGCTTCTCCTTTCTGTCCCCAGGACAAAGAAAGCATGATTCAGGTCTTACGGGCAGTGGACAAGGCCAACGGCTACTGCTTTGGAGACCTGGAGGAGAGGAATCTGCAGGCCATGATGTCAGCTGCTGTGGGGGCAGACTTCCAGTTTGACTCGTATCCTTTCCTAATCACTGTGGTGACTCACCGTGAGTCATCTGGTTTAAAAACCTTAGGATTTACAGGAGCTAGCTGAAATACTGAATACTCTTTTGTTTATGATGACTTAAGAGAAATTATGCTTAAAGTAACCTGGATCTTTTATTAGAAAATGTGTTGTTTTATGTTTTCCTTAACAGCACTCCAGCACTCTTGGAGTGCAAGAGCGGTATGTCGAAACCAGTGGAAAGACTGTGGAAGAGGAAATGATGGACCTATAAATTGAAAAAAGCCCAAATCAAAGGACAAAACTGGTTGCCTTTTTAGCTCCAGCATACCAGGGGAGTGTTGGCAACATCCATCTCACTTGGCCTGAATTCTGAGCTTCAGTACAAAAGCAGTGGAGAGACAGAAACTAAATTTGGGTGCGGAAGATACTTGAAGGTTGCACCACATATCATGAAAATCATGAGGACGACTGAGGGAAGTAAATGCCGAGCTTTTCTTCAGTTATCAATGAGAGTGGTGTTATTTTTCCACACTTTACTGTCTCTCTAGACGACAATATGGAAATATTCAATAAATGCCAATATGTTTTCTTAAAATGTATCTAAAGGCCCTTGTTTAGTTTCTACATGAGTACAGCCCCATATTTCTAAGAAAACTCGAGGACAATTTCCAGGACAAGCATCCAGCAGTGCAAGTCTATACGTTCATATTCATTCTGAAACAATAAAGTGACGGCAATTAATATTGGCATTGTTTTTGTCTTCTCTACGGGAAAGAATCAACAGAAAATATAAGAGTCATGTTGTTTGAGTTGATATTCCTCGCTGCTTGCATTAGAACTGGCGAAAATGATGGCAAACATTATATAGAGGACTGTCCTCAAGCGTACCCTTCTGCTATGTGCATATATTAGTGAGGAGTATGTCTGACGGAGAGATACAGAGAACAGACAGCACATTTCCCTTGATATGCAGTGGAATATAATGGAACTTGACAATCGGCAGTGCCTCAGAGATGCAAGTACAAATTGAGTGTGTGTGTGCAGTGGATGGGTAAATATTAACATGACCATTACATATTTACCAATTGTAATAACATTATGCATAGGTCAGATAGTAAGCTGGTTAATATCCAATCAGTTTGATTTGAAGTATTTGGGTGTCAGAACAAATGTAATATTATAATATTTCTACATTACAGACTATGATACTGCTCTTTTTTATTATTAAAGAATCATACAGTTGCAAAGCAAAAGGGTATTATGCAACATGCTAGGAAAAATGGGGGGAAAAGTGTGAATCTCATAAATCTAAAACAATCATTTGCTTCTTACTAATAACACAACAGAATAATGTCCATGGAGCATCGTTTCACAAACGCGAGGTGAATCTAAAACATCAGAAGTAGTAATGACTTCGGCCAAGAGCGAGTCCTTGCATGCTGGGTCTATATTTTGTCCAGCAGGTGGCGCATGTGTTTGCAAATCCTCCTCCCGGATCCACAAAAGTCTGCTACAGCTTTTCCCAGCAGCCAGAGCAGAAAAATTAAGTCAGGCGGGGAGAGGAAGCTACATTAAATCTGTTTCTGCACAACTGGCCCTGTGTCTGGTCTCTGGGATGGAAGACCCTCTGTCTTTCTAAAAGCAACTAAAACTCTTCTTTAACTCGGAGGAGTTTATTTCCCACTGCTGCTGTTGTGCTCTTCCTTCCCTGTGAAACCCACTTTCAAACCTAAACATCCGCATTTTTAAATGCACCCCCCCACCCCCAACACACACACACACACACAACAGTAAAAACAGAGTCTAGACGCCCTCATACACACATTTTGAACTCGAGGGGCTTCGTGTGCGTGCATGCACTTCTCATGCATCGCCGTAGTGTGACTGAAATAAAACGTGATCCACTCTGCGAGCTCGCACTGATGTGGGAAATCACATTAACCCCGTGTGGTATGATGTGGCTGTGGAATTATATGAGGACGAAGCTCTGTGCTCTCCGTGCATTAGGGGGGTGTGTCAGGCACAATGTTAAATTGTGTTCCGATGTTTGTACATGTGATCAAGTATGCCTTCTCACTGGTACTTCCTGCCTTTTTTTTCTCCCTATAAGCCCCCTAGAGGTAGGTGTGTGTGCGTGCGTACGTGCGCGCGTTTGTGTGAGTGAAAGAGCAGAGCGAGAGAGACAGTGTGTGTGTGTGTATTGAGAGTGAGAAGAGAACCCGAAAGGCAATCTTGTCCCACTTTCACCCAAAATCTTAATTTTAATCCAATACCCAATGGAGCCATTGAACGCCTCATTAACCTTGTCATGTATATACATTTCATTCTTTTTAATAAAAACTCCCTCAGCCTTCTCACACACACACACACACACACTTCTCATTACCATCCCACTCTTGTTCAATGCTGTGTGTGCACACACCCTGTGGATGCCAAAAATGTCTGCTTCATTTGACTGAGGAGAGAGGGGACAAATGCTCCATTTTTCTAATTGTTGGGAGACTTTGAAACTGTTCATGCATCCTCTGTCTGGTAGATAAGGTCTGGGGTTTTTTTTCTCTTTTTTTTTCTTGTACGGCGTAGTTCAATGTTAGTAGGGTGAGAGAGAGAGAGAGAGAGAGAGAGAGCGCGCTGGAGCCTGTGCACCCATCCCCCCACACTCAGCAGAGGAGTGTTTCTGCCGGAGTGAGAGACAGACAGAGAGGAGAGGAGAGGGGGTGGTAGAGCAGAGCAGAGCATAGCAGGCAGGGGAGGGAGTAAGAGGGAATGTGCATTGGTAGTCTCGTTTGCTGCAAGGCTTCCTCCTGCTCTGGAAAAACCTGTGTGTGTTGCCTTTGCTTGCCTAAACACCACTCAGAAACACTAGTGGGAATTACCTAAAAGCGCCAGTGTACACAGGCAGATTTTTGAGCTAAATATATTTATAGATGTGACTATTACTACTCTTATATTCCCCCCTCCCACAAGTAAGATTTATAACTGTGTGTGTGGAAAACCAGGCTAAATTAACTTGATTTAATACCCATGTTGCTGTGCAGCTCTTGCACCCACATAAATGCAAACACACTTTATATAAAAAATTATATATTTCATTAATTAATTACTTTCACCCCCTACTGATCACTCATGAAATCCAACATGCGCATGTATAATTTGTAATACACAGCATCTTGAGGGGTTGATTTAAAGTACATTTTGTTTCCCCTCTATGTTGGTAACACAACATTTACGATCCGTGTGAACATTTGAGTCTCTTCTTGTGGAGAAAATATTCCACCTATGTGGAGATGTGAAGAGAGAGAGAGAAAAAAAAAAAGACAATGTGAGGTTGTAAGACAGAAAGTCCACTCCGCCTTGGAGCGGCTCCAGTCCGTGTTTTGCCTCCAGCCGTGCGGCTCAGTAAAATGGCTGTATGTAGCGGAGCCTCGTGTTGGTTGGGTTTGCTCCCTGCCTCTACCCGGGCTCAGTAACACAACTCCCACAACAATTTCTGTCGGTTTTTTACGCATTGTATGGAGCCTCCATCATATCTCTAACCCATTTACGGAACCGGAACCGGGGGGATGGAAGCCGGATTGGGTCCGGTGTAAGGGGTGGGAATGAATCGGCACAAGGATAAATGGTTATAAACAATTATTTATATTCAATGCTAGCTTTTGATTGTGACTGACTCGCCGAGAGAGGGAGAGAGAGGTGGTGGGGGGGGTATATCATGGCCGCTCAGGTCGCCAGCGCCGCCACTCTTAACACTAGCCCGCCGTCCGAACTCAAAAAGCCGGATCGAGACCCCAAGGAGGAGACGGTACCGGGGGAGAAGCAGTCAGACAAAAAGCAGCCGGGCTTGGACAGCGGATCGCCGGGCCGGGGGGAGCTGCAGGACGGGGTCGACGGTGGAAATGCAGGGGGAGGAGGGGAACCTGAGATGAAGAACGGGAATGGGAACCCGCCCAGGGCTAACAATAATAACCAGAATGACTCTGTCGGACCGGAGGGAAATAACCACCCCGGTTTGGTGCATCACCACGGCCCCGCTTTTCCTCCACCTTCGTACGGATACAGTCAGCACTACGGTCGGGCCCCTTTTCATCAACATGGCGGACAACAAAGCCCTGGCATGGCAGCTGCTGCGGGTCCGGTCGTGCAGTCGAGCAACATGATGGACCCGTATCAGCCCAATTCACACGACCATGGCTTTTCAAACCACCAGTTTAACAATTACAACCCTTTCCCGAACAGGACTCCCTATCCCGGCCAAGCGTACGCCATGAACTCCCCTCGCAGTACCCAGGCGCCGACAGCTGGGGGGCAGCCAGCTAATGTTAAGCAGCAGCAGCAGCCACCAGCGGGAGGACCCACGGCGATGGCTGGATCTTACAATAACCAGAGATATAACATTGGAAACCCTCAGCCTACATCCACACCGACACTCAACAAGCTCCTGACCTCCCCCAGCTCAACGCGGGCATATCCAAACTACCCGTCCGGCGACTACAGCAGCCAAGAGGGAGCTAGTAAGGGACCAGCAGACATGGGCAGTAGCGGTCTGTATGGAGGGAGCAACCCGGGCTGGCAACAAAGAAGCCATCTCCCGTCGCCCATGAGCCCGGGAAGTGCCGGGCAGCCGCTAGTTAGAAACCAGGTAAAGTCACATTATTACAGGAACACGATGTGGGCTTTAGCATGTCTCCTTCCCTCCTCCTAGCTAACGTAGCAGGCCAGCCATTGTCTGATACTAGTTCGCAAAGACTCTAAAATGGCTGCCTCTTCGTGTGTGTGTGTTTTTTTTCCTTTACACCAGACCGTTAAATAGTAATGGTTTTTTAAACGTATCTGTGGGGGTATGTAGAAACACAAGAGTGCCGCTCGAAGAAAGATATAAGTAGTTGTAACGATGTAAGGACGTTCAGGGAGTCAAGAAGGCCCGACTTTGAAAAGGAGGCGAAAATACTCAACGGACAGCAACGGCTCGTTTTCTCCTCAGCTAGCTTTTTCCTACGTGTATTAAACATTAAATTAACAACGTATGTCGGTGTAAATGAGTGTATGCTTTACCGGGTACACGAAGGGCAACGTGTTCTCGGGCAGGTTAGTTTGTGGTAGTTGCTCACAGGGCTCACGTTTGCATTGTTTTCTTGCCCTGATAAGCTATAATTTTGTGGCTGCGACGGAAGGAATGTGTTGCATGCCGAATCAGTCTCACGGTTAGTTAAATGCCTTGTGTTTGTTCACTTTAAATCACTTAAATGTCCCGCACGACGCCAGGAAAAGGTTGTAAATTGTTACACTTTAATCACACGTCGATTAAAATGAGTTCCCCCCCGTGCTGAAAAGCTACCGGGCTTCCCATTGCCTGCTGCCTGTAAACAGCCAGCTCAGCCATACATGAGTGAGTGACTGCAGCCTGCAGATTGCAGTTTGCACTGGGATTTGAATTGTGGAGGTAAAATCCTGCTGTCAAAGCCAGGAGATAGTTGGTCTTTGGTTGACATGCTAGCTGAGATCTGATTGGCTCCTCATCCGCTGCTCATGGCCATTTATAATTACATGTGATGCAAGGCAACAGTTGCTGATAAGAACACACAGCATTAAGTCATCACAGGGTCACCAGAGGTATTACTGCCTCACGGCTCCACTTTTCACTTTAAAACACAACATGTAGTGTTGGAGAAACAGGAACGTATGTGGATTTATGTTTTTCATTTTATCTTTTGGCACCACCCAAAAAACCCCCATTATTTATGAACTCTTCAAAGAGGCATGCATTATGGTTTTAAGTTTTAATATTACCACCACAAGCAGTCCTGTCATGTCTTGTATCTTGATGACTTAAGTATTCATTTGTATAACGACTGTGGACTGAATCAGTGTAGGTAGTGCAGGTACAGCACTGTGGTGTTTGTATTAAATCCAAATTAAATATTAAGTCATTAAATGCTTAAAATCTAATGGCTTCTGCTGTTTGTTTACTTTTCTTGTTATTGATTTACATACCCCCTTATTTGTTATCTATGATGTCCCCTAGATAAACAAACGATATATTGATAGACACCTTTTTGTTTTGTCTTTTTCATATTGTAACTTGTTACACAGCAGCCAAAGGCAAATTTAACCTCTGACTGTGAGGATGTGTGTGTTGCTGCTGTGCCTGGCATGCCACACAAGTTTGCCTGTGTGACTGCAAAGAATTCCCCCCCAATCCTCCCCCCAAGCCAATCAGAAGGCAGTCCACCATCTCTCACCAGCCAAGGGAGTTTCCTCTCTGTCTTATGCAGATTAGCCATGTGCTGCTCTTATTTATTTCACCTCATTATCTTGGATCTGCAAAATGTCACGTAAGGCATTTTGCATACTATTTGTAAAGGGCTGTTGTTCAGCTGAGGACGCGCTTTCTCAGTAAAGTGCACATGTGGGAATTCACACGATGTAAAGCATGGAGATACTTTCAGTTCTCAAGTAGATGCTTTTTAGTGACATTCCTGACCTCATACTGCCAGATAGTTTTGGTGGAGGTGAGGGGATTATTGGATCTTAAATGTACGGCGCTAACATTACACAACAGTAAGTGGGCAATGTTGATGATTTAGGCATAGCACAAAGTTTTTACCTGAGAGATTATGTTTATACTAACTGTTATTCTATTGACAGATTATGCTCTTGTGCATTTTTCACTCTCTCTGGCTGTTGTGAAAGTACTTCCTTCATTTCTGGTGTCATTCATCCAGAGCCAAACTGCCTCCTCTGGGGAAAAAAAAGCTACTTGGACCAGGCTCAAAACAGGAGCACAGCTGGGATATGTTTAAGATTGGGCAGGCTGCCCTCCATTCGAAAGTAGATATATATAGCTCTGTTGACTTCCGAAACTATGGCAAAGTGAGGTGAAAAAAACTCAGGGTAATGACCGTGGGAAATAAGGTGAAAAAAAAGCACAATTTCCTCATTCATTGAAGCTTGTATTTTACACTTTTAGCGCTGTGAAGGTTGCACACTGCAGCCAAGTATTTTATGGACTTTTCAAGAAAACACAGTAATGGCATAATTAAATTGTTTAGGAATGAGGAGGGGTGCATGTAAGTTGTAGTACTTGCTGTTCAGATTTCTCCTGTGCTTCTTGGTTGTTGACTTCAATGTATTTTCTTGTGTTCTTTACCATGTACAGCCACCTGGTCCCATTGACCCAATGGGGAAAATGAGAGCTCAACCATACGGAGCAGGCAGCCCTTACAGTCAGCAGTCGCAGCAGGGGCCTCCCACAGGTCCACAACAGGGTCCTGGTTACCCTGGCCAGGGTTATGGCCCACCAGGTCCTCAGCGGTATCCAGTGGGAATTCAAGGACGTACCCCTGGAGGCATGGGTGGCATGCCGTATGGTCCCCAGGTATTTCACAAGATTGATCTTATTCAGAAATAAGTCCCCAGTGTTTAAATGTAGTCTTTTATCAGTGTGTTTTCTTCAGTTCTGTTGGAAGTTTGTGTTTGTGTATTTTGTCTAGATGGGATCTTACGGACAGCAGGGACCAGGAGGCTATGGCACTCAGGGCCAGGCACCATATTACGGCCAGCCGGGCCAGGCTCCCCACCCAAGCCAGCAGCAAACCCCCTATTCCCAGCCCCCACAAGGACAACCGGGTGGCCAGACCCCTTACACAGGGCAACCCCACCCTCCGCCGACGTCTGCCACACACACCCAAGGAGGACCACCCTATCAGCAGCCCCACATGCCCCCACAGTCCCAGGGGCCACTGCCAGGCCCATCTCAAGGGCCCCCACAGTCTGGCCAGTCTCTCTATCCTCAGCCACAGGGTCCTCCCAGCCAGGCCCCACAGCAGCCAAGTTCCCAGGATCCCCCTGGGTCACAGGGCCAGTCCAACTACCCAGGATCCACACAGGGGCCTCAGCAGCCCTCCTCGCAGCAACAGCAGGCACAATCTCAGCCTCCACAGCAGCCACCAGGACACAGCCAACACCCACAGGGCCAGCCTGCAGCTTACCCGCAGAACCCTCAGCAACAGCAGCAGCAAGCACAACAGTCACCTTATCAGCGCTTTCCTCCTCCACCACAACAGGTACTACCCTCAGTCTGGGATCATATTCATCATACTTAATTATCTTTCTCTGTGTTCACAGGCATGCTTTTCCTGTAACTCTGGCAGTATACTTAAGCATGTGTTCTGGTGTCTTTTAGGAGGTATCCCAGGACTCTTTTCAGTCCAGCGCCCCTCCATCCACTCAGCCGAAATCTGGCCCAGAGGACAGTCAAGGCCGCCCCTCCAGCCTTCCGGTCAGTTATGCTTGTTATGTCTCTGCTGAAGCATAAAAAGGCTTTTTTACACTGTGTTTTTGCTTTTCACCCTCATGTAAGAGGGCTAGTTTCTATTTGTGTCTTGTAGCCTTCATTGTTCGGGGCATTTTACTACTTTTGAAATGTTTGACAATACGAGGCTCATTAAATTTACAATTTCCTTAGTGTTACTTTGAATAGCAGTTATTAATGTTTTAAAAGCTTTAATTTTGCTGCATGCCTGTATTGTGGCGGCTGTGCTTTCCATTCCTAGGGGGTTTTAGACTTTGTGTGCTGCTCCACGTTTGTTTGTTCAGCGAAGGCTGTGTGGCTAATGCTTGAGGAAAAGGTGCTGTGTAAATGGGTAAATCTGAGATGAATACAAGAGAGTTTGTTTGTGTATTGAAATCACATGGCAGGCTGCTGCTACATGCTGACTCAGCTCTCATCCTACAAACCTTGGTAACCATGACAACCCCCGCACTAATGCGCACTCATTTTTTCTTTGAAAAAGATAAATAGGGACAAAGGCCTCTGGGTGTGTGTGTGTGTGTGTGTGTGTAGTACTTGAGTGTGCCACTCGTATCTAAACAACAGAGAGGGAACTACAACATGCCAATACTACAGCCAGAATGTCAAATAAATAAAAAACAATACTAGAAATGGTAATGATGAATCTGTAAAAGAAAATGGTATCTGTCAAAATGCATTAGAGCTGAATCTTCTAAAGTCATAGACATTTCCTTTTTCTTTTAATGTACCATCTTTGTTGACTCTACCTCTGCTCTTCCTTTACGTGTTTTCAGGACCTGTCAGGGTCCATCGATGACCTGCCTACAGGTACAGAGGGCGCCCTGAGTCCCGGTGTGAGCACGTCAGGTGTGTCAAGCAGCCAGGGAGAGCAGAGTAACCAGGCGCAGTCGCCTTTCTCCCCTCACACGTCTCCCCACCTGCCAGGCATTCGTGGGCCTTCACCTTCCCCAGCTGGATCCCCTGCCAGTGCCAGCACACCTCGGACAGGACCGCTGTCGCCTGCTAACATGCCAGGTGGGCTGATCCCTCACGCACTGAAATGTGACATATGATCAGTAGCAGAATCCTGACATTTGTGTATTTAAGATACCAAATTACACGTGCTTTGGGTCATAACAGCTTTTTTATATTGGTTTTGCAGTTCAAGTGAAACTTAAATTCTGTCATTAAGTTCTTACATTTTATCTACGTATTTGATTGAGAACACTAACAAGTAGAAAACAGTACTATTATACTTATATATATTATTGAACTCTTAAACCTTGATTTTCCTGATTTAAAACTCCCCCTTAAGTAGTTTTATTGAACGCTGACAATATCATTCTCTATTCTCTATTTTCTAAAACTTCATTGAATCTTTAACGCTCTCTATATAAAGCTTCACCTTACAGCACTCGGTAACATTAAAAATGTCCTGAAGTCACATTTTTCCCTCAAAACTCAATATATTCTGGGTCTTGGCTACACTTTAAAATATTTTAAGTTCTGTCAGTTGGACAATGCTCTTTCACAAAACATGCATCTGTAGGGACTGAGCCAATGGGTCCGGCAGGGTTAAAGGTAGGGATGTCCCAATCTCAGCGATCGGTATTGACACCGATCAAAGCGTTTTTAACTGATCGTCGGCTATGTTGAGCTTTATTGATCTGATTCGATCTTTTGTTTTACGTTAACTGTCATTCAGCTGTTCATCAACTCTCTCGCTGTTCCTTTTCATCCATTCGGCTCTGTGTGTGTGTGTGTGTGTGTGTGTGTGAGAACGGGGGCAGCCCCGCCTGTGCTCGGAGGAGGGAGCGGATGTAGATGTATGCAACAAATGTCCCGCCATCAAAAAGCCAATAAGACTAATTAATTAATGTATTCCGAGCAAAAGATATAGAGACGATGGAAACACTCAGATAAATACAGTTCATTCAGGTAACTTACGTAAAAGCTGCACTGAAGCAACAAACACTGGCGAGATGACAGAGGGTTTGTTATTTTATGCTTTATTGTGGAAAAAAGTAAAACATTAAGGAACAGCTTTGATGTGGGCATTTTGTTTCTTAAGCAGGGCTATTTAATGGTCAAGCATTGGAATTGATTTTAGTAACTTTATCGGGAATCAGTATCGGGACATCCCTAGTTAAATGTGTCAGTTGGTGTAAATAGATTTCTCAACTATGGTAGCTTCATTATAAACACAGTGGCTTGAAACTCAATATTTGTATTGTACCTTTTTTGAGCTCACACTAACTTGGGTTTAATATTATTGTTCAGTGACCCAGATGCCTCCCAGGCCATCAAGTGTACAGTCAGATGGGAGTCTGCACCCTGCAATGAGCCAGTCTCCTATGGCCCAGGACAGAGGTATGCTGCAGTATACATGCAAAGTGTTAGTAGAGAGTAACATGTCAAGAGTTTGCTGTAGCATCTGAGTCTAAGCACCCCTCTCTTGCCCTCTTTTAGGTTTTATGCAGAGAAACCCTCAGATGCCCCCTTATGGCTCCCCCCAGTCTGCCTCTGCACTGTCACCTCGCCAGTCCTCAGGGGGACAGATGCATCCTGGGATGGGCCCATATCAGCAGAACAACTCCATGGGTGGCTATGGACAGCAGGGAGGACAATATGGACCCCAAGGTTGGTACTTTTGAATTGTCAGGGTTAAACTTGAAGAGAGTGAGCTTTATTGTGTTTTAAAATTCTGTTGTGTATTTGTGAAACAATTAATTGAAATGGCTTCTATAGATGTTTATGGCTTAAGTTTGGATTTGTTAGGGTTTTCCATTTAATTTACTATGTATTTGCAAAGTTTTCTAATGTAGATTTCCCATAACACACATATGGACTATATCTCCCTGCCTCATAGCAGTACCATGCTATCGTTGGTCCCTCCCTCTGACTCCGTTGCAGCTATTTATAGCAGTGAAGCAGAGAGTCAGCTGACGTAGCAGAGCCTCCTGTCAGTAGAGCTGAGACTGTGACGAAGGCTTGTTGCTCAGGGTGCATAGCTCTCTCTGCTAGCACACTGTAGGGAGAAAGTCCGCCTCACCACAGGACTCACAACTAGAACGGTCCACTTTTAATGTTGAGCACAAATAAAGTCCTGGGTCTTGTAGTGATTCCAGACTGGTATACAGTCACAGCCAAGTGATTACTTTGTCTGATTTTTTTTTTTTTTTTTTTTTTTTGTTAAAATGTCTTTCATAGGTTATCCCCGGCAACCTGGTTATGGCAACATGCCCAATGCAAACTACCCCGGGCCAGGCATGGGCCCAATGAACCCCATGGCAGGACAGGGTGGGGGACCGCCATATACTGGCATGCCTCCAGGAAGGATGCCCCCTAATCAAATGGGGCCACGTCCCTATGGCCCCAATATGGGTCCAAATATGGGCCCCAACATGGGTCCAAACATACCACCCAACATGGGCAACATGCCCCCCCAGGTAGGCTCAGGAATGTGTCCTCCTCCCGGCATGAACAGAAAGCCCCAGGACCCTGCGGCCATGCAGCACCCTGCAACCAACTCCATGCACAACAGGTTGGTTTATGCTGGATCCTCAAGTGCCTGCCTTTATTTACCTCACAGAGAACTCTGCAAAACTCCTGATTGATTTCTCACTTAAATGCTTAAATTACCTGTACCACTCTTGATTCACTATATAATGCTCATATTTTATCCTCTATCCAGGATGCCTGGTTACCCCAACATGTCTCCGGGCATGATGGGCTCCGGCCCACCCTATGGCCCTCCCATGAACAACATGCCTGGAATGATGAATACTCAAGGTGGATCACCTTATCCATTGGGGCCAAACATGCCCAATAACTCAAGTGGTAAGTTATTCAGTAATAACTGCAACTGGCTTTATTCACTTTTAATGTGGCAGTTTCATAGCTAATTCCTTGTCATTGTGTCTAGGCATGGCCCCCAGCCCAGAGGTGAACAATAAGATGAATAACAAAGTAGATGGGAGTGTAACACCCAAGCCAGAGCCCAAATCTAAGGTAACCTTTGCTTTATAAATATAGATTGTCACTATGTGTTGTAACAACAGTATTTTTGAAAATCACCTAAAATGTCTTCTCTTGGTGTAGCTGTAGAATTTCAACATCGAATTTTAAAATTGGTTTCTCATTTCTCTTGCGCAAAACAGAAGTCCAACTCTTCCACCACAACGAATGAAAAGATAACACGCCTGTATGAGTTAGGACCAGAGCCAGACAGGAAGATGTGGGTGGACCATTATTTGGCCTTCATTGAAGAGAAAGCCATGCCCATGACCAACCTGCCCGCTGTGGGACGCAAACCCCTCGACCTCTTCCGGTTGTATATGTCAGTTAAAGAGATCGGAGGCATGACACAGGTTAATATGGCATTAATTAACAACAATACATTCCAGTGCACTTATTGCTTCTTTCATTGTAATCTTTATTCTAAATATGTCATGTGTCTCCCAGGTGAATAAGAATAAGAAATGGCGTGATCTGGCCACTTCCCTGAATGTGGGTACATCCAGCAGTGCTGCCAGTTCTTTAAAGAAACAGTACATCCAGTGTCTGTACGCGTTTGAGTGTAAAGTTGAGCGTGGTGAGGATCCTCCTCCTGAGATTTTTACTGACAACAAAAAGAACCAAGCTGCTAAAGTCCAGCCCCCCTCTCCAGGTTAGAGCCATACTCATACCAGCTTTTGAAATTAACACGTGTTTCAGTGCAGTTCCCATTCAGTAACCCACATCTGCTCACTTTAAAACCAACAAAAATACATAACTTGCTATCCTTGAGTGTCACTAATCATGTACCATGTCTGTTTGCTCCTCTCTTATTTCAAACTGAAGCGTCCCTCTGCTCCACAGCTGGGTCTGGCTCTTTGCAGGGTCCTCAGACACCCCAGTCCACCAGCAGCTCCATGGCTGAGGGGGGAGACCTAAAACCTCCCACCCCAGCCTCCACTCCTCATACCCAGATGCCCCCTATGCCACCTGGGTCCAGGTGACTCTTTAAACACCAGATTTTAATCTTTTGATTCTAAAAGATCTTTTTAATGAGATAAACTAATTTCTTTCTGCCTGCCTCTCTTTCTGTCTCTCCCACTTATCTCCTAATTTCCACTCCCCCTCATCTCTGCTTCTCTGTAGGAGCAGCGTTAACCTGCAGGACCCCTTCTCTGAGGGAAATGACCCTGCTTTCCCTAGGAAGAACATGACGCCCAACTCCGCCTATCAGTCTGGCATGAACACACCAGACATGCAAGGGCGCATGGGCACCTACGAACCCAACAAGGACCCCTTTAGTAACATGCGGAAAGGTGGGCACACTGAAATGGCGAGAGCTGAATGAATCACGTTATCCTAGAAACTAAAGTACTTCCTTAATTACCTGGTCATTTAATCACTTCTAACTGGGTTTAAATTCTGAATGCATTTCCAGTCGGGGAGCAGTTTCTACCTGCTAACCAGGGCCCGAACAGTGTGGTGGGTGACCAACAGCAGCAGCAACCGCCGCAACAGCAGCAGCAGCAGCAGCAGCAGCAAGCAGCAGCCTCCATTCAACAGGGGACCGCCAGGAGCCATGGGCACAATGCCAATGGGGCCCAGACAGCAGTATCCTTATGGACCAGGCTACGACAGGAGGTAAAACTCACTGAATGGAAGATGGAATTTTCAAGGTCATTAAACACCGCTGATTATAACCAGCAGCTATTTTTATGATCAGCCAAACCTTAAAGTTCCTATGCAGATCAGGGAAGGTATGTCTAACTAATAACTTTCATTATGGAAGTTGATTACATTTGATTGAATTTTAAGAAATGCTTGGGAATTGGCACTGAGACTGGCTGGCTTCTTTCACACTTAACAATGCTTTTGAGTTGATAATGTACTGCCAGAGATCGTCATGGGTTTTTCTATGGAAACAAGAACCTGAACACATCTGACAAAAGACAAAAAGTTGTGTTTTGAAAAGGAAGATGTGGTTGAAATGTGGTACATGTCATGTTTCTGTCATATCTCCATCCTGTGAGTCCACTTTACTCTATATTGTTTATGGACTAGTAAACTTTTTTTTACTGCAGTATTCATTCATTTATTATCCATGTTAATTTGTAATGTTGCTCACTGACATCAGATTACTGTTATTTTGTCTTTGTGTTAGAAGAGGGCCTGTGCAAAGTGTTTGTGCTGCTTTAAAAAATAGAAATAAATTGCACAATTAAAGGTCAGATTCTACATTTAATATTCGGGATATTATTATTTCGATGATTGTGATTTAAATGTGGTTATGGCTGAGCTGTAGTACTCACAAGCTTAGGAGCCAGATAACAAAAATGGAAAAACAAGATTTGGCAAGTAGCTGATCAAATTGCAACCAAAGTATTGTGTTTAAGTTGTAAGTGTAACATTTGTTATCCTATTGTTTTTTTGTTTGTTTTTTACAAGCTTTTCCATCATTTGAATATTTTTGTGTAGGAAAATATGGAAAAATATACCATATGTATTTCCTTGATTTTTTTATTTTTTTAATTAATTTATTTATTTTTTCCCCAGATCGGAGCAAGGAATGGGCCCAGAGGGCAACATGGGATCCGGTGCTCCTCAGCCAAACCCTATGATGCCTGCCAACGCCGACACGGGGATGTATTCGCCAAATCGCTTCCCACCACAACAGCCACGGTCAGTTCACATAGCACATATTTGCCAAGCTTCTTGGGTTTGAAGCTACTGTTGATGGAAACTGAATATTCTTCACAAAAAACAAATGCATTGCATGTTGGACTCTAAGGTTTCATAAATGCTGGAAATGTATAAGAGTTATTTATTGTTGTTTAAAGATAACCCAATGTCATTTCACATTATTTCGATATTTCTTATTTTGACAAATATTCATCAGCACATGATCACATCATGAATGTTTGAATTGTGTTGTTGCTTTATGGGTAAAGTATTCACTCCTAGTCTTACTTTAGTCTTTGCTCTTTGGTTTGGGTTTATTGTGCTGATGTAAGCACAGGCCGACTTGCACTGATTGGAATTTCCTTTCAATTTGAAATGTTTATCCCATTTTTAAAGTGTCCATACCAAGTAGTAAGCAGCACATTTAACAAAAAAAGCTGGATATTTATGTTCTGGATTCACATTTAGCCTTCATATTTAATAGAGGTTATTGGTGCATAGGAAAAATAATGAATCATATTAATAAAAGAGAGACAGGTATAATAAGATTTGGTATTTTGTAATAGTGTGAAGCTGTAAACAAAAAGAAACCGTTGCAAATGGATGTCTTTTGGTTGTAACTTCATCATTATATGCCATAAGGTTGGCTGTGTATATCTGTAAATGTGTAACAGTTCATCCAGTGAGTTAAAGATGCAGAATATTTTCATGGTCAAACTGACAATCCCTAATATTTGCAGGCATGATTCCTATGGTAATCAGTATCCTGGACAGGGAACGCCCCCTACTGGCTCCTACCCAAATCAGCAGCCTGGAATGTACCCACAACAACAACAGGTCAATGATCCATCTGCACTACACTAACTCTCACTATGTACCACTGGAACCTAATGTCTGAGTGTTTTTATTGTTTTAATATATTTTTATGTGTATGTATATTGTGTGTTGTTTGAGCAGAAAAGTGTTACGAGTCCATGTACTTATAATTATGTCTCTCTGTACCTTTTTTTTTTATTTTTATTTTTTTATGTGTAGAGTTACAAGCGTCCTGTGGAAGGGGGTTATCCTCCATCAAAACGTCATGAGACAGAGTACACTGGGCCCTTCCATGGTGGACAGCAACCACCACAGCAACAACAACAGCAAGGAGGTGCCTCTGCACCCTCTTCAGGACAGCAGGAGACGTACAATCAGTACAGCGGCAGTGGGCCCTACCCCGGCTCTGATCGCCGTCCACCTGGTCCAGGCAATCAGTTCCCCTTTCCATTTGGTCGTGAACGAATGCAGGGAGCGACAGGACCCAACACTCAGCCCAACATGCCCCCTCAGATGATGCAGTCAGGCCCTGAGGGTCCTCAGGGAGGTATGTGGCAGGGGCCACGAGACATGAACTATCAGAACTACCCCAACCGGCAGGGTGGCCCTGGGGGCCCACCACAGGGACCTGGTTACCCTGGCATGAACCGCTCAGAGGAGATGATGTCATCAGAACAGCGCATGAATCATGATGGCCAGTGGGGAAGTCAGATGGGTCCACGGCAGCCTCCTTATGGTCCAGCAGGACCTGGCCAACCTATGCCTCGTTCAGTACAGTCAAACTACCAGCCCCCTCAGGGTGTGCAGAACCACATTCCACAGGTGTCCAGCCCAGCCTCCATGCCCCGCCCCATGGAGAGCAGGACATCACCTAGTAAATCTACCTATATGCACGGAGTAATGAAGATGCAGAAGGCCGGCCCTCCAGTGCCTGCATCTCACATAGTGCCCCCTCCGGTGCAGTCGCCTTTGATAAGGCGAGACATGCCTTTTCCCCCGGGCTCGATAGAAGCTTCGCATCCTGTCCTGAAACCACGTCGGAGACTCACAGTAAAAGATATCGGTATGACTATAGATTGAATATCATCTTGTGACAGACTTTCTTTATTGACAGACCTGCTCAGTGTTGCTCAGTCCACCAATATTGTTCCAAGTTGCTGCTTAGAGTATTTGGTACCAATTATGTTTTTTGTTTTGACTTCTTAGGAACTCCTGAGGCCTGGAGAGTCATGATGTCATTAAAGTCTGGTTTATTGGCTGAGAGTACGTGGGCCTTAGATACCATCAACATCCTCCTGTATGATGACAACAGTATTTCCACCTTTGATCTAAACACGGTGAGACTTAACACTGAGCCCTTAATGATAGTTTATAACGCACTGTACATAGTTATCATGTCTAATATTTTCTATATTTATGGTCTTTCTTCAGTTGCCTGGCCTACTAGAGTTGGTGGTTGAGTATTTCAGACGCTGCCTCATTGAAATCTTTGGCATTCTGCGGGAGTATGAGGTGGGAGACCCTGGCCAGAGGACACTACTTGATCCTGATGCCTTGAAACGAGACTGGGAAAGCACAGAAGAAGAGGAAACACAGGCTGAGGACATGGAACAAGAGGAAGAAGATGACGAAGAAGAGGAGGAACGGGAAACGGAGGGGCCAGCTCATGTAAAAGAGGAGGAAGAGCAAGAGCAGTGCTCGGAGTCTCGGGGGCGGGATGAGAAGACAGAAGATGAGCAGAGGAAGAGCAAAGGTTCTTCATCTGAACAGACAGGCTCATCACAATCCTTAGCTGCCCACGAGAGACCCAAACAAGCCAGCAAGTTTGACAAGTTTCCCCTAAAAGTGGTACGAAAGAAAGACCCATTTGTGGCAGGCCAGTCCAATAATCACGGTAAAATGCAAGAGTTTGACAGCGGGTTGATTCATTGGAGTGCTGGAGGGGGAGACTCAACAGAACACATCCAGACTCACTTTGAACCACGCAAAGACTTCTTGGAACCACGTGAACGAATACCTGTGCCCCCAATTTTGCTGAGGCGACGAGTCCCAGAAGAAGAGATACAGGAAAGTTGTTTGCCCACTGAGGAAGAGAAAAGGAAGCCTCAGGATGAAGAAGAAAGGCCCAAAGAGACATCTTCCTCAGAGGAAGCAGCGGTCTCAGAGAAGGCCAGTCCCTCACTCAGCAGTGAGGAGGAGAGGAAAACTGATTCTGAGGCAAAGACAGTTGAGAAAGGTGAAAAGAGTCACCAGGAGAATAATAGACCCATTATTTCCCCCGACAGTGTTTTAGTCCAGAAGGCAAAGCAGACTGGCACCATCCTGGAGGATGAGCCCCACAGTAAAGACGAGGGGCCGCTCATTGCACTGGCTAACTGGCAGGATTCTTTAGCCCGTCGCTGCATATGTGTGTCCAATATTGTCCGCAGCCTCTCCTTTGTGCCAGGCAATGACCACGAGATGTCCAAACATCCAGGGCTGCTACTGCTACTGGGACGCCTGATCCTGCTTCACCACAGGCACCCTGAGCGCAAACAGGCGCCGCTAACCTACGAGAAAGATGAGGATTCAGAAGAGGGAATGGGCCAAAGGGATGAATGGTGGTGGGACTGCTTGGGGCTCCTGAGGGAGAACACGCTGGTCACTTTGGCAAACATCTCAGGCCAACTCGATCTCTCCATATACCCCGAGAGCATCTGCTTGCCTCTGTTGGATGGTCTTCTCCACTGGGCTGTCTGCCCCTCAGCAGAGGCCCAGGACCCCTTCCCCACCCTGGGTCCTCACAGTGCTTTGTCACCTCAGAGACTGGTCCTGGAGACGCTAAGCAAACTAAGCATCCAAGACAACAATGTGGACCTCATCTTGGCCACTCCGCCATTCAGTCGGTTGGAGAAGCTATACGGGAACCTGGTGCGGCTAATCGGAGACAGGAAGATTGCAGTCTGCAGGGAGATGGCCGTGGTCCTACTGGCAAACCTCGCCCAGGGTGATACTATGGCAGCCCGATCAATCGCTGTTCAGAAAGGCAGTGTGGGCAACTTGCTGGGCTTCCTGGAGGATAGTCTGGCTGCCACACAGCTTCAGCAGAGCCAAAGCTCTCTACTACACCTTCAGGGGATGCACTTCGAGCCCACAAGCCCGGACATGATGCGGCGAGCTGCCCGGGCTCTGCACGCCTTAGCCAAGGTGGAGGAGAACCACTCAGAGTTCACACTACATGAGTCCCGACTCCTCGACCTTTCAGTGTCCCCCCTAATGAACTCGCTGGTTTCTCATGTTATCTGTGATGTACTCTTTTTGATTGGCCAGTCATGACAGCTGTAGGGAGCCGTGGCTCCACTTTTTGGGGGTTTTATCCCCAATCCCCTCTTACCTGGAAGCCTGGCTTGTGTGTGTAACAGGGCAAGCAAAGTTCAAGTGACTGTCTTTAATTTATGAAAATCCTTCAGATTCCATTCTCTGAACCCTCCCCAGGCCGTCCTTGCTGGAGGAGGGTTATCACAGAGCTGTGGTGGATTACAAACCAGAGAGATGCCCACAAAGTGACACTACTTGCAACATGAATGCCAACTGGATGACACAGAGCAGAGCACCACGGTTGGGAGACTGTTCTGCACTTGGGGGAAAGTACTTTTTATTAAAGATAAATAAATGAATAAATAAATAAATAGCTGAAAAACAAAAACTGTAACCAAAGTTGCTGTCTCGTTTACAGTGAGTTTGGGAGACACAGTGTGCCCTAGCTCTCCCCTCGAGGGCACAATGAGTCTGTAAGTGGTTGACGTTCAGAGGTGAAGCAGACTGACAAGTGGCCTACTGGTTATAGTTGCTGTAGTTGGATTTTCACCAGTCAGCCCAACAGTAGACTAAGTGCTGTCAATAGACACCTTCACCGGGGAGGCCTGTGCAGTGTGCAGTAGATTGTAGGACATTTTCTGTACCGTACTGCTCTTGAGTGTAAGCATTCTGTAACACACGTTTCACACAGAGGCAGAAGATGCAGCTCTTCTAGAGTTTTGAGGTCATTTTAGTTTGGTGTTAAACAGAAAATGGCTTTCTTCCCCAAAGTATCAAGAACCTACAACACCCTTACCTCCTCTTATCCCTTGATTGTATGAATACCCATATGAAAAGAAATCACCTCTTAGGACTGGTTTTCAACTTCAAATACAGCTTTGCTGTGGTGTATATATAATGTTGTACATTACACTTCCTTTCTCTGTGTCTGTCTCTGTCTGTGTCACTATTCTCACACTTGTTATCGGTGAGGGATTGAGGCTGACATGTGAGTTTGGTCTGTGACCTCCAGTCCCCGCTGATTAGACCCACTCCTCTGGTCTCTCCACAGCTCCGTAGTACAGCAGACACGGCTCGAACCTGTTATCTCCTGGTACAACAAAAATAAACTAGATGAAGTACACATTTGACAATTTTTCTTCAGTCATGGATTCTGCATATTTGTATTTCAGACTATGTAGCTAAGACAACATGTAAATTCCTCCCTTTCCCTTTTTTGGCTCAATGAATATCATTTATTCAGTATGAAATCTTTATACTATATGTTCCACGTGGTAAGAATAAATGTACATTAAATCTTCGTAAGCTGTTTGATGGTTTTGTTCTTCTGGAATAATCACCTCTACTGGACAAACAAATCAAACAAATATGTGAATTCCCACAAATTAGGTTCAAAAGAATTTCTGAAATACATGTCTTTGCCTCAGTGCTCAGGAAGCATGTAGGAAACATGGTCTTACTCAGTGGACTCATTGCTGATACATATTCACTGTTTGCATTAGGTTTATCACAGTTTCTATGTTTGAGTAAAATAACTGTGTGAATGGAAAAAAAAAACTACATCTGTCAGTGTCTCTGACTTCACAGGCTTGAAGCTTGAAGGAGGACTGCACATAGGCTTTCTGTTTGTATTAATGCTGTATCAATGGGACCAACCAGAAATAATGGGTAAAAGAACAGTTCGTGCACATTTAAAATCACACATATGAGCTTACTTACAAAGCCAAGTGTAAAAATATGCACCTTAAATCCGAGCAAGTTCAATTTTAATTGACTGAAGACACTAAAGATGGGCAAAAACAATGTTTTCACATTTCCTGAGCGAAGAATAACCGCAGACCTGAGAGATCAGTCCATAAGTCGGAGTGGAGCGCCTCCTGCTGGAGAGAAAACACATTTCACCCGATTTAACATAAAACCTTACTTACTAAGCAGACGTAAGGTTGTAAATCAATCATTGTTTAATCAATTAAAGCTAAACTATAAATCTTTTGATACATAAATAAAATAAAATACAACCATTGCAGGAGAAACTACGAACTCTCCTCCTCTGAGCCAGTCAATGATCTGAGCCCATGAGCTTTTATTTTGACATTCGTGTTGCGGTTACACCGGAAGTGAAAAGTGCCTTTCGAAAGGCTGCAGCAGGAGGAGGATGAGAGGAGGACAAAGATTGCACCTGACGGAAAAACAAACGCTGCTAGAAGACGGCTGGCTCTCTACCACAATCACTGTTTACCCTCTGCTAACTGCTGTCAACCCAATGAAAACCCGGAGCTCACAAGATCTCCTTTGCCGAACAGTTTTTTTCTAGCCAGCTATGTTTGATAGAGAATATGACGGATCCAGCAGTGACTGTGTTGTAGCAGCGACAATGCTCGGGCCTGTCATCACCGGCTTGTTCACATTGTGTCCGTCGCATCAATGACCATGGATGTCAGAGCAGTGCTGGAGTTTGCCACAGTCACCAGGGGTCTGTCGCTGTTCCTGCAGGTAAATGTTTAGGCAAGTCCGGGATGTTGTGGATCTTAACAATATGCTAAACTAGCCCCAGTTTGTAGCTCTAACCTTATGACAGGTGTTGGGCTTAATTTCCCCTGATGTTTAAGTCACCTTGGCCATTAGCTATGTGTTTCTGTGTGGTAGCTAATGAATAGTGCTCAGGGGAATACATACTGTAGTGTGGTAAGAAGGTTACAGACAAACTCACTGTACACCTGTGTGGTTGTTTCTCTGTGCAGCAAAAAGCTCTTTTTATGATGGCAGGATTTATTTTAACATTGTAAAATATTTCTCCTCAGGCTGTCTTGAATGCTGCCATCCCTGACCACGATGCTGATGCGTTCAGGCCACCCCGGACAGAGGAGCCTCTGTACTTGGACTCTGCAGTGGAGTGGTTGTTCGGTGGCCTCTCCCACTGGGATGCTGAGCATTTCCTCTTTATCGCTGAGAGAGGATACCTGTACGAGCACAATTTTGCTTTCTTCCCCCTCTTCCCTGTCGTGCTCCGAGGCCTGGCAGAGACACTGCTGTGGCCCCTGAGCAGCTGGCTGAGCGTGCGGGGGCGTTTGCTGGTAGCTGTGGCTCTGGGGAACAGTGCCCTCTTCCTGCTGAGTGTGGTCGCTTTGCATGCGCTCAGTAGAAAAGTGCTTCAGGACAGACGCCTCGCTCTGCTCTCCAGCCTGCTCTACTGCATCACACCTGCCAATGTTTTCATGACCGCTGGATACTCAGAGAGCCTGTTTGCTGCGCTCACATTTGGTGGTCTGTTCCTCCTGGAGAAAGGATTCACCCTCCGGGCCTGCCTGGCCCTCAGTATAGCCACTGCAGCACGATCCAATGGACTTGTTAACATTGGGTTTCTGCTGTATCTTCCATCACTGCACGCTATCTCTCAAATACGGGTTTATCGAACGACGACAAAAGGCCACTTTAAAGTCTTCCACTATATTTGGGTCATCATCCGCCTCCTGCTCACTTCCCTCTTGGGAACCGCAATCATTGCCCTTCCCTTCTGTGCTTTCCAGTACTATGGTTACAGGACGTTCTGCACGCCGTCCGTCTCCTTGGAACGGATCCCCCCTGCTCTTTTGTCGCTGGCTGAGCGGAAGGGCTACCGGGTTCCAGATGAAAATGGTCCACCGCCACTCTGGTGCATGAGACCCCTCCCCTTGCTTTACTCTCATATCCAGGATGTGTATTGGGATGTGGGATTCCTCCGCTACTTTGAGCTGAAGCAGATACCAAACTTTATTCTGGCTCTACCTATGGCTACCCTCGGGATAATGGCAGCTTATGCATATTTTCAAGCTAACCCAGAACTGTGTCTGAGACTTGGACTTTGGGAGACAGGTGCAAATAAAGGGCTGGACAAACCCATACCAGGACTGTTCAACCCCAGAGTGTTTGTGTATGTTGTACATTCAACAGTACTTCTGGTGTTTGGGACATTATGCATGCACGTGCAGGTAAGTAAATCAAATAACCACCTTTTTTCTGGAACATTTAACCTGCTGTTAATTTCCACTCATTCCCATTTTTAACCTACTTTTCTAGGTTCTGACCAGATTCATGGCTTCCTCGTCTCCTGTGCCCTTCTGGATAAGTGCTCATCTGCTCCTCCTCAATGAACCACTTCTCCATCGAAGGAAAACATCAAACCCGAGCATACAGCTACAGACACATTCCAGAAATGGATGCAATCACACACCTCAAAACCCCATCATTGCTCTGCTGCCATACTTTACAACCTGTTCTCCTACCACACAGAGCATCTTGGGATACTTCCTCTCTTACTGGGTGCTGGGCCTCGCACTGCATTGTAACTTCTTGCCATGGACATGACTTAAAACGTTTTCTCTGAGCTTTAAATGCAATATTTCTATGTAGGACTGGGCTATATACCATATTTTAAATGATATGAATCTGCACATAGGTGTTTTTACAGTTCATCAATAGTCAATTTTCGTTATTCCAGTAATTGTTCAATTGTATACTTGAATGCAACATTTTGTCAATGTCACATTTATTTAAAAAAAAAAAAAGATAATATGATTATGTCGCCCAGTCTTACATATAACTTATTGACATGATTACATTTTTGATGCCAATTTATTCATGCAATAGTCAGCAAATTTGATTTGCACTTCTCCTTGAAATGTGTTTGCAGCCATTTTAGAACAACCTCATGTGTACAATATACCTGAAACTTTATTCAACACTGTTTAGTTGTAAATCTTGGGAAAGACTATGGTGGTACTTGAAAAACTATATTTTTATTTCTTGCTGAAGCATTACATTTTATTTACTCTGTTTAGTATTGCACTGCATGTTTGGAAGACTTCAAGTTATAGTTTGAATGGAAAAAAATAAAGATTTTGTTGCTGTAAAAGGACCCTCAATTTAGTTTTCTTGAGGCATTAATGTAAAACAGCTCTGTTGGGTTTTCTTGTAAACACGTTCAAATTCTAATATATGTACATCAAATGTCTGCTAATTTGTTCTCACAAAATATTTTCTCTCTCTCTTTATACAGTGTAAGAACAGTGTTGTTGTGTTTTTTCATGGTTTACTTACAAAACATCCTTTGCAGCACAGTAATTGGCACAGACGTGGAGTGCTGATCTCTCTATCCCTGACTTTAGCAGATATCTCTTTGGGATATGACCACCAGAGGTTGCTGTTACTCAAACAAGATAATGCACCACCTAACACTTCAGAATTTTCTTTAGGGACGTTTTATGGAGAAACAAACATCCTAAAAACTAGGGATGCACAGTATGAGTTTTTCTTTCAGCTAACAATAACAATAATTAACATTAATTACCTGCTTCTAATGACCAATATTGATAAGATAACTGATAATTTCACATCTTTGCACTTTAAAAACAAGTGTATAACCTGTTTTTTTTACACCATATAGTAAGAAAGGCTAAGATGTAGTGAGCAAAGATGGATGATTTAATATTCAATAGCTCCGACCTAACAAAATCTGACCACTATTTTAAACAACAAAAACAACAACAGTTCTGTTGTCGAACTACTCTTCAAATGTTCATTTATTTTTTCTAGTAAGAACAAGAACAAAAAACTTACCAAACATACTTTGGCTTTCTTAGAACATAAGAATATATTAAATAATTTAAAATATATTATTATCCATCGAGAATTTATCAGCTTATTATCAGAATTATACATATAAATATACATTTGTACATTTGTGAAATAGTTTCCACTGAAAGTGTTTCTCTGGTGGACAATACAATTAGTTTTGGCTTGTACAGAATAAATATTTTGAGTCTAAATGTGTTGACATGTTTTCACATGGCTTAAACAGAGTCTTGAAAATGATTGTGCTATAAAGAGAACAGCTCTACTGCAGGCATTAACTCATTAGTATCAAAGGTTGCACAAACTCACCACATTCCTAGAATAACAAGGTTGGAAACACTCAATAAACATCACAGCTGATATGCACACAGAACACTGGCCTTGTAATCAAACACCTCAAACAGTGAGCCCATCACATGTTAAGCATCACAGGTTCTGAAAGCACCCATGGTGACACTGTGTGCATTGTGGCCCCTTAAGTCGATGGTTGGTTGATAAAATTCAGGGTTACTTAATGGAATCAGTCCTGCAGATCTCATTAAACACTTTATTAAGTTCCAACTGATGTGATTAAGGATTTATTACCAGTTTACTTATAAACAAAATAAACACTGAACATGTTACCAGCTTATTAGATAAGAGCAGTTATCAGAGGTCTCTATCTGTTTGCCACTTTGCTCATATACAATGTACTAGCCTGACTAACTATCTGGGGTCTAGACACTTTATAGGTAAATGTAATTGAATCTTCAACTTCATCTCTTCCAATCAGACCCTATAAACAGCCTACAAAAAATACTGTTGACATGAGCTCAGAGCACCAAATGGTAGCTATTGCCCTGAACTGGAGCAACAGAACAGCATCAAAGTTACATATTGATTTAACTTATTTCACTTGTTTGCAATGAGTTGTTATACTTTCTATGTGGGCTTTAATTAATCAATATGGGAGAACCACAGCACATCTAGCTACCAATCTAAACAGATACTCAGTGAGCATGCGCTGGTGTTTGCCACAAACCATCTTCTTACTTTTTTTTTTTTTTACTTTCAAAGTCATCTTTATTGCAAAAAGAAGTTTACAATTCAGACGTGACTTACAGAAATATATATATATGTAACAGTAAACAAACATATAAAATACAACACACAAAGAGAAATAAAGTGTTGCCAGGAGAAGCTTACATGTTATTAAAAAGAGAAAGATGACCATATGTTGACAGTTTTAACCGCCTTTTTGTTGTTGGAGCCAGAAATCAAATTAATATAATGTACAACTTCATGGAAAAAAGGTACAAAATTAGTTTTTTTACAGTTGAACTTTGCCAACAGAATTAATACATTTATAATGAAGTACATATTTTCTTTACTTTGACTCCTATAAAAGCAAAATACCACATTCTCCCACAACAAGGCAAAGTCTTTATAAATATGGTCAATGATGAATCTGCTGAAGTTTTGCCAAAGACTGGGTGGTCTTCACAAAAAGAACAGTTTGTATTGATGTCTCTGTTAAATGTAACCCTGTAATGATTAGCAGGGTAATATCTGTGAATTATTCTCAACGACTTGTTTACTATCAGCTATCTGTGAGGAATCATCCAAACCTTTTTCCAGTCAATGTCGAAACCATCTCCTTACTTACAGCTGATGCGTTTGTGTCGTTATACGTCAGCGGTGAGTCTGCGCAGTATTCGCTACCCACATTTACATCCGTGTACGTCAGCATCCTCTCCGTGACGTACATTGGCTGACGGCAAAAAAAAAAAAAAAAAAAAAAAAAAAAGGAAACGTGAAGTGCTGCAAGAAGCTTTGAGCCGAAGTCCGTCTGCTTGTGTTCAATTATTGATAACAAAAAAGGCGAGTAACAACCAAAGGAGTACTGGTATTAATTAATGGCTTTAATTTAACCACCAAAGATGGTAGTTAACCTTGAGTCAACCCGGGAACTGATTCAACACGTAAAGCTCAGCTGCGGAGAAGAATGCCTTTGCTGGGTCGCTAGCTAGCTAGCGTTAGCTTTCAGGATGGGCAACTGAACGCTAACCGGAACCAGAATAAAAATATATATCACTGTACAATGACAGAATTTTGAGAGTACTGTCTCTCGAAAACGCGGCGAGAAAAGAGAGTTTCGTGTGTGCCTTTTAGCTACCTCCGAACCGTGTCGGTACTGTTTACATGATGAAGAACTGCGAGTACCAGCAGATCGACCCACGGGCGCTGTCGGTGTCGCCGTCGTCCGCACAGAACCACACCGAGAAGAGAGTGCAGCGGCCGCGGAGGAAATGGGAAGTGTTCCCGGGGAAGAACCGGTTCTACTGCGACGGGCGGATCATCCTGGCCAGACAGAGCGGTGTCCTTCCTCTGACACTGGGCCTTATTGTTGTCACATGTGGCCTTTTCTTTGCATTCGAGTGAGTAAAATTGTTTCTTTCCAGTGAGCCCTGAATGCAACACGCATGTGGAAGTTGTAAATTCCTTATTCCTCATTTTTGTGTATTTCAAACGCTGTTTTGTGGCAATATACTTTTTTTAAAAATAAGACAGACTGAAACAAACTGGTCTTTTTCTTTTACAGTTGCCCATTCCTGGTGAAACATCTGACCGTCTTCATACCTGTGATCGGTGGGGTGCTTTTTGTGTTTGTGGTCCTCTCCCTGTTGAGAACCAGCTTTACAGATCCAGGCATTTTACCTAGGGCCACCCCAGATGAAGCGGCAGACGTAGAGAAGCAGATAGGTAAGGCAACCCTGGAATTGCATGCTGACCGTGGGACAGATGGGGTAAAAGAGCTTTGCCATACTGGGGATCTTTGAGGGACGTGTTTGTCTTGGAACTGCAGACCTAAGCAGCTTATCATGGTTGAAGAGGAAAAAAAACCCAGACATAGCTTTATTTAAGTTTATATATTCCTTATTATATCATTGGACTGCTTCTTGTGTGAACTGTTTTGATCAGATGCGCAGGTCTCAGTCAGTCTCTCCACATGTACTTCTCTATTTTAAGATACCTCAGGATCATCTACGTATCGCCCCCCTCCGCGAACCAAGGAGATCCTCATCAACCAGCAGGTGGTAAAGCTCAAATACTGCTTCACTTGTAAAACGTTCCGCCCTCCTCGGACCTCCCATTGCAGCCTGTGTGACAACTGTGTTGGTAAGGATTTGGCAGGAAGTTTCTACTTATTTCAACTGTTCTAATTTAACTTAACAACTTAACGTCATTGCCAAGAGGAACATACTACACTGCTTAACTTCCTAGATTATCCCACTGGTCTGTGTATTCAATTTATGATGCTTAGATGTAACAAAATCCAAACGGTGAAACTATAATTCAATACTCTTACCTTAGACTAAGACTTCCAATGAGTTCTGGCAGTTTTCAGGAGCAGGATCTTGGCACTTGGCTATAAAGTGGGTCTTCTTTAAAGCGTTAGGTCATCATTTGGCAAGATGGAGCAAAACCATTCTTTGCAGGTTGAGACTGCAGACTGCGTCTCTTTTGCCAGCCGGAAAGGTCTGTCCTGATAAAGGAGAGAGTCAATTCTTTTGAGGTGTGCTTTTTAAACTCTCTATGCTCTCTACATTCCTTCCTAACATGCCTCCAGTGGAAAAGATGAAGGACAAAATCCGCAGTGCAAAAATGTACCAAAGTTCAACTGAAGCCAGCATGACGCTTCAGCTCTCTGAGTTAATCAAATCTAACAAAGTTATAATATTTTTAGTACAAAGGCTTCTCTTTGTCTGTCCCCTGACAGTGTTTATTTCTGGGCTGTTGTTGAGGGAAAGTAATATAAAGAGGGAATTTCATCCTAAAAAGTCTGTAATTTTGGACTTGATTAATCTTACTCAGACTCCTGAAGCCCCAAATTACGTTTAGCTAAACTTTGGAATTTGTTTTTGCACAGAACAAGGAGTGTGGATTTTGTCCCTCCCATTACTTGCACTGGTATTGCTTTAGGATGGGATCTCTTTATGGGCCAGTATGAACAGGATGAATTATTACAGCATGGAAACAAAGCAAAATTACAATTAGATGAAAGTGCTGTATTAACTTTGGGGTAGGAGTGATAGTATTTTTCTAATAATTTGATATACAACATGTCATGTATACTTTACAACTGCTATAAATGTGCCTCTAATCTCTGGTATGTGTACTTTTCTTTCACCCTCAGAACGATTTGATCACCACTGCCCATGGGTGGGGAACTGTGTGGGCAAACGCAATTACCGCTTTTTCTACAGCTTCATCATCTCTCTGTCTTTTCTGACATCTTTCATATTTGGCTGTGTCATCACACACATTACCCTGCGTAAGTACTCTAACTCTGTATAAAGACACAAACACATACGGCAGTTGTAACTTTTAAGGTTACTTTGTTTCTAATTTGTACTTTATCTCTTCAGGTTCTCAAGCAGGTAAAAGCCTTGTTCAAGCCATTCAGGAGAGTCCTGCCAGATATCCTTTGTATGTACCAAATTGTCACATAATCATCCTTTTTATGAGATGGATGAGATCTTTTAAAATTTGCTCCTGTTTTGTGCCAAGAAATGACACAAGTTACACTGTTGACAAGGCATTTCCCACTGCTACTCAGCCTAAGCTCATGCCTAATAGGATCAGAGAGTTAGCATCCAGCAAAGCAGTGCTTTTAGGCAGATGGCCTCCAGTAGAAGGTTTGCTGCCTCATGTCCATGTGAGATGATCTCAGTGAGGGAACAAATATGGACTGCATGACTACAGAGTAGTTCAACCTATTATTCAGAGTGTGGGGTAATTTCCTCATTGTACGCATGACATGCATGACATTGTGTCATCTTGTTGGAGTGTGGGTGTCTGAATCTAGAAGGAATATGTTAACTTACTAGTTAGCAGATGAACTGATTGGATTTCTTTTTTAGCAGCTTATTGCATCAGTTTTCATATTAAAATGAATTCAATTCAATTTCAATTCAATTTTATTTGTATAGCGCCAATTCATAACAGAAGTTATCTCAGGACACTTTTCAAATAGAGCAGGTCTAGACCGAACTCTTTAAAACAAACAATTCATGAATCGCCTGTGACTATTAGGCTTTAAGTTTAACATGTTCACTCTGATGCATTACTCATCTCAAGAAAGTTCAAACTAATACAAACCAACAAGTAACTTAACACATTTCCTCAAGTGTTGACCTTAGTACAGTTTAGAGCTACTTGTGTTTTACTTAAGTTTACACCCAATATTCTAATATTGGAAAATGGTCTGCTGTGATGTGAAGGGTTTGTGTTATTCGTAGTACAGTGGCTTCAGAGTTCACATTGATAACATTATGTTAATGTTATTTTAACACGTGAAGACAAGGTAACATAAGATGGAAGCACCTCTTAAGGATGTTGTGCTTCATGCTGGAAAAAAGCAGACTAACCGTGGGAATAAGACTACTTAGGCACATATTAAGCCTTGTCATAGATTTTAATCATCAGCTTTAATTGCCCTCTGTGTTAAATAATCACACATACATAATTGTGTTATTATGATGCCTTGACTCTTCCTTGTGCACTGTGGTGGAGTTGGTGATATGTTTCTTCTCCATCTGGTCTATTCTGGGCCTCTCAGGCTTCCATACTTACTTAGTAGCCTCCAACCTCACAACAAATGAAGATGTAAGTACTCGTGCCCCTTTTTATATGATACAGTTCATTGTTAAAATGTGCTTTATTCACTAACTAACTGCTTACTTTTATTCATTCCCTGTGCAGATAAAGGGCTCCTGGTCAAGTAAGAGGGCTGCAGAGGAGTCTGGGAACCCGTACAGTTACAACAGTATTATAACCAACTGCTGTGTGACGTTATGTGGTCCCATGCCCCCAAGGTGAACATTTCCTTGATGATGGCATCAGTTACAGTACATGTACCGTCCATGTTAAAGTGCATCGTAACACAATTCTCCGTTTTGTTCTCTAGTCTGATTGACAGAAGAGGTTTTCTGCCTATTGACGAGGCAATCCCTGCTGCTTCTGCTTCGGAGATAGAGCTGCCTCCATTCGTGGCCAAGAATGACGCGCACATGGTAGGATGAACCAGCGTGTGGTCCCTCCCAAGTCCTGATTGTCCCATAGCTCCTGTGTTGTTGGTGTTAGGCCCCCCCCCCCGTGTGTGCCTTCTCCACTCTGTGTGTCCACTCCGTCATCCTCCAGACTTCCAGCTTCAGTCCCTCGACTAGAGTTGCCAACATGCAGTACATTGAATCTGTGTATTGTTTGTGACAACAGAAAGCCATACATGGATTTTTAAAAAGAAAGTGCCTATTAGGGAGTCTCTGACTGGACTGGATCGACATTACTAGGGTTCAGCTTACTATGGCTTGGAACTGACACACAATATAAAGCCAAGTATTCACAGCAGAAATGATTAAGCCGGCTAATTAGAGCTGGCGTTCAGCAGAAACGAGGTTATCTTTCACCATGCAGCATGCTGAAGTAACACTGCTGTGTCATGTGTTCGTTGAGCTTTTGAACAAAATGTCTTGGAAACCACCTGTAACACTGTTTGGCATCATTGAGCAGTTAAAAGTGCCAGAAAGTGAGCAGAGAGTTTTTCCAGCAAGAAATGTATCCATTTGTTAAGATTATAGTTGCTGAGTTACCCTGTCAGAATGCTGCAGATATATTATGCTCATTTGGTGCTGTGGGACAGTAAACATGTTGCACCATTTGATATTTGACTTGTATTTATGTTTGCTTACACTTAGGAATTGTATCTACCTCCTCGTTTCTGTACTACTGGGTTTGCTTGTATGTTTTGGTGAAGGTGTTATGGACTTAGGACTTAGGACATGCAAAATATTAGATCACATTTTGTAATTGATTTATCAGCACTTTATCACAGATCATTTGACACATGCCTTGAATACATTGTCACTCAATATGGTCGACATATCAAATGTCTTAAGTATATTATTAGATATATTGCTTCATTTTCTTAAATCCTCCTCTTCTATTTTTACATACACATTTTATTTAACTAAAAAGTATTCCTTTATGTGTTTAAATAAACATTATTTTTGTATTTTGGGTTTTGGTCTCTGTTTTGAGTTTACTTTACCTCTTCATTTTTTACATGTCCTCATGTGCTGATTTTAAGGTGTTTGGGAAAAGTGTTATTTTTTTAGGTTGTTTTATTTTGGTAGGTACAAGTCAGTGAACATATGGGTTTATTTGTTATGAACATTTGTTTCATGTGCCTGTTACTTCATTGCTTGATGAAAGATCTGACACACAGTGTTGTACTGTATCCATTCCACCCTGCTAGGAGGAGAACTGTCAGGATTTTGCTTTGTCCTGCACAGCCTGAAGGGCACTGCTGCATGTAGACGGTTGATGGTAAGAGTAGGGTTGAACGTTAAAAACAATCACAACATCTCTTCATTTGCCATTCACTGTGTCTTTTGTGTAGTTTGTGTTTAGGCTTGGAACCAGCCATCTTAACAGCTTTTTTTTTTCTTTTCTAAGATTTTTTTTTTTTTTTGCTCAAATGCAAACGCAGTTGGGGCAGATCTTGTGATTGGTGTGGATGGGTGGACTGCCCTACTTGTGAATGTGCATGCTTCACTACCATTCATCCTCTTGTCATTAACATTCGCTCACTCACTGTATGGGATGGAGCTCGTGTTCAAAGGCTGATAATCTTTCTCTTGTCCTTTTTGTAGTTAGATGAGATGTTTTTTTCCTCGTGTGTCTGGGTCATTATTGTGCATGCATGGTGACGCAAGCGCATACGAGTCTGCATAAACTGTATTTCCCTTTCTACTTTTTTATCAGAGCCAGAAGAAACACAGAAAGAAGCAGCTTTCCACACACATTTAATTGTTGCCTCATCTGCGTCTAACTCACTTCTTCCACGCTTCTTCATTTGAATCTTGTGACAATGCTGTCATCAGTGCTATCATTGCTTTCACTGTGCCTGAGTTCTAAACTAATCATTGTTATCACATTGCAGAATTTTCTTTCCCTGTTTGTCCTGTTTTTACCGTTCAGCCATTCGTGCCACAAACTTATGTATGGCACTTCTTTTTCCTGATTTCTCTATTTCTTTCCTCCTCCTCACACAGTGCACTCAGAGCACCAAGGACGTGCTGGAGAGGGTGGTCCACTCTTTTGACTATCAAGGCCTGTGCCCCACTGGCACCCCAAAGACCTCCCCTCTGGCCCTGGAGGTTTCCAGCACTGCAGCACCTTCCCCAGAAACTTCACCGTCCGCTGGCTGCTCCCGACAGCTCGCCCGCCATCCCGTGGCTGCTCCTTGTCCCCCGTTCAGCAGTAGCAACAAGAGGGACTCGCTGCACTCTATCAACCCAGCCTTCCGTCTGGCTTCTCCCTCCCCGTCGCTGAGCCGCACCACTTTAATTCTGGGTGATGCACCCGACATTGGCTTTATCCCACTACCCTGAGTGCACCCAGTAACCATAAGAGAACAGAAGGCGTCACAGTGCACTTGTCCTGCTATGCTCAACACTGTCCTGTATCACCTGCAATGTTTTTGGCTACAAAGAGACTCTTTAACAGTGGTGGTCATGCTGTGTGTTACCATTTGGTATTTTAAAATGTCATTCTGATGAGTTGATCAAGCATTACCTGGAGGGTTTTTACGTTCTGTGAGTTTTATCAACAATGTCCTACTATTCTGTTCTGTATGTGTCCTTCGCGATGGAGGTGAATCTTAGTAATACTTGGAAGCACAATATAGAGATATTTTTTTAAACACCTTTTTAAGAAGACACCCAGAACATGCCTCCACACCTTCCACTGAACCTCAAGCCATACATCACAGCTGTATTCTTTTAAGTTCATGCTAATATCTTATGCAAACAGGTCTTTAAATCTGGGAATCCTCACAGTGGGACTGTGGATGCAAGGCGTACAGAAACAGAAGCTTAGATTTACTAAACCTGTTCTGGATTGTGAGCCATTTCAGGATTATGAGCTCAACCTTATATCCTGTCATCTAGATCTACATCATCCCAGTGTCATCAGGTGGTTCCAGATCTACAGTATTTAGATGAATGAGTTTGAAGAGGAAGGGCAAGGTGCACTTATAATTTCATTTTGAATGTATGCATACCAAGGTTTTTTTGCTGTATTTTCTAATCGGTTCTTCATGTCTTGGTAAATATCGTTTCTTTTTGCAAGGTGCATCACTTAAGGAGACTATAAATAAAAGTGGAGACAGGTGAAGTTGAGTGAATTTACCCAGATATTTTTGACTGGATAATAACTGACTGAAATAGTTCCTCCACACATTATATAATGTCTACTTTGTTGCTTTATGTAATTTGTTGGATATCAAAGCCAAGTGTTTAATTTCAAATCACATTTAGCTGCTGCCTACCATGGCTTGGATTGCAGTATTTATTACGGACACACTGTTTCTTGTTAATGTGATCTACTGGGATGCTTACAGTATGACGAAGCATCTGTTTTTGTCATCATCATGTTGCCTGTCATGAGTGTGTTGGTGTTTGCAGCACAGGCTCGACGTATAGACCGCTTCAAGCAAAGTAATGTTTTAGGAATGTCGACGAGGCCTCTTCACACGCAGGGCGAGCGGTCGTTTTTGTGGCTGTGACCTTTTCGTCTTCTTACAGCATGAAACTTAACCCTCCATCTGTGATGGTGGAGTTCAATTTCTTGAGAGTAAATGGCAGGAGCTAGTTTGTGCCACTAGGGGGCAGCCTGTGAATAAGGATTGCGGCCTAGTCAGAACGCAATTGAGTAACATGAAAACCATTTTAAAAAAAAGGCCTTTTGATGTTTTATTTATTTTTTGTAAGTGAGCGTTGAAGCTGTACATAGGTTGTGAGTTTGTGAAGAACCACTTTGCCATAGTCAGTGGGTCTCACATTTATCAGTCTGCATCAAGACCCATAGGGTGTGTAAACAATTACAAGCAGTGCTTGTATGAGCAAACTTGTTTGTATTTTGTAGGATGTAACAGTGGAACTGTAACATTTGATCAATAAAAATGATCCGTTTTGTTGATGTGGGCTTCTTTGGAACTCTTTTACTTTTCTTTTTTTTTCAAATTTCCACCATTACAAAACATAAACTTACCATATAGAGGCTTACTAAGTCCATGGCAAAACCATGTGTTCACTTTACTGGAAGTGCAATGACTTAAAACAGACCAAGGTCAAAGTATAGTGTAGTACGTATAGTAAATCAGTGACAGTTGTGTTTATCCATTCTGACAGCTTCCTCCTGGAAACAATGAAGAGGTGCATGTTGACCACATGTGTTCAGACAGGCAGAGATCCACCATGAAAAGGGGTCTGTTTGTGTGTGTCTCACAGTTCAATCATGAGAAGATACAAAACAAATCGTGTTAGCTAATAAACCACAATGTCTAGGTTAACAAACCAGGTCGTGTACAGTACTATTCACCAGAAGGAAAACATAAAATAAAAAGATCTGTGAGTTTCATAACTCTCTCTGCTGTATCCTGCTTCTATGTGCCCAGAGATGCACTCCCACCTAATAACATTAAGTCTTTTGGACTGTGGTTTAGAGATATTTTTCCCCTTGTAAATAGCCATACAAAGTAGAATATCATCTTTCAGAGTGTGGTAAATTGTCTCCTTGCCATTGCTTATGACATGATATTTATTCTGTGCCCAGGGTTATCCTTTTTAAGAAGCCATTTTTGCCTGTAATTATTGAAATTGAAAACTGGAGAAAAATAGCCTGTAGGCCCGTGATCACAACGGATGGACCGTGGCAGCTGAGGTTGGAGTCTGACTGCATTCAGCAGTCACTACTGAGTGCAGAAAAGTGAGAACGTTGCTTAAAGGTCCTCCAAAATCTATTTTTTGGAAGCTTCTTTTTTTTTGAGGGGGTGTCTGCATGTGGCAGCTGATGCCTCCTGTATGCTAATGTTATTCGCTTTTCAAAGAGGATGCTTTGAATGTACAATTGTCTTGTATGTGTTGGTTTGGATGCAATAAAAAAAAAAAATCTTGATACAATTTTTACTGTTTTGCATGGGTTGACAGAGGGGGAAAAAGTAGGAAATACAAGTAGGAAAAAGGTGTTTGAAGGCAAACTCGTGTTAAAGCTCTGGCTGGATCCAGAACCTGCACAAGGGAACAGCATATGTGTCATGAAATATGATTACCTTAATGAATTCCTTAAGATTTGGACGTATCTGTTACCTCAGTTGACTTCATAACACCTCTCTCTGATACATGTCAATACAGCAACCTGTATATCTTAAGCTAAACATAAAACAGATGACCAGACTTTTGGCTCATGGTCTCACAGAAGGAGAAAAGCCAAAGCATCGCTGCCTCTGCAGCTGTGTTGCATTTTGACCACAGCCCTCCGTTGCCTAGAAGACTAAAAACTGTTAGCAGAAGAACAGAACTCTGAAAATAGGTTTCATTTCACAACAGCAGTAAAGGTACCAAGTCATCAGTGTGTACCGGGTTTATTTGTCAGCAGTGTTGATACAGGGATTATTTGAGTCCTCGCCGGCTGCAGGTGATTATTCGCTTGCTGGAGTGTGTCATGCACTTTAACCCCAACTGGTGTGGCACAGAGACAGAGAAGGCCACCCAGTCAGCAGGGGTGGGTTACCTGCTTTAGTGCTGGACTTCAGAATAAGAGGATGTATTTTAATCCAAAAGAAGTGATATAAGGCTACAGACTTTACATAGACTGAGTCTAGACAAACTTCATTGCCTAATGTGACACTTTTACTTGATTTCCTCCTCTTTTCTTGAAATGCATTAGTAATACACAGTTAGAGAACAGCCGGGAAAGCCACCTCTTTCACCTAAAACTAATATATTCCAGCTCTTTCAAAGAAATAGCCCACCACCAATTTACCTCAGACTGTCGTCTACTCTGTGATTCATCAAGCTCGTTCCTCTTCAGTGAGCCACGTTTGGCCCCTGCTGTCATGTGTGCAGCAGTGTGTCACACTCTCACAAGCCTTCTCCTCATCGCTCGCCTCTGACCAGAGCAGAAGTGAAGTACCTCCGTGAACAAAACAGGTGACTCACGGTCAGGGCTGCTGTCAACATCACTGCTGCTGTGATTTTCGAGAGCTAAAAGTGTGTCTCTATGCAGTGAAGCTGGATATAATTAACCCTGCGCTGAGCTGAACCGACCAGCAGCCAGCAGGGATAGTTTGTTGCCACTGCCAGTGGAACATGAAACAACTGAATCCTGTGGGTAACTTGCACATGGTGGTTAAAATTTCTCAACCCTAGACGTTGAGTTGTAATACAGTCAAGCAGCCTGCAATTCTTGCATACTTGTTGTTTTCCTAAGATTTGGAAAAGTTTTGGGAACTCCTGTACTAGCTGACACTAAACGAAGGATTTCTTCATAGAATATCTGTAGCAATGTGAAGTGCCTCTGTGTTTGGAGTTTGGTCAGTATTTAACCATATGTTTGTGTACTGCTTTTCCTGGGATGTTTCTGGGTGTAACATGGGTAGATCTGATTATCTGTGTGTTTGGGCATGGTGGCTCTGTGGCGGCGTGTGTGTAAACACCTGAAAACCTTAGTACACAAAGCTCATGATAGATACATTCAGTTCTATTTATTGTTTGGTTTGTGTATTAGGCTTGTTGACCGATCCAATTTGTTGAAAGATTAGGGAAGTGTCAGTTACAGATCTGACTGTACTGCTTACTATGCACAGGTTATTTAAGGTTGTGACGACCAGTGAGATATGTTATTATTTAATTACTGCATTTTACTGCAACTGTATCTCAGCAACTATTGTTATACACAAAGGTCTCTATCTTGATATAGCTCCTAATCACGACCCCCTATCCTCATATCTCCCAAATAATCACAATCACAATAATAACAATTTCCACTTTTCCTTATCTGCTCAACCGCAACATTTGGTATTTGAGTGTTTTTTCAGTGCACATATTAGATAACTGAATAAGTAAAAAGACGTGAGATATCCCTGGTTCTCGCAGTGGAAACACGTCGGCTGTGCGTGGTGAAGTGGAAAGAGCTCCCCATGGAAACCTGAATATGTGCCATGGAGCTGGATTAGTGTACCAGGGTACCACAGGGTCAGACCTTATCACAGCAGCCATTATCATGCGGACTGTTTGATATGGCCTCAATCAATCTGCTGAACAATGCTTTGGTTGCCGACGGAGCATTTTTATAATATTATGGCTCAACTGCCAATAGATAAACTTTTTGTTTTGTTTATGTAATAGTGTTTTGAGGCCAGGCTGATGTTGAAAATGGATGTTCTGGTTCTGATATTTCCACTGTACAACATGAAAGAAAAATGACTTCAGCACCAGATAGAAATGCACTCATTACATTCTTCAATGAGCAGTGAAGCCTGTGTCTGTCTGCTTTTCTTATTTGTTTATGTCTCATTATTAAGAATAAACAAAATGTTTTTATATCTATGTTGGACTGTGTGGCTCATGTAATGTACAAACTCCGTAAATTATTTATTAATATTGATATATTTGGGTGTTTTATACTGCAGTTTAATCTTGTGCATCTTCATCTTTGTGCAGTGGAAAGTAATAAAATTATACTGAGGTAATTGTACTTTACCTGAGTGTTTTAATGTTATGCTTTCATTTTACAAATGATACTTCTACTTCACTACATTTCAGATTTTTTACTACATTCTTCTGACAGCTTACTATAATGAGCACATAAAATACAGTTCATTGCTAAACAGTGAATGAAACTACCCAAAAGTATATACAAAAATACGTTAAAAAAATTAAGTTTACATTTATTGTCTCCCTTAGGAGACAATAACAGACAGATTAATCCATACGCTCCTGTTAAAAACTACAAAAATCTGAAGGCATATCTCTCATAGCACACACACCTTAGTAAACAAATTACAAGTAAACGATAACGCACACATAACCTGCAGTCATCTGAGTGTTGCACTCCTTTTCTGTCTCTCACTCATAATACATCTTCCACCATTGGCTTTAATAGCATCCTATTATGTTTTACATGGCTGCTATATAAGAATGTGGTTATGTACAGAAGATAGTTAAGTAATAGTTATGCAATAAAGGCTACTTAACGTTAGGCAATTGGTCATGACCCAGGTTTATGTAGCAACCACAATAATAATAAAGTGAGAAAGAGGTGGGACATGGTGACAGGAAGATAGATAGTGGAAGCTCAGTCACTGGAAGGGCATGACCAGACATATTCCAAGCATGTCTGACTTATACCTTAGCAAAGTACAGCTTTAAATGCTCCATATCACTTATCATGTTTGCCTGTGTTACTTAAAATGAAGTTATGTAAAGGGGAGAAAGGACACACAGAGAAAACAGGCCACAGGTTTTTAACTGTACAGTAGAAAGTTTGAGACGGTGGGGTGATCGTCTAGTGGTTAGTTTAGCCCCAGTTGCAGTGACTCCACAGCATGTAAGTCAGAGCAGCTTTTTGCCATGTGTGCAACATGCCTGACTCCTGCCTGCTTTCACTTACAGCACCACATAAATCTCAACCCTTGCAGAAAACCCTCTTGTGAATCTTTCAAACTGTGAAAAACAAGCCAGGTTTGTTTTTGTTCAAAGGCTTGTTTTGTTATCAGTATTCACAACTTGCTTTCACAAATTTGGAAGTGTTTGCAGCTGGCTGATCTTTAATTTATTGATCTAATAAATGTTATTTTTATATCATAACAGCTTTCATAGCTCTTGGAACATGCATCTGTCTCTCTCTGACCTGGGACACACTTTTGCCCTTCTAGGAGGAGGTTTTAAGAAATCTGGAGGGTGATCTGAGAATGGTGCTTCTAACATATTTTCTTCAGATGTCAAGCAGTATCAGTTACATGAGTCAAGCTGCTCTGGTATGATGGCATGACCTTAACAGACGTCATCTCTGAGGGGCCTGCTCCATATCTGCTGTACTTAACCCCAAAGGTAAATTTACAAAATTGCTCTCCGACACTCCTAATCGTCCCTTGGGTTGAGTTTTTCCTCTCAGCTACTGGATGGGGGGCGAGGAGCAGGATTTCTGGGAATGAAATCAGAGCTTGCTGCTAAATAGGGGTTCCCTCTCACTTCTGGTAAATGCTCCAGAGAGCAGCGAGAGCCAGTTCTCTTCTATGGTAGCTTTTAATATACTATGTCCACACCAGACACATGTGTTGAGAAAAATTACAGAACATGTTTATTTTATGGGCTTTTATGGTTGCATTTGTTGACTCAGCAGTATCTGCACATTGTAGGCAGCTGTCAACTCATTTCTAGGTCGCTGCAGTGTAGTTGGGAAAACGATTCATCTACCAACACCAAAGCTGAGAAGTGAAGCAAACTGGGGTTTATTTTTCTTTTTGCGAAACATTTGACGAGGTGATTTGCTACAGGGACCCTTAATGTGCTATTGGGACGGGAGTGGGGCCATTGCACAACATGATTTAAGCTCTAGTTAAGGAAACTATCCAAGTTAGGACATCCCAGAAACGTACAGAAGGAGGCAACGGTGTTTTATTACCAGGGCCATACATTCCTCTCTTCTACATGGGCTCCTCTGTAAGTCACTTGTGAGATGAGATACCCATGTGCTTAGCTGAGAGTCTGTGGAAAAGGGAGACAAAATATCCAGTATAGAAGTATGGGGCAAATATGTGCATGACTCCATCAGTTCTATATCACATAGGCAGGGGATTTATTGAGGACATAGAGATTTAATCAGACACTCTAAAGGAATATCTTATCTTTCCTTGTTGTATAGGCACTTCAGCATACGTTTTTTTCCTTTTCCAGAGCCTTTCATAATACATAGCCTAACACTATATTTGACCGTTGAACTTTAGAGCACTTCAACTATGCAATAACCTCTCTTATCCAAAGATATACTACCCTGGCTATAGAACATAACTATAGACAGGCAGAGCCTGTAAAAAATGGTAGGTAGAAATAATGCCACCGGTTATATATTATTGTAAAAATAAAGAAAAAACAGAACTGCTCATTTAACATAAAACTACTGTATTTGCTGTGGTACACCAACGCTGTCCCGGAGCTCCGAGCTCCCAGTCCAGGCAAACTCAGCTAAGATAACAGCACCACTAGTTGCACAGCTAACTAAGCATTAAAGAGACATGCTAAAATGGCTTCTGTCAGACAGGATGAACTGAGGGGCTTTATAAAGGGCCAATATAAGGTAAATAGGCATTTTTTTAAACTGTGAATTATGCAGTGCTCTAGTGGAATCCCAGAATAAAGATACATATAGTTTATATAGAGCTGGAAAGGAGCACAACAGGTCCCCTTTAATCTTTGCAAAAGACTATAATCTCTACACACCTAAAATGGGTTTGGGTAACAACAAGGCAACATAAGTCATGATTCCAGTCTACTAACAACGCTCACAACAGATCAACACCAAATACTATGTGTTTGCCTCTTCACAATTATTATAGTATTTTTCCATTTCACTGTCCAGCTGTGGACAGAGCGGAGAGCTGATGTATCTAACCACCTGAAGCTATAGTGTGTTTTGGTGTGTTTATTTTTTCCAGCAGCACACTAGTCTGCTCTGCCAAGCACTACTGTAATCAATCAAGCAGGCAGCGGAGGGAGTCTGACGTCAGAAGCACGGCTGCTTGCGTAACCTTCGTTCCACTGTCCCATAGATTTGTCATCTGGAGCAATCCGGAAAAGTAAATTTACCTCTCTTATCATGCACTCTATCATGGGTATGCCGCAGTGTCCAGCCTGACTGGTCAGCTCAACCTGGTTGTACAGACCGGTAATCTGCTGCCATGGCAGACTGAGCCCGAAACTCTGACACAAACAAACTGTTTATTCATTCACAAAATCAAAGTAGAAATAGAAAATTAAACACGCAGTGTAATGTCAGACATGCAATGTAATAGCAACAGCTGCATTGCTATTTTAGCTATGGCAATACATGTGATACGCCCTCTAATAATAGCAAACACTTGGTCTTCTAGTATAACAGGTCTGAATGTGCTCAGTGACAGATGAGATGAAGTCTTTTTGGGGGAAATAATTCACTTAGATTGTAGGAGCTCTGACAGACTGGTAAGAAAAGGGCTTCACAACTCATCCTGTGTGACAGACGGAGTGTTATCTGCTTTCACACAATTGATCATTGTGACACTTCACTGCTTGTTGTTTGGCAACATCAATTTTCAGCTGCGCATTTACAACACGCTGTGACGTCCAATCATGATCCTGCACTTGAGAGAAGCCCTGCTTTGTTCCTCTTCCTGTCACTGCCCATCAGGCAAAGACAGATAGAGATATTTGACAAAAAAAACTGTCTGATGTCTTTTATCTGTCTTTGAGAGCAAACACCCCCCCCCCACATGTATCCAGCAGGCTCTCATTTAAGTCTAGTGAAATCATGTATCATATCATAGCATAGTATATATATATATATATATATATATATATATATATATATATGAATACAGTAATCAATACCCATATTATGCATATGCAACTTGCAAAGGGGGAGGGCCATATAATATACTTGAGACTTTGAGATTGTTTCATAATGTTTGATCATGGTCAGGACTGGAACATACGCTTGTCTAATGCATCATTTGTTTAAGGTGTGTTTAAATACTGGCTATCTCACCGCGCCTACTAGACTCACAGTCTCAGTTGTCATGGTTCCAGCAGGATGTCAACTGAGGGGTAAACAGAGGATCCAATGACACTTGCATAAATTAACCAAAGGTGAAACAGAGAATTGTACACAAAGCAATGAACGTATCTCAGGAGTTCTTGTGCTAATTGTTTTGTACCGCTGCATGAATGTCTTGACTTCACATCCAACTAACTCCCTTTGACATGCAGCTGTGAGGGAACCTGAGAATGTCAAGTGGTCTGACCATCATTGTTCTCCCTTTCCCCAAGTGTTTCACATTCAGGTAAAGACTGGCTCTGCTCCCAGGATGCACAGCTGCCACATGGCGGGTTATTTATAGTTGGATGACGCAGATCTCTCACATCGGCACCTGGCAGGACCCTCAGCTGGAGACGCCTCTGCCCAGCTGCCCGACAACCACGGATGCTGTTGCCAGGGAAACTGTATTATGTTGACATCACAGGATTTGAAGTGATCTTCCGTGGAGACTAAATCCACGGTACGCCCACGACCCGACCCCTCGGAGGCTTACGGTACTGTCAGCCTCAGCCCAGCTGCGTGTCGTAGACGACAGTGGGGAAGCGTGTGAACTGAACACACAGATGCATATGCTCAGAGAAGACATGATGTGCGTGCCTGAGTGCATAAGAGTGCGTGTTTCCGTCAGTCTGTGTTTTATTGCTGCATCACTAAAAACCAACACAGGTCAATCATGAAATGAACTTTACTCTCTTGTAAACATTTTACAGGTGCACTTACACGCTGTGTGAACAGCTATAAGCGGTTAGAGATTTTTTATAAATGATGACATATATGGGTCATTTTAAAAGAGGAAATTACTGAAGTTTTCACCTTCACAGGCAAATTACATACTGAAAGAATCCTTAGGCCTTCTCACCACTGAAAGAGTAATGTCTGCTATTGTGAGTAATGTCTGCCATTGTGTGAGGTCGTTCACTAGGGGATATTTAGTGCATTTAAACACATAATAGACTGCATGCAGGACAGGATTAGTTATAAAGACAGTGATGGTGTGACCACAGTCCACTCCTGTAAGAACTGAAACAGACAGATTTTGGGAAATTCAGATTGGACAAACAAACTGGAGAACACTGAATGCATCTACCAGCAGCTACATAAACCAATATAACATGAGTACATTATTCAACTCAGACCTCCTCTCACTGTAGTTATTATTAATGCCTCAGATTGATCATTACATACAGTAATAAAAAGCTTAGAAATATTCTGTTAAGATCACAGAAATGTCTCTGCATCTGTGCCAAAACAAATAAGAACAAAAAACATTTGCACCACAGATAAGGAGGCAGAGTGGAAAGAAGCGGCAGCGGGGTTTCAGAGAACGTAAATGGAAAGCTTAAAGGGCATTACGGGTTATCGGAGCCTTTTCATAAGCTCCTTCACAATCATGAGCACATTAAATGAATGATTATTCGTGTGGTAGTAGCCTTTAATTTTCCATTGGTTGAATAAACAAACAACTCAAAGGTAAGGCCCTCCACTTCAAACATAGACATACTAAAAATGATAAGGACCTATAAAATGTGTGATTAGCAAGCAACATTTAACAGGTTTAATAGCCAACTATCATAGTTTAAATACCCTGGGGTTGACAAGGAGCTTGTGGATTTCTGCAAAAATTAAGTGCATTTGAATTATCTTGTATATTTTACATTATTTTTGTTGGGGTAATACATACGTTTTTCAAATACTGTGATATCAATTTGGAAGATTATAGACAAATGAGTGTAAATGAGAATAAACTGCCATAGAAAGCCAGAATGCAGTAGCCTTACATATTTTGTCAAAATTGCGGTAAGACAAGAAAGTGACCCTTATTTCAACTTAATTAAATTTTTTTACATGTGTAGGTGTAATTTTTGATAAAGAAAGACAGCATGTAAAATTAGCAAGAACTAGAAAGTAAAGGTAGAAACTAAACTGTAGTGACTGCACTCAGGCTAGTTATGCTATGCTAGCTGCCTTACCAACTTTTTCCTTTTTCTTTTAATTTAAAAATGTAAATTAATAATTGAGTGTTAAATTGAATCATCCCAGCCACTCCAAGTACGGATATGGATACAGATGGTTTGGTTGGTTGAACAGACACACAACCATTTGCATTTGGTGCAAACAAGCATGCATAATCATATTACTTGTGTAGGAGGAAGAGGGCCAATTCAGGATCGTGTTTTGAATCCTTTCAAATCCCACAATCCTCTCTATCTGGTAAATGGCTCCTATTTTCACCTGTGCTCTATCACTGTCACTTTTTTTATTTTGGTCTTCGGTAAATTTTTGCTGATCCTGCCCCAGTATCCGTCTTGTTACTGGTTAATATGACCTGTTGAAATGACTCAAATGAAAGAGAAAAACAGTGGCAAGTAGACAATGCTTTGTTTTGAGAGGTCACAAGCCAAGATGGTTGGGAAACACTGGCCTACGATTAGTAACTTGTGACTGTTAATTAATTTTCTGGATGCCCTCTAGCAAGGCCTCTAATGTCTGTCTCCTTCTTTCCCATGCTTATGGTTGTCTCTGGATTGCTATAGTTCCATATGATTGAGAAGTGTACAACCGTGAAGCAGGGCGTTGCTGTAAAAAAAAAACATCCTGCATGTTCTGCAAACATTTCCTGGACAAATAAAAAAAATACATTGGAATGAAACGCAGAGGCTGTGTTTGCACAACTATAACTATGCTCTCTATAATCAATCATTTTTTGTTATCATCTGTTTTGATCTGTGATAAATGACCAAATACCACTTTATTAAATGCTCATTTTCTACTAATGCTGCAGCTGAGGCCTTGCAGATCATAAGATCATTAGATCATAAGGCCTGTTTGAGGGAAAACCCTGTCAGCAGCATGCAGGGTGCAGCATGAGTCGAGTAGATGGGGAGGAGGCTGTCAAATGCGTCACATGAAGGGTGTTCCCTGCAGACAGGGCGTCCATAATCAATGACCAAACACAGCAGCCAATCAGAGGGCGCATGCTAATGAGGAGGCTTTAAACCCTCTTATGAATCGGTTCTTTGCAGACTGACCGGATTTTAGCGGCGCACACCGGAGGAAACGGCCGATCCAACTATCACCACCACACCTCTGACTCAACTAACTTTTTTTTTTCCACTCTTCACCTCAACACTAAGACCCGGATCCGCTCACAGCTGATCACATCCGCAGGAATATCTTACTTGTGTTGAAGAGAGAAGACGCTGAGCTCAGCTGAGAGGAAAGCGCTGATTGCTAATTTCCTTTTTTTTTCCTTCTTTTTTTTTTGGGAAGGGGGGGAATGAACGGTAACATCGCCATGTCTTGCGGTGATGCGTCGGATCAGAGTCGGCGGTTCTCTGTGTTGTCTTGGGATCAGGTGCAGCGCTTGGACTCGATCCTGGGGGAGGCTGTCCCCATCCACGGCCGGGGAAACTTCCCCACTCTGTCTGTGCAACCCCGCCAGATTGTGCAGGTACTAACCCACACATTTACATTCTTACACTGTTTGTGTATAGATTTTAATTTTAAGTTTTTAATTTAAGTTTGAGCATTTTTGGATTTAGTTAGAAGTACAGTATTCATCGCCTATTTATAAATATGAAATTGAGTATTACACTACAGGTGGGTAGTGACTGTAGTTAAACCTGTGGATCAAATAGTCACTCTTACATGTTCTGGTTGTGTGAAAACACATGAATGAAATATTAAGATTACACTGCACTTCATTTGGTCTCCAAGTCCCAATTTGAGAGCCACTGACCAACCCAGGATATAACCTATGTATGCTTTTTGGATGCTTCCTTCCTTAATTGTATTTCCTTGATACATAAATGAGAATTTAGCTTGGTGTGTTTTCTCTTTTTGAGGCTAGTTTACATTTTTAATAAATTTTCTTCCCAGGACGGCTTTGTATGCTTTCAGAAATTATTCTCTCAAGAAATATCTGCAGGGGAAAGTATGATTATCTATGTATCTTGCCTCTTGGTGACACTAAATGAAAGTTTTTATTTTTCCAGCCAATGTTTAAGCAGAATGAAAAGGTATTCTTCATTCTGATTTGAATGACTGGCTATCATTTTCACATTCAAACAACAGAAACATTGTGAGGAATATACTGTCATTACAACTCCCTTGGTTTGACTCAAAATGTATGTAACAGACACATGTCAAAGTCCTCCACATTTCCAGCCTTTTATGCATTGGGCTGGATCACGTTTCACTTCTCCTGTGGTGTCTCTAGGTAGCTGGCGACTGTGCCATGATAGAATTTCAAAATTAACATATAGCCGATTCCTAACGTCAAAGTTGAGTCAGGTAACATGTTGTATAACCCTCCGCCCTATTCATTTACACTTTGACATATTCAAGATGAGCCCAATAAGCCTGTGAATCCCAGAGCTTCATGCTTGTGGTTGTGGAAAGATGAATGCTTCATTGAGTGTGCAGGAGGCTTAAATGCAAGTTTGAGCCCCAAATGTAGGGACTCTGTTTCCCCTGGATTTGTGGAAACCCCATATATCTGTCACATAAATGCATTTAGCGGTTGGCTGAACATCGGTCAACAGTAAATTGCCTCTCAGGACAACCTGGGATGACGCTATTTAGCCTAAATGTACATTTGATCGGTTTTGATGATGTAGTTCTGCCTCTTCTGTCATGCACGGCTGAGATTGTGGACCTTTGTCCTGCAGCTTCTGCAGCATCATTAAGCTCTAGAGTCCAAGGAGTGACAGAGTTGTAACTGTAGATCTAAGATAACAACTCCCTCTGTTCTTAGCTGCTCCGCAACTCAGACATGTGGCCTGTGAATGGCCCGCTCTATATGGCACGACCCCTGTCACTTTATTCCACTCACTTTTATTGATTTCTTCTTTCTCAATAAGTGAGATAGACTTGATTAAACAGGAGTCGTGTTTCTGGCCAGCTTTGTTAAGTCAGCAGAGGTATATCTGTGCTTCCAGGGGCAGTGTGGGCTTATCCACTCAGCTGTATTCAAGTATGTATGGGAGGAGAGGTGTTAAGTGTAGGCCTGACCCTGAATTTAGCTCTGACTGCACCGGCATATCAGAAGTCCACAAAAACCACAATAGTATTGCTTCTGATTGGAATTTGAACCCAATCAGCACCGCTTTATGGTATGATTATAACGCCATTACTGCCAAGTCATGCTATTATGATTTTCAGCACTCCTACGTGAGGGGTTCACTTGCCTGCAAATGTTTGTTTGTCTGTAGCCTGACCCAGTGTGTATAAATAGAGCCAGCTTGTTATCTGATCACCATGGGAGAGAGAGTTAACAGACACTAATCTGACAGGTCAGTGCCAGTGGGAAGATTTAGGATTGTGAGCGAGTGTGTAACAACTAATTTGAGCTGCAGTTTTTGTTGTTTCAATATTATGGAGATAATATTCAGTGGAAAGGGTTGTCTCATTTGTGCCCGTCACGGTCTGCTACATTTACCAGCTTTAGCATGTGCTCCTGCTGTGTATACACTTATTGAATATGACAATGTTCTCAAGTAGTTTGCCAGATATAACAAGGAAGCGGCAGCTAGTTGTTGATGTGTCATATCATTCAGATGTAAGTTTCCACTGAACACTTTGATCGTCTCTGAATGTTTTGAGACCCGAATGTTTTACGGTGGATTGTCATATCCCTTCAGGGGAAATGACAATAGTGATGTTGGCGTACCCTGTCCAGCTGTACTTCATTCCCTCCCAGTGTGGCCGCACTGAGCCGAGACACGTTCATTTAAACATCTTGCGGGTCACTGGGACAGAGGAAGGGAAACGCTGTTGACCCCAATGACCTGAGGTTGTGACAATCACACACTGGTGTTCACTCTCTCGGCTGCAGTTCGGGATTATAAACGTTATCAGTGTGATAAGATAAGACACTCTGACCCAGAGGGAGATGGACCTGGAGCACAGGCTCACCAGCTCTGCTGCTTTTTGTTTGGGCTCTTTAGGTTTCATTCAGACTGAGGCTGATGGTGATGAAATGGACTTTTGTGAGCAGCAGTATTGATCTTGCTTTCACAAACTATTGATTTCCACTAGGCTCATGTGGAGCTTATTTGGACATATTTCAAAAGTTTAACTTGAGTCTTTTTTAGATATCTGTGTCTCTTTCTGCAACTACAAGCGCGTTTGGTAGCATATTTTGACTTTTAAAAGAGAACAGTACAGTTTAAATCCATGTATATCATTAATAACATGCTGTGTCTCTCTCTCATTACTGTCCAGGTGGTGCGTGCGAGGCTGGAGGAGAGAGGTGTGTGTGTTAAGGACGTGAGGCTGAACGGCTCGGCTGCCAGCCATGTGCTCCACCAGGACACTGGACTGGGCTATAAGGACCTGGACCTGATCTTTGGTGTGTCACTGAAAGATGATCAGGCCTTCCGCCTGGTGAAGGACGTCGTGCTGGACTGCCTGTTTGACTTCTTGCCAGCCGGGGTCTCTAAGGAGCGCATCTCGGCACTGACCCTCAAAGAGGCCTATGTACAGAAACTAGTGAAAGTCTGTAATGACACGGACCGCTGGAGCCTCATCTCGCTGTCCAACAACACGGGCAAGAATGTGGAGCTAAAATTTGTGGACTCTTTACGGAGGCAGTTTGAATTCAGTGTGGACTCCTTCCAGATTTGTCTCGATTCTCTTCTCTTATTTGACCGCTGCTCAGAGACGCCCATGTCTGAGAGCTTTCACCCCACTGTGATCGGGGAGAGCGTCTACGGGGACTTCAAGGAGGCCATTGACCACCTGTGTCAGAGGACCATAGCTACACGCAGCCCAGAAGAAATCAGAGGAGGCGGCTTATTGAAGTACTGCCACCTCCGGGTTCGAGGGTTCAGGCCCTCTTCGGAGGCGGACATGAAGCAGATGCAGCGCTACATGTGCTCACGCTTCTTCATTGACTTCTCTGACATAGGAGAGCAGCAGAGGAAATTGGAGGCCTACCTGCAAAACCACTTTGCTGGGATGGAGCACAAACGGTACGAGTGCCTGATGACTCTGCACCAAGTGGTGAATGAGAGCACCGTGTGTCTGATGGGCCACGAGCGGCGCCAGACGCTCAGCCTCATCTCCATGCTGGCGCTGAAAGTGCTGGCTGAGCAGAACGCCATCCCCACTGTAACAAATGTCACGTGTTACTACCAGCCAGCTCCGTACGTGCAGGACATCAACTTCAGTAATTACTACATTGCACACGTGCAGCCGCCGCAGGTTTCACCGTGCAGTAATTCATATCAGACGTGGCTGCCCTGTAGCTGAAGCGGCTGTTAAGAGGGGCAGAGGTGGATGCGTCTCCATCGCTCTGTGTCTTTCAAAGGAAGTGGACTGAAAATACAAAAAAAAAAGGAAAAAAGAAACTTATGTTTGCCAAATGTGACTTGACTTAAACAATCCTGTACTGCTGTACATCTGATTGAGCCGACATGTTAATTTTTCTCATGTGTTTTGTCTTGCAAAACATCTGTAAGATTGCTGGTCATTTCTGAGATGTAGCGATAATATCTTGTTTAAGTATTGAAGAAAAAAAAAAAGTCTATATGAAGCTTTATATATGTCAAAAATACATTTTTGAAGAGACAAACTTTGAAGCTGGTGTTATTTTCATAATTTTCGTAATTTTTTTAAAAATTACATACCGGACCAAAGATGTATTTGTTGTTCAGAAAGGGAATGTTGTTATGATTCCAAGTGCCTAAAATGAACCATGACATGTTGAAATGTTCTAAAAACATCTGTAAAGTGAAAACCATGCATTCAGTGTTTTCTAGATTACTCCGTCTCTCTTTTCAGGAACAGAAGCATTCATTTTTGTGAAATTAAAAAAGGAAAAAAAATACTGTTTTTTTTTTTGTATTGTGGTTATTTTATTTTAACCATGGCCTATAATGATTGTTGACATTTTAATCTTCGGTTATAAGAGCTGCACTTAGTTTAAACTGCTCATTATCTGAACGGCTCCATTCACACAGTCAAGTTGTATATTCTCACATGGCCATTGTAAACAGCAGGTTTTCATTGAACCCGGGACTAGCTTTGACTTTTGTCCTATCTTGCTCTGGATGCATGGGATGGGTGGGAGGCTGTTTGTCCTTTACCCGATAAGCTGATGACAACAAGGGGGCTCATTTCCAGTAACCAGGCCCAATTAAATGCATATACTCTCGTCTGGAGTGAGTTGCATTTGTTAAACTGAGGCTGGGGATCCATTTCAATCTGAGGACATGAACCATAAGGAGGCTTTTCTAAAGCACAATGGCTTCTCTCTCCTCAGTGATACTAAAGCTTTTTAACAAAGGCTGTCCTGTTCTCCCACCCATGTTACCATTGGAAACCCTGCACTGTTTGCTTGACTGATACCATATCCATGTCATTTAAGCAAAATCAAAAATCTTTACGGGCATAGCTAGAATGGTTAAGTCTGTCAAAAGACGGAGATGGTGGAAATGGCACAGCTCGTATAGGTTATGAACAGACCTTGGATCTTCACAAGCCTTGGTAGCTGCAGTTATTTATAATATTTACATCCACTGTGCAAACTGAGAACAAAAGGTTTATTTTGCCACATGTGCCTCATACCCATTCATTCCTTCTCCACATTAAACTCAAACTAAATTTTGAAGTCAGCTGTTGAAAGACTGCATTAGAAATGTGGCATTATTAAAGATTATATATACACACTGCCTTGTCTTTGCATAAATCTATATAATATATATATATAATATGGTTACTGGTGACGGTCACAGTGTCAGTTTACTGGCACCAGTCTTTGTGTCATATTCCCTTACAATTATTGCCAGATTAACCTGTTAGGAGACCGCAGGGTTACACTCTATGCACTGCGTGTGTACCCTGTCGCCTCCAAGTGAACATTAAGTCCAGTGCAACCAGTTCTCCTATGCTGGAATAATACTTACTTTTTGTTATTTTGTGGTAATGTGATTAAACACAACTTTATTGGGAATATGCATGATGTTAGCATAATATAAATATAAAAACCCACACTGTGACATAGTGTCTTTCCACAAGACAAGAGTACAACAGTGGCCAATAATGCAGGACCCTTCTTAACTGATGTGCTGGTGAAACTTTCCTATCAATAATGCAAGTAAAGGGGCAATTTTACATACAAAGATTAGTTTACTTGTCATGTGGAGTAGCCTCTGAAGGACCTCTCTAAAATCTGAGAAAATAACCCTAATGACATCATCAGGGTTATTTTCTCAGACTTTATCTCAGCTTGGGGACTAGAATTTCTGAACAAAAAGCCTGTGTTACAAACTCTGGGCAGGAGTTTGAAAGACACTGGTATTCACCAGGCAGGAAGGGTCTAACAAATGTTATCAAATTGCATTATGGGAATAGTAGGAATCAGCTTTTTCAGAATATCTCCGTGTTTGCTGCATCAATTTTCATCAATATTCCCTTTAAAGTGTAATACTAAATCAGTGAATAGCCCTTTAATCAGATTTAAAAAACAAGCGACATGCAGTGACACTGAAGGTTTTGGAGCAGCCTGAAGTCTGTTTGCACAGAAGCTTGTTTACTGTTACTAGTTGCAGCCACTGTCTCTTTTTTCTGAGTCTTTACAATAGAACAACTGCTCAAGTAAAGACGATGGAGTCATCTTGTGAGTGTAAGTGGTAGATAATGGGTTTGGTAGTTGCGGATAGTGATTGATGATGCCAAGTGTGTATTCAGGGTCATGATCTCTTCCCGCAGCTCTGTGCAGTAATTTCTACAAATGACCTTAATGGCAGTATGTTTCCTAATGGGCTTTTCCTATTTACCATCGCCTCCACTGAGACAGTTCATGGAAACTTTCAGTGCTTGACTCTTATCTATTACCTGTTATCCATTGTATTCATTTATCCCAGAACATGATTATCCTTTCTTCCACTATATAAAATAACAGTATGGTGCTTCAACAGTTAAAAATGTTTGGCGGACACTGACACAATGTTGTTGATATTCTGGACACAATTTAGCAGTAAACATACTGGAAATTATTTTTTTGCTTGCTAGTTTTTGGCCTATTCCGATAGGGAAGTTTTGATCTAACATCCTGGTAGTCTGTCATGATCACTGGCACAGCTTGTTTTGGCACAATGTTCAAGTGTTTTGTGCTGTCAGGCAGGTTGTTCCTTTTGTGTGATGTGTGTTTTTCAAGCAGCCATGAGTGTTTTCCAGAAGGTACCAAGACCCAGAGTGCAATCTCTTTTTCTTTTTTCTTTTTCCTTTCAATCATTATGGTTATTGATCGTTAAGACTGTAAAGATGGCTCCACTGCCACCAGTTTCTATCTTGCTGCAACCCTCATCTACTTATTATATTCAATAACATCAGTATGAATAAAGAACTATTACACTTATTTGCTGATGTGTTTAACAGAAAAGTTGTTGCAGGTGTACAGTTGATACAGTTACTACCATGTCTAGATGTGAGAGGTAGATTTTTATCTCAGGTATAATAGTGTGAGATTTCTGAGACATTTAATTTGGGCTTTAATTTGGCGAGTATGTGTGTGGGCTGAGGTTCTGTGCACACGTGTGTATGAAAGGAGGGTGATGACAGGACTGAGACACAGTAATGACAGAGATTTCACAATTTCTTGCCACAACACAAATCAAACTCACCCTGGCCTGGTATCTGTGCTATTACCTCTCCTGAAAAAGGGTTTATTCACCCAAGGGAGCGATTATAATGTCCCACTTACCCATTATCCAAGGGGAGTTTCTCACTTTGTGCCTCTATTTGGTGCATACTTTCTCTCCATGTTGTCTCCCCTGATGCAAGACAAACTTTTAAGACTCAATCCAGAGCACACTGACCTGAGTCAGGAAATGAAGATGTTTTAAATTAAGTTGCACTAGGGGAGCACATGACTCTGTGGATGTGACATCATCCTGAAGGTGCAAAGGGGAAACACATGTTTTAGTTGAACTGCATGATTGGAGCAAGCTGACAATGCAGCTTCAGCTGGAGGAGATGTGTGGGTCATCGTCTGTGTGTTGTTGTGTTGCCGGGGTAGAAACGTCCACAAGTTCATCACAAATTCTTCTAAAGGGGAAAGACTCCACACAACTGTGACCTATAGCTATTATGTAGTGTATTGTAACACCCAGTGTTCCACAAAGAGGAAACCCACACTTTACATTTGTCCATTAAGTCTGCCGTTATAAATAACAGCACTATGAGTCATAAGTTGCAGTATCAGGTAAACATCTTGTATCCCCAAAATGCATTTTGTGGGTGGGTTTTGAGTTATGAGGATAAAAGGTTGGATACATTTCCTACATATCACAGAAACTGGAACATGAAAACATGTCTGAAAACACAAAAACATGTCTGAACAAAAATGGAAAATACAAGGTTTTCCCTGGATAATAATGAAGACAAGAAAATCTGGAGCAACAAAGTAATGAATGCTTTTTGGCCTGCGTGTGCTAAAGCTTTCTTCCACTGAGTAAGAAGTCATACAGTCCATGGAGGAGCTCTTGTAGGTTGGTTAAAAAAACAATATATGCACTTATACAAAAGTGATCAAACGTAAACTACAACTACTGAGGTGCAATTTTGAGGCGCTTGTATGTTATGTTATGTAACTTTATATTTCTACTTCATTACATTTCAAAAGGGAATATTGTACATTCAATCCATTACATTAATCTGGCAGCTAAAGCTGAACACCCACACAGGTGTTTTTACTCTCACGCTCTTACACTCACATTTATGTGACTCCGTTACTGATAAGACTGAACGCAGGTGCAACAAAACCAACAGACGAATGACGGAGCTGTCAATCAACCACAATTGTATACACCCACACAGTCCTCAGAAGAGGTCTAACAGCCAACATCAGTGAAAACTGGACCATGGGTGTGCAAAAGTTTTTTTTTTTTTTTACGTATGACCACTTAATAAAATACGGTGCATTATTATTGATTGAACTATAAAACCACCAGCTATAACAAAATAAAATTCTGCTTAGACTGTACTTTAATGCTTCAGATGTAAAAATTTGGTTATATATAAAAATATAACAGTGACAAAGTACTTTTACTAGTACATCTTTCTGACAATACTTTTACCATAGCAATATGAATGTAGGACATTTATGTGTAATTGAGTTTGAGTTACTGTTTTACTTTTACTTTTACTTTTACTTTTACTCCAGTGTGTAACATTTATGATGATCTATCGACAGATAATAATAATATATATATCATAGGCAGGTTTTCATTATATATCTATCATATAAAACTTGAATTACCTGAAAATAAGAATAGTTGTGTTTTCATTACCTAGAATGAACTGTTTTTATCTACGGAGGGAGCGGGTCCTCTCCTGCAGAGACCACCATGTTGAACCACCATGTTTCTACACTGCAAGATGCCACTAAATCATACACAGTGGACCTTAAAGGAAAATAGCTGAGTGCTTCTTCCCTGACCGACATCAACTAAAGGAATATTATACTTACAGGAATACTTACAGGACTATATCCTGGTAAAATTATAATGTTTTCTCATTCGTAATTGAAACTTTAGATGTGTTGGTAGCATTGACAGTATATATAATGGACAGAGCTTCTGGGTCTGTAAAGTGAAGCCAGGGGGATCTCCACTGGCTGCAATAAAAAACGATACTATTCACTCTAATGGAGAAATGAGCTGACCGCTTACTTAATTTATGAGCTCAGTAAGCAGTTTCCTAATGACTTTATGGTCTCAATCGCTAAATCATTCTTCTTCTGTACATCATAACGATAATGTTAAAGATGAAAAGATAAAGTTGTGTATGCTTTTGGGCGTAGCTACCTTGAGCTTGACAAGTCATTCTCAGTGAGTCATTGTATCCTGCTACAGACGAGTTGAAACTGTGCAGCCAATGCGCGCAGATTAACTCGGAGTACGTCACCTCTGCTAGCTCCGTCTAACTGTCATGGTGACGGCCAAAACGCTGAACTCGAGGCTTCAAAACGGTACTCCACAAACCAATGGGTGACTTCACAATAGGTTCACACTTGGTTGGGATATTTTAGAGCTTTAGAGAGCAGCAGTCTGTACACTAAGCTGAGCTTCTCATCTAACTCTGTTTAAAAAATGAAAAACAAAAAAATTCCCAAAATCTTGAACTATTCCTTTAAATTTGTGTTCCAACCCACCAAAGTTAGTTTCATTTATACTTTAGAGTGGCTGATAGCTTTAATAAATCATGTATTAATCACTAATAAAGACATAACAATAACAAGTTATGCCCTTCAGAAGTATGTCTGAGTAAACACGCCTTTTCTCTTAAAATGAAACATGATTAATATCTATTAAAACCCCAAACAGCTGAGTTAGATCTGAGCCTTCAGTAGGACTCAGATGCAGCTGGACACTGGCTGACTCAAGCTGTGAATCACCAGAACAACGTATGTGTGTATTCATGTTCATGTGTCTACTCATTTAGAAAGTGATGTCATGATGGCCGGATGGAACATGCTAGAATATGCCAGTGCAGAGTACAGATAGGACAGTCTCTTCTGGGGCAGTGGGTGGGAGGGAATGAGGGGGGGTAATTCGAGGTGGAAGATGTGTGTGTCGGGGTACCAAAATAGCTTGCAGGAGAGAAATAGAATCTGTTATTTCACTTCAGAGTTCAGGGAGCGTGGGGGTGTTACCGCAGATCTGAACTGCTGCTGGAGAGGCAAAATAAAGTGTGAGAGACACTCACACACACACACACACAGAGGAAGCCAGCACTGAGCATTCCTGGCATTACAGCCCACTGACAAACAATCCTAACTTTATCCAGTGAGCTGGGCCAACTGAATGGCTGCAGTGTGTAGAGTTTACCCACTGAGGGGGGCAGTGCCCAGTCCGATCCTCCACTCAGTCCCCATTCAAACACTATAATGTTTGAGGGGGAACTCTCAACTCAGTCGGAAATCTTGTAATCTTTATTGTCTGGAAGTAAACAAGTAATTCTTTTTGTATTTTTCGTCTGATTGTTATTCTCATTATAGCAGTACCAGATGGTCTTTTTCTGGTCATGTTCATGACATGTTCATGGATTTAGCCAGATACATGAACACACATGTTTTAAAAAAAAGTTCTGTCAGCTGGGATTAAAAAGAAAAGCACAAAATAACATCCGCCTTCGACTATAAAAGAGACTTTATGAGAACACAACATCCCAACACCCTCCACTCTGTGGCAAAGATCAAACTATTGCTTGTTTTTCTGGCATCATACACCCACAAAGTCACATATGTATAAACTCTACACTATAACCATGCCACATAATTCATATTGTTGTCTCATGTGAGGACAAAATAATGTAGTGGAGGTTAAAAGTTAATTTTTATACCCTAAAAACAGCAGCTGACAAAAACTAGAACACTGCAAGGTTCTGTTTGTTCTGTAACTTTCAATCAATTCACATGATCTTCTTAGGCAGATGGAGTTGACCAGTTGCCAGGGAATCGAATGTTTGCTAAAAATGGCCCCAGTGGAAGATTGCACAATCATAATTTAGCAACCATAACTAGGCATGGCAGACCTATAGAGGCCAAGTACCTCCTCTTCTCATGTCCACCATGCAAACTTATTTTAAAAAATATATACAGTAGTCAACGGCAAGAGACAAATTATTTGTTTTATGCCATTTGAATTGTACATATATGATGTTTGTAAATTTAAGAGATAATTTTGCAAGTTGTAGTTTGTCATAGTACCAAATATATATATAATAGTATCAAATCATGGTTGAAATAAAGTCCTCCTCTGGATCCTTTCTCATCAGTTTAACATCAGGTGCAGCCCATCACCTAGGCCCCTTTTGCTGATGTCCCCCTTCCTGCATTCCTGGAACAGGACAGGACAGGAAGTTTAATGTTGAGAGAAGGTTGGTTGTGCTCTTCATCAACACTGGTGGGGAGAGGATTGTTGAAGATCTCCATGTGGGGTTATAAAGAGAGTGATGGTGGTGACTCATGCACAAGGTCCTGGGTTCAATCTGATGTGGGTTTGTTTACTCAGGGCCCAGTAAAAGTCATTGTTCCACATTTCAAGTTTTCCACATGTCTCAGAGCAACTCTTCACCCCCGCCACCACCACCACCGCTAGCTGGCTGCTCAACCCCCCACAATCTGCCTCCTGCTGCGAGTGACTGGGGTTATTGGCTACCAGTTCACTGAGCACATCAGCTCAATCTGGTTATAATAACTCCATGGCTTTATGTTGATATTAATCTGAGCAAAATCATTAAACGCTCCATGTCTTGATGTTGCTCCAAGGTCATTGGAGAAGTTTTGAGGATGGCAGTTTCCCCACTCAAAACCAACATTTCTGTCAAACTGCATTTCTTCTCTGTCTGAAACTGAGATCAGATGGAAAATGAGGCCTCATCAAAACACATAAATCAGTGATTTGTTCTGCCAGTTTACATTTCACTTCTGAAACACATGCTTTTTGCTCCAAACCATGTGCTTCTGTAGCATGTATCAACATCAACCAGGGAACTGTCAAAAAGATCACAGCACTCTCTTTCACTTGTATGTTTTTCTTCTATTTCAGATCTAAAGTGTGCAAAATAATACCAGAGCGCTGTTATGACGCTGCGCAGCCTTCAATGCTAACAGATTTTGAAACTTTATCGTAAACACTGTTGACAAATTACCCTTTGTGCAGCTAATCTTTTATTCAAATATAAAAATACATTCATGTTCACTACAGGCAATAAATCTCACAATTGGCAGTGAACATCAAGAGAATAATTGATTCCAGGTGCATTTCAAGAATCACATAATTCACTTTAATCAAACTTAAAAACAAATAACAAGATAATTGAACCAAACCAAATGTTTAACCTTGGGAAATATTTCTGAAGGCATACAACAATAAGATACAAACGTTTCTGGTCCCTAGCATGAACGCAATGGATTTTCCAATTCATTACTCCAATGCATTTCCAGGCATTAAACCGTGCTTGTTAAACAGTCATGAGGAGTGAATTACGAGCACGTAATTACAATGGTGTGTTCCAGCTGTTTTGTTGATAATTTGAATTCTTGTACTGTCAGTCAGTTTTTATAGTGAGATATAAAACGGAGCAGTTCCTTTTCTCATGAAATCATTTTGTCTGTCTACCAAAAGGTTTATTGTCTAAAGACGTAGTGTGGGCAGGACGACCCCAGGAACAATAATATAAATATATTATAAAAAACGTTTTTCCTTCATGTGATAGTCCCAGTAACTTATCATTAACTATTTTATTTCAGATACCCAGCTGAGGCGGTATTTTCTTATTAATAAAATAATTATATATTTCAGTTCTTCAGCATGGTGTGTTGACTTTGGTCAGTCTGATGTATGCTTTGGCCACTATATTTTCCAGTCACTGGTTTTATCCTGACTGTCTGGAAGCGTAGCAGCGTAAGATGTGCAGATTTGGAACAACTAGCTCCATCCACTTGTGTCAACCTACATCGGATACAAGACTCTACTTTTCCAGAGGATGAAATTATCAAATTTGGACATCTTACAGTAAGGACACACAGCGCAGGATTCAGTGTGCTCCAGTGTAGTCAGCCTGTTTACTCTGAGTTCTCTAGTTTCTTCCTCCTATTTTCTCTAAAGGTTGACTTGATTTTAATGAGAAAATTACAGAATAAATATGAAGTTGTTGATGTTTGTCTGCCAGTTGTTCTCTAACCTCTTTAACAGTATTTACCAGATACTGTCTCCTGTGGTGTTCCCCATGGTTCCATCTTAGGCCCCATTTTCCCATTTTATTTGCACTATGCAAGTCTTCACAGGCTTCTTCTTTATTAATTTTCTTTTTGAAAACACAACCTCCTTCACCACCACACTGACAACACACAGCTAGACTTTACACCATCAATCGGTTTTAAGTTGTGTTGAGGATGTCAAGGCCAAACAGTTTCTCCAGCTCATAGACTGAGGTCCTGGAAATCTCTCCATTGGTACGGCAATTTTTCCTTGGCCTTTGATTTTTTTTATGTGCTTACACATGCCAGAAATCTCAGCGTTATTTTTTACTCTGCCTTTAAATATGACAAACCATAAAGTTTGTCATAGAATAGTGAATCATTTTCCACATTAGGCCGATCAAAAAAACGTTCCTCTCCTTTGGATACCTGGAGATTGTCTTACCTGCTTTTATTACTTCTGGTCTTGATTACACGACTCTTTGTGTGGGAGTCGGTCAGTCATCCCAGTCTCTTGCAGCTATAGTTCAAAACGCAGAGCTGCTTACGAGAAGCTCTGCATGAATTGGCACCAGTGTACAGCTCCAATCTCCTTAGTCAAAACTCTACATCCAGACCCCTCAGATGATCTGCTCAATTATCCCCACCATTCCCCGTTCCCAGTCAAAATCCAAAAGTGACCAAGACTTTCTATTGCACCTAGACTGTCAAACAGTTTAATTATTAAAATATGACCATTCTTTTAATTTCTGACGGTTATTTACCTACTTATTTTTTTTTTTTTACATATATTTATATATATTTACTTTGGTCACCTGTTGTTTTTTTAAATGTGCTCTTTAGATAAACTTAACTTGACTGGCTGAAATATGAAAAATACCTTATGAAATATATGTGAATAAAAAACTAAAAATTACAAGACAAAACAGCTTTACTTGTCTTCTACATTTGCACCAAAGACTGCAACACCGGCTTACTAGGCAGGTGATCAGAGCAGTCACAGAGCAGCTATGCAGCTCTGTTGAAGTGTACTGTGGAAGCCACCTGAAACCTTTGGCATTTACCCAACTGATGTAACTGAGTAACCTGATTTCCACAGATCTGCAGGCACAGATAGCCTCCATTAATGATTTGATTGGATAACATTGCTTTTGCTCATCTTCATAATCTTTTTGTTTTCCTTCTGTTTGTCTATGTCCTGCTGAAGATAGACAGATGCCCTGGATATCTGTTTTCTCATTATTCAGGATGAATATCTGCTCTTCAGGGCTGCAAGGAGCAAGCAACAAATCAATCAAAAATAAAATAAAATCACATAAATAGAAAGACATCAGCTTCTTTGTATAACAGTAGAAACGGTAATGTAAAGCATACATTGTTGTCATGTGATCTGCTCGCAGGAAGTCCAAGCAGCTGCATTAAGACATCCAGTCCTCAGTGGAGACCCCTCCTTTGCTCCGAGACTTTTTTAACTTCCTGGACCCCACATAGACAGAGATACTCTGTGTGCTGTCATTGACCTGAACCAGAAACAAATACACACATTACCCTTTTCCCACCTCCCCCAAAAGACAACACACCCACAGCATGCATTTGCTTTACACACACATACGGGCATTCATATATATCCTGACATCACCACACGAAACCTCTTGTCATGACATCACCCACGCATTAACAAGTCTGCTTGTGTTGACCTTGGGGTGACCTCCAAGTCATCAGGAGGGCTTTTTCACTGGCGCTCTTGGACAGAATTCCCCGTTTCCTTTGGGCTGTGTTGCAGTCTCATGTGGTAGTAATAAATCCACCACAAACTTGAAACAAACACTGCAGAGAGTTGTTTGGATAGCCCCTCATGCTTTTTTATTTTTTATTCCCATAAGCTGATTTTCTTTCTATTGTTTATTTTTGATTTTTGCCTGATTTCACTGTTTTCAGTTCCTCCCACATGGATCCAGTTGAGGGAAGAATAGTGCAAACTGTAAAAGTGCAGACAATATACTATCATCATTCTTTTCAGGCCAAAGCGCAGAGCTATAAAGACAAAAGTTCAAGCAAGGTTCTTTGCTTCCACTTTTTTTTATTTATTAATGCTGTGCAACATTTTGAAATCAATAAAATTCTAACCCTAACCCATCAGGCACAACAACAAACACATAAGCTGTCTAGTCATATTGTACATAGCACAGCTACAGTATAGCCCAAAGCTTCGTATAAAGGAAAAAGCTTCCTCTTACTGTAAGTGCATTTCTCTCATCTCTTAAAAAACTGACATTCAAACTCATTTCTTAACTGTTTCTTCTTTAACTTTCTTCAGTCCTTTGAATCTTGTTCACATCGTATTTGGTTAGTAGGCTGAACAACTGATTATTAGCAAGAATAGTGGTACAGGGACTGAAAGGAGTACAACATCATCAACATCAACTGATTACATAAAGTTAGGAGACTTGTAAGAGACAGATTAAAAAAACTGATGCAGCAGAGGCTGAGATACACTCATTTGTAATCCCCAAGTCTAAAAACACTGGATCCTTTAATTCCCATTGTGCAACTTGACTTTTTTATCTTTTTGTCAGATGCTCTTTGCCTGATAAAGGCCCATGTCTTTCATAGTCCATACCCCCAGTTTATAGTCCTGGCTTTTTGTTAAAACAGCCACCGATGACATCACTAGGGTTTATTTACTCAGACTTTACAAAACTCCCCCACAGCAGCAGAAGACATCATACAGCTGTTCACATGCTGAGTATTAGTCCTTAGGAACAGGAAACTATTGGAACGAATAAAAGAAAGTGTTGGAGTTCCTCTTTTAAAAAGGCCCATATGCCTTCACTGACAGTACCTGACCAGTAACTTTTTGTAGAGCTGATATTTAAGAGATGAAACAACATGAGGTCTGTTAACTGACTTCCAGTCTAACAGAAGAGGTCAGAGGAAGCATTACGTTCCTGAACTTAACCAGGTTGTTGCTGAGGAACCTTTTTTTTTTTTTATGCACATGATCATTTAGTAAAGCTGTAGTATTCTTTCACATGACGTAAACAAGTTGATTTAAGGATGTTCAAAACCTGTAAAAGTGCATGGCAGGAAGAGCTACTATAAATATTTTCTCTCTTGTTACCCTGAGGGCTGGTTTCTGTTTGGTTTTATGTACTTTACAGGTTTTGACTGTATAATTGTCTTTAAATTTAAATTACAAGAACCAAGACTGATATTTCAAAGCTATAGTCAGGGACAGACATTTCCAACAGAGCCCAAATGAAGTCTTAATTTAAGATAAAACTAAACTGACAAGTGTGTGACATCAATGGATTTAGATGCACAATGGTTACAACTAACTGGATCCTTTAGCAATGAGTCCAATTTCTGCTTCTCTTAATAACTGCAGTTCCGGTATATAAATACCTAACCTGTGCAAAATCCAATTCCAACAGAAAGCACTGCAAAAGCTGCTAATACGGAAAGGAGAGGTAGATGTGGCAGGTTTTGATCTACGGCGCTCTAATTGGATTAGTGGGCAGTTGAAAAGGAAACGAGAGTAAGAAGGGATTTGCACACTAACACAATTTGGCCCGTTAGCGTAGGAACTCCTTTTTGTCAATTCGCACAGCTTGATCTAAAGGGTTTGGGATGAGATGTTTGTAAACAGCTAAGTTATATCTCAATACGTGCAATTAATGAATCCTATTTACAGTTACTGAATGAAGAGACCGAGCAGTTGTCAAAATTTCAGCGTTCTTTTGAGATGCTCTTCCATTCACGACAAACTAATTTGCGTCTTTGAAGGATTTTTCCCCCCTTTCAAGCCAAAGGGGTTATGCACTTGTTTGTCAGCATAAAGCTGAAGTTCAAGCACAAGCGAAGAGAGCTCAAAGATCAAATCGCAGCCTTAGGAAGAACCACAGGATCTTTTTGCAGACACACTACACAAATGACTCAGTGTCTGTCCAGTGTGCCAGTGTGTAATTGACGGTTGTGGATAAGTTATAGTACATATTTTACATATCCTTTTCCAGCTTTTCTTTTATCTTAAGGGCATCTTTGGGGTATTCACTGTGCACTAGACTATAGGGTAAATCATCTCTTTATTTCTTCATAATCTGCAGTTCAGGTGACAGTAAAGGTTATTTTTCAAGTCAGGAGTGGGGTTAAATTTCTCTTGCCCAGTGCATAATTCAGATTTAGTTTGGTTAGTCATTTAGTTATTTTGGTTGGATTGTGTCTAACGGTGGCAGCTCCAGTTATTTTGGTCGAAGGTAGCCCAAAATAGTGGCACCACCAAAACTGTTTTGGATATGGCAGATTTGGTGTGTGTGTGTGTGTGTGTGTGTGTGTGTGTGTGTGTGTGTGTGTGTGTGTGTGTGTGTGTGTGTGTGTGTGTGTGTGGCAGTAAATAGAGACTTAAGAGACAGCTGAAGATACAAGGATGTTCTTAAAGTCTTTGGGTGGTCCAACCTCTCCGGGAGATTCAGCCTACTTTTTGACAGTGCCAACACCGAACAGTGGTCATTATTAGCAGACAAACCAACCCCACCAGGCTGGGATTACCTTCCAGCCAACTGCAGATGTGAACGTCTAAACAATTCTCCCACTCTGTTTTGACATGCTCTATTACAGGTTTTGCATCCTACACCAGATCCAGAAAAAAATTGACAGCTAAATGAAATCATTCATTTTCTGGTCTGATGTCATCCAAAAATTGCCATAATTGCCCAGGCCTGGCGTCTCTGGTCTGTGACTGGCAGAGACACCAGCACTGGGCGAGGTTCACGGAGAGGAAAGTAGACTGGTGGATATTCCCGGTTGGATCTGTGTTAACTCTTTGTCTGTTAAAGCATGTGGGATGTACAGTACAGTGAGGGGTGCAGGACCACTTTCTTCTGTCTGCTCGGAAATCAAGCAAAGACAAGGCAGGACTTGATGTGGCCAGACCCGAGAGGATAATGATAGACTCTGAAACCCTGGGGCAGAGGCTCAGGATACTTCAGTACAGTGTATGGGAATGCACACAGATGCAGTTATGTAACCATGTAGAGCCTGAGAGCCACCGGGAATCCAGAGTGAGGGGAAATTCAACGACTGCACATAACATCAGGGGACTATTCCTTTCTGCAAAATCCACATCTCTGCTGTCTCAAGGAATAACAATCTTTCTTTTATGTGTATTGGTTTCTATATGTGCATCTCCTTTGCAGTGGTCAGAAGAAGTATTCAGATACTTTACTTCATTAAAAGTAACAATACAGCAATGAAAAATACTCTGTTACAAGTAAGAGTCCTGTATTCATAATTTTAAAAAGTAAAGGTACTTTCTTGTTAGTAGAAAATTGTAATTTAAGGTCCACTAATCAATATTTCAATAACAACAATGGAACAAAAGACTACGTGTTAAATGAAAAAGCTCACTTATAATGACACACCCATATATTCTTATCAGCAACTTTGCAGTTCCCCTTAGTTTCACAGAACATTTTAGTGTCTTTCAGCTCCTTTTTGGGGTTTAAAGGTGGGGTAAACAATTCTGGGGAAATCCAATATCATGATATAGTGTGAACAACAGCAAGTTATGTATCTAACATTATCTACGTTGTGGGTTTATAAGTTGTTGCTAAAGTTGCTGCTGCTAACCGAGTGGACAAGCCAGTTCCCAGACAGCGATACTCACAACCTTCCTGCTACTGTAGCTAACATCACAACAACAACTTATTTTGGCAAACTATAAGTAAGCTGAATGTCTGTGGGAAAGTAATTTAACGTTACCTGACACACAAATCCTGGCTGGAATAACAAGTTAGTGTTGTGTGACTCGGTCTGATCCGCTTTGTTTGTCTCCCATTTACAGAGCCAGGACTGTGTACAACCACTGGATTTTCTTCAGTGCCCACACAGCAGAAATCTAGCAGACCGCGAGGAGATATTCACTGAATTTGAAAAAAGTGTATTGGATTAGAATTGCTTACCCCACCACAAGTTTACTGCTTTGGTTCACTCTCAACATTCATAAGCAGGCAACTGTTTTCAGCAAACAAGCTCTGATAGACCTCCTGTATGCTACCTGCTCAGCAAACAACAGAGACAGTTAGCGACGAGCTGGAGAACAAAGTGAAGCATTCAGTCACTAAAGAGCCAGATATTTCGCTCCAGAGTTGGTAGAAACCAAAAATAGAGCTAAAAGAGAGTGAATATTGGACGTCCGGTGGATGATTAAATAAACCACTGCTTGCTAACAAGTTTGCAATATAAACTTTATAGTGTCAGGTCATTAAATAATTAACTGTATATGTCAATGTTGTGATTGTAGCTTGTTTCTGCTGTTCCACAGGTACTAAATGTACTCATTGTGCAAAAAAACAGATAGTACGTGTTATACATTATACTACGATCAATATGACTGATAAATTCTTAGTATTTTACTGTTGTTGAGGGTGCATGGTGCTAATTTTACCTGTTGATTATTTCTATATGGAATATTTTAGATGATCAAATATTTGTAAAATAATCTGACAAGTAACTAGCTGAGAGAAGTAAAGAGTACAATAGCCTCTGAAATATAATGAAGTAAAAGTATAACTTAGCATGAAATAGGAAAACACAAGTCAAGTACCTCAAAGTTGTACTTCAGTACAGTACTTGAGTGAATGTGCATAGTTTCATTCCACCATGCTCTTCTAAAGATGGAAGGAAATTTGTATAATTATTAATAATTTGTGCATTGGTATAATTTGAGGTTTGAGAACAAGGTTGGTGGTACAAGGTGGACACAGAGTTCTTTTCTCAAGACTGAAGATCAGACAGTTTATTTACTTTGAGCTTCTGGGAAAGGGGTCAGAGAGCTGCAGAAAGGGGGAGAAGCCCTTTTTTGAGCCCCAAGCTGAAGGGTTTAGTACACATAGTTAAAGGATGATGTTGCGGGTTGATCTTGATCACTGGTTCTTCCTCTTGGCCTGCTTCCCCTCTTACCTCACGCTGAGCTGTCCCACTTCTCGAGTTGGCCGGCAGTACCTCTACCTGCCAGACACACTAGCTGTCTTCAGGCGGAGGTTGCGGCGGGTTATACACTCAGCTCAGCCTGTTGTGTAAGAGCGGTGTAAAGAGATAATGCTCTTTGCTCAAGACAATCTTTTAGACTGTACTTTCACTTGCTGTCATCACACAGTTATCCACAAATCCCTACACCACAAACATGAGTGTCACAGTTTTCTCTTGGATTCTCTTGGACATTGATCATGTTTTAGGGTTTAAAATCTGAACACACGGTTGTATAAAAATCCACACACTTACACTTTACCTTTAGGGCAGAAATGTAAGATTTCAAGCCAATACTGTTCTGTAATGATATGCAATTATGTTAGAGAGCATTGCTGTCTACATAAACTATGTCCATATAAACTGTTGGGTATGAATACATTTCCAGACAGAGAAACCCAAACCAATTAAAACCTCACGTTTTCATTGCACTGATATTTGATCTAACTTCAAAAACAAAGTTTTGGAACTTGCATCTCATGTCCTCGCTTCCCACAACCGTCGAGGCACCCAGCAGCAGGGACCTTTTGGAGATCTGAACTGTAGCGCGGCTCAGTTCCCGGCGGACTGTGGGAGTAAACTTTCATGCCTCTCAGTTCTAGGAGTGTGTTTTCCCTGCAAGAGATTTTCTATGAAAACAGTCTGTGAGTGATTGCTACCAAGAAGTTGTCAGACGTGATATATAAACACATTTTTACAAGGGTACCGAGGACCTTGTGGAGAGCACTTGCTCGAGTAACCTCAAATAATTTCATTTTCTGGATATTTGTCTGAGTGACCTCAACTAACTCACTGTATATACCACAAGGCTGTGAGCAGCATACACTTTTTCAATTGCTGGCTCAAGTAAATAATCATTCCAGTTCAATATTAGGATAGTTAAGTATCACTTCAAACACTGGGTTTCTTGGAAAACAGACTATAGTTTAACATTAAATGTTCCGCAAACAGGTTTCTTGGAAAGTAAAATAAAATTAAAAAAACAATTGAAAGAGCTTAATCTTTATAAATCGGTTTTTGTGCAAAAGGAAATCTAAAGTGAACTCTCATGAGAGTCTGATCAGTTGGCCTGTGAAGTTGTTATAGACTTAATTCACAGCACCCTCTGGTGGCAAACACGTATAAACGAAGCCAGGAACCGATTCTTTTACCACATTAACTTCATTTTGTAAACGAAAGTGAAAATCTTTCCGGATGTTTAGTTCACATCTGCACTCTGAATACCACCTTTAATGCCTTTTAAACCCTATTTGATCTGTGTTACTTAGTGCTGAAGTTGTGATTGAGGTAACAGCCATGCAGTAAACTGTGATCCAGTGTCAGGCTACAGTTGCCAGCAGCAACTGGTGTGCAAACAACTGGCGAGATAATGCAGCCAGATGACAGAGAAATATCCTACACAAAACAGAACGCAGCCAATAAGATTTAAAAAAAAAAAAAAAATACAGTCGCTGATTGGCTGCATGGATCGTACAAATAAGGACGTATTTAAAGAGTTTGACACTTTGAAAGAACTTTACATGAATCCCCTTGAGAGTTAGATATTTATATTGTCCCATGTGTGTACCACAGGGTCTATATTTAGTTGTTGTCATGTGTCGAGTTGGTCAGCTGGGGTCCAACTGCAGGACACGCCTCTGTGCTGAATGGAGCGCGCCGTGCGTAAAGTCCGACCTGCAGCGGATCAAAACTTTTTTCGCTTCTTTTCACAGTTTTTTTACAAGTTATAAATCGACGTTATTGGTTCGTACTTAGTCGAGTAAATGCAGCGATGACGCGAGAGGAAGATCTCATTCGGATTGCAAAGAAACTGGACAAGATGGTGTCTAGAAATAACACGGTGAGACTGTATTTTTGACACCCACAGGTGGCGCGTTGTCCTGCCACCTCGTGCTGCGCAGAAGGCCCGTGAATTCAAATGCTTTCCTGCAGGTTTACGCTGAAGATAAGTGTGACTTCTGCCTGAATCCATGTATTTGGAGAGTCTACACATTTGTAATATGAACCCGACTGCACTGTAACAAATGATCAACAGGTGTTTGGCGCAGTTTTGCAGACGTTTCGCTCGCAGGACGTTTCGCTGTCCGAGTGTCCAGCGCCCTGTGGGTCAAGTTTTGTCCACTTGTTTGCAACTTTTTTCGCAAATCTTTTCCTGGTGGTCATATTAACCAGTGACTCATGCAGCAGAAAGTAAACACCGCGGCCTGTGGGCAAGGTCGTGTGTGTGTGTTGTGACTGCAAACAGGACGCTGTTCAATGGCGCTCTTGCACAGTTCGAGTACTGCAAACGATAACGTAGCAGTCACTGAAAACTACGATTTACAGCGTGTGATCAGAATAAAGCAAAGCGCCACAGTCATGCTTATTTGATGACTGCTGTTAGATATTCTTTGAATTTAAAGAATCAATATTTATGGTTTTAAAATGTTGCTAAAAACGTAAATAAAAAACAGAAGTGAAACTGTGCTTACTTATCAGTTTGTGGTTTCTTTTTGTGAAATATTCACATTTGCATGGTGTCAAATTATTACTGATTTCTAAATAAACACATTCAAGATTTATAGTTACAGACAACATCGTTTTAGACTTTAACTGTTTTGTGTGTGCAGGAGGGCGCCATGGACCTGCTGAGGGAACTGAAAGGTTTCAATATGACACTCAAACTTCTCCAGGTAGGCTCCAGTATATTATGTTAGATCTATTCACAGGGTTTGTTTATAAAAGAGGACACTTTTATCATTACATAACACAACTATGACCAATGCATGATCATTAAAGCTTATTTATTTATATATATGTGTGTGTGTGTGTGTTTGTTTTAGGAAACGAGGATCGGCATGTCTGTGAACAGTATCAGGAAGCACTGCACAGATGAGGAAGTCATCGCCTTGGCGAAGGTCCTCATTAAAGACTGGAAAAGACTTCTGGGTATTTGACTTGATACATGATTAACATACTTGTATGATTTACAGAGCAGTTAGATAATTGTTTGTGCAGTAAATACAACAGTGAACTGACTGATATGATTAATTCAAACGCTCACACAGACTCTGGCCATTCTCAGTCTGAGAAACCATCAGAAATGAAGAATGGTTTGGACTCCAGCAAAACTGCAGTGTCTCCAAACAACTCACCCTCTGAGACACAGAGCAGGTCAGTACTTCCTTCACCGGTGACATTATTATTGAACACAGAAGCAGAGACATTAATAAATAAAGTTGTGTTCAGTATCAGCACACCTTCCTGCTGTCTAACTCAGTGCGGTGAGTGTGACCTAACTGCTTTAAGTTCATCAAAAAAATTACATGAAATAATGATGAAAGTGCAAACTTGTCATGAAGTTCATACCTGCCATGGTGCACCACACTAAAACTACAGTATTTGTAGATGTGAAATAATTATAAACTACAAAACTTGGAAAATACCTCAACCCAGATGCAACAACAGCTCCGCCAAAAAAAAAAAAAACAGTGAGAAGATGAAAAAGTGTCAGTGTAGCAGCATATCCAGAGGTAAATTAGTAATTGTTTCAGGATGATGTAAAATGATGTAAAGGCATTTGTTTCTTTCATTGCAGTAGGCGCTTTTAAATCACTCTATTTTCACCTCTCTGTCATATAAGTAGCTATGCATCATCACATTGAAGAAGTACAATTTTCTACCCATAAGCAGCTGTAAGTGGACTTGTGTCAAGTGTCATTCTTACATGCATTATTGCTCTACAAGAGAAAATATATAAATCCCTGGAGTGAGCAGAAAATGTCAGGAGTAGGACGATCTCTCAGGTGTCAGACAAACACAATATTCAGCACCAAAGATAATTCTTTAATGGTAAGAATCAAAATACAAACTATAAAAGAAGCATCAAATGTATTAATCTGTTCTAAGTAAATTGTAACAAATGGTTCTGTGTATGCTTGATGGGAATTATTGTGATCAGATGAGGAAATCAGAAATGCACCTTAAAGTCTCAGCACACATGATGACGGATGCTCCTCTTGCTGATGCTGTAATTTATTTTTCATGGTAGCAATTTTTACAAGCGCATATAAAGGACATTTTTAAGAGGCTATGAAAGTAGTGATATCCTTCTGTGTGTTTTTTGCATCATGTTTTTTATCCGAAGCACTGAATTCACTGCTAAATTACAGCTCAATTACCTGGTATTTGCATTTTGAAAAATCCCTGAATGTGTACAGTTGTGTTAACTGTTACTGAATAAGTAGAAATATAACATCACTCATCAGTGAACTCATCCAATGAAGTAAAAAGTACTCTCGCAAGCTCATCAAATTAGGTGTTGTAGTGTAATGGGGAAATGTTTTTAATTTGAATCTGAATGGAGCCTGAGTTGCATTAAAGTAACAAAACTGACGTATGTGAAACTCAGTATCTGCTGGCTTATGAACAGAGGTAAAAATGATACTTCCTTTGTTTCTGTTAGTCACAGGAAACTGGATGTCAAACTGAAACACGACTCAGATCCTGACAAAAAACACTCCGATAAAAACAGAAAAGAAAAACATAACGATGAACACAAAAACAAAAAGAGAAACGCAGATGACCTCACAGATGAAAAGCACCTGGAGGAGCCCCAACTTGAGAAACACCCCCAAGAAATGAGAAAAGAGAAGCATGTAGAAGAATCCAAGAAACAAAGACCTGCAGAGGATATCCAACTGGAAATAGATAACAAGAAACAGAAGCATATGCTAGACCTGCAGAGTGACAAACACAAGCCAGATCCGAGGAGAGAGAGACCGCTAGAAGAACCAAAAAAGATGAGACACAGTGAAGAAGTGAAGAAGGAGAAGCACCCAGAAGAACCCAAGAAGCACAGCCACACAGATGACAAGAAGGACAAACACAGAGAAGTAAACAGACATGAGCGGCCGTTAAACCCACCGCAACGAGAGCGACCGCCGAGCGAACCCCAGAGAGAGAAACCTGCTGACGTTCACAAACCAATATTTGAAAGGTGAGAAAAAAGAGGCTCAAAAATGGGTTGTTACACATCAAAAACACCCAGCAGAGCTTCAGATTGAATTATTTATTTTAGGAGAGGAGTGTTGGATAGCAGTATTCTGTATCCCACCCGGTTCCCCTCTCCTCCTCGACCGGCTCGGCCTGTTTTCCCCGTCAAACGCCCCTCTGTGGACCTGAAAAAAGACAGGTCAGGACTCTTAACATCCCCTGAGCTGAAGAGCGTTACAGACTGACATGTTCCTGTTGATACTGCATGACATAACAGTTTCTGAGTCACTCAAAAGCACTGACATTTGTTCCTGCAGTTTTATAACCAGACTCGTGGCCTAACAGGATACCTGCTGTGCATGGTGCATGCTGTGATGGGTCGCTCAGGTGTGTCTTTATTAAAAGGACTTCGCTTGAATTGCATGCTGCCTCATCGGGGACTCTTGAGTTGCAGTGCCCTGATCTGTACTGTTGTGACATTTGTTCAGGAAGGATGTTAAAGACTCTTCCTCCCGACATCCTCGCCCTCATGCTCCTCAACCCGCCTCTCCTCCGGTCAGGCGACCTTCCCTGGAAGTGAAGAAAGAGAGGTCAGGCCGTACTTTGGTTTGTGAAACGATTTTTAAGTTCAGAGAAGTGTGAAATTGAGATTTTAAGGGATTTCTCAAACAACCAATGTTGATTTTCACACCAGGAAAGTTCCACTGGACCCAAACACACCAATTGCTCCTCTTCCTCTTCACCTTCATCCTCCTCCACCAAGGTCAGCGTCTGCATGCCCAATGCATTGCCTCACATTTATATTCACTCTCACAGTGAAGTGATTCAGCTCAGCTCAAAGGTGTACTTTCATTTAGAAAAGAGCCTCCTGATCCCAACGCTCCTCTTCCTCCACTTCCTCTTCACCTTCACCCGCCACCTCCTCCAAAGCGTCCTTCAATTGATGTGAAAAAAGAGAGGTCTGGATCAGATGAGTTCTCATTACAAACTGCATGTAGTCACTGCCTTGGTTATTTTGGAAAAAATAACCTGTAATTTCATTTGGACTTTTGCATTGAATCCTTGTGTTGTTTGCCACAGCAGGAAGGATTCATCAGACTCTAAACCTCCTTCACAGAAGAAGGCGTCAGATCATGTGAAGAAAGACAGGTCCGGGATCTGGGATTTATTCTTTCTCTCATTCAGCCTTGAACATTATTTTGCTGTTGTCTCTGGAGGATCAGTGGCCTCAGGCTCTAATCTCTGTTTTTCATTTGTTTTACATGAACTGTTGACACAATATAGTGTCAGTGTATGACAGTAATGGTATTGGGAGGTTTCAGTGATATTTTTCTTTTTATACAGCTACAAAGGAAATTCCAAATAATATTTGGGATTGTTATAGATTGAGCTACGTCTTGAGTTTCGGTTCAAGTTTATTGAACACTTTTGACAGTATAAACTTTAATATAAGTTTAAAGTATAAGCTTCAGTTTTTTAAGTAACCTATAGAACTTATTAATTCCCTCATTTATTAAATATCCTGATTAGGAAATCTCTGGACATTCACATCCTTAATTCAAACTGGTATTGTAACTCTCTGTAAAAAGAACAAAGAGTCCAAAGACTGTTTTATTTTTGCAGGAAAGACTCATCGGATAGCAAAGTGTCTAAAAAGCACTCTGATGAAGCCAAGAGAGAAAGGTTTGCGAGTCATGAGTGTGACAATACTTGTTAAGCTGTGGATGTGACACATGGTGGTTGCAGGTCTTTGTCGGTTTTCAGTGCATGAGGGCGCTTGACTTTTTATACCTTTATTGTCCTGTGAGTGGATTTGTTTGAGTATCAAACAAGTGTTTCCTTTTGTCAGGAACGATTCATCTGACTCTAAACCGCCTCCTCCCAAAAAGCCCACTGTGGATGTCAAAAAAGAAAAACACAGGTGTGCACGAGCAGGAAAATAAATTCCACTGTACACTGAATTTTTATTTACGCTGCCTGACATAATCCCAAAGGTGTTTTTTATGATTTAAAACTCTCATTTTCTCTCTTGTTGCAGGAAGGACTCCTGCGACTCAAAGCCTGGCCAACCTGTGAAACGTCTCTCAATTGACTCCAAACCTGACAGGTAGGACTGGTATGCAGTACTTTAAATCTCACTCATACCTGAAAAGGAAATAGAAAAAAACATTATCAATAAATTGGTTCTATTTTATACCAGTTTAACATTTATACCGTGATTTTAAAATATTTGGTTTTGAAAGGAGACTATGTTAAAGTTGTTGGCATATCTTTTATGTTGCAGTTTGCACAATCAAATTCTTTTTTATGATTCCTTCATATATTGTATTTTGTGGGGCCATAAAACTATAATCTTTTTATAGTCTTATGTAATCCTGACAGAACAATAAGACATTATAAACCTAAAGGCAACTTCATTTACCGTGAAACTGCCAGAAAATTGTTTTGGTCGTACCACTCTGCACTATAATTAATCCAGATTTACTTAAAGAGTCTCATTACTGACTGTAGGCGGGAATCGACTGATTCAAAGAAAAGCAGCTCGCCACCAGCAAAGAAGCTAACAGCTGAAAGGTAAATGAAACAGAAACAAATTCACCAAAGTAATGACCACATGGAAAAAAAATGTTTTCACAATAAGGTTTCACTGGTTTGTTTCAATGGTAAACATGATGATGATGAAGATGATGACTTTGTATTGTAGGAGAGAGTCTCACGGCTCCAAGACCTCTCAGGCTGGACCTCCACAGAGGAAGCCCTCTACTGACAGCTTTGAAAGGTATTTCAATATGAAGTCATTGTAAATTCATTATGATGTATGCTGATGATACTCATGATTATTTTTATATTCAATTAATTTAAAGTTCACTCATTTTAAGTAAGGAGGGCCATTTTCTGAAATATAAGATTGATGCCTAATTAGAGAATAATCACGAGACTCTTTTCAAGCAGCAGCCAGATGTTTTAGGAAAAAAACTCCTGCCCAGCATCAAACAACAGACAGTTGGCAACTATTTGGTGAACACAGTGGAGCAATTAGCAGCTGCTGAGTCAGATATTTACAGTCAGGAGTTGGTGGAGACCAAAACCAGAGCTAAAAGAGGACTTCCAGAAACACTGTAATTATGTCTGTTAAATAAGTAATTGTTTGCTAACATGTTAGTCATATCATCTTCATAAGGAGATAATATGTCAGTGTTTTGTTCTGCTGTCCCTAAGTGCACCAAAACATTTTTGTGGGATTTTAACACAGTTTGGTTTTATACATCTACTTATTGAGATTTAATGTAAAAATGTTCATAATAGGGTCTTAAAAATGAAATACTAACATATGATTCATATCTTTGGTTCAGATTAGACACCTCTCTTTCCTGAGGTCAAATCAGACTAAATACACCAGATGTGACACTTAAACACTGGATATGATTGTTTTGATGTGTCCTTCTCTGCAGAAAGGGCAAAACCGATACCCCTAAAACTCCCACCACCCCGACCAGCCCCATGTCACCCAGCTTCAGTTCTGCTGGGGGTCCACTGCCCCCCCACCTCGCCACCGGAGAGTCCGTCAGAGACAAGTGCATTGAGATGCTTGCAGCTGCCCTGCGGACTGACAGTGAGGCTAAGATTGCATCTGATCACCAAGATCACACAATCCAGCAGCTAATATGCTCTGAATATGTTACACAGACTGTTTAGTGGAACATACTACATAAGGAAGACACACAAATGTGTGCAGAACATGAATATTTTCTCTCTGGTCTTTACAGACGACTACAAGGATTTTGGAACTAACTGTGACAGCATGGCTGCAGAGATTGAAGATCATATCCTTTAATCTAGTCAATTTAGTCTATTTGCCATTATTCATTCAGTGATGATCCAAATAGAAACCTCATTTTACATTATTACCATGAGCAGATCTCCCTTGACTGCATGCTCGCACATATCTACCAGGAGATAAAAGCCACGGACATGAAATATAAAAACAGAGTCCGGAGCCGCATCAGCAATTTGAAGGACCCAAAGAACCCTGGGCTTCGCAGAAACGTGCTGGCAGGGAGCATCGAATTAAGCCGCATTGCCTCCATGTCTGCTGAGGTACAGAGCGCCGCAACTGCATACTAAACCACTGATGAACTCCTTTTTATGAACTCCCCTCTTACAGTATTTCACATTGTTCCCTCTGCTCCATCTGTTCACATTGTCTCTGTGTAGGAGATGGCCAGTGACGAGCTGAAGCAGCTGAGGAACGTTCTCACCCAGGAGGCCATCAGGGAACACCAAATGGCCAAAACTGGTGGCACCACCACCGACCTGCTGCAGTGCGGCAAGTGCAGGAAGAAGAACTGCACCTACAACCAGGTAAACGGGCATATGAGCACATTGTACATGAAAATACAGACACTAGTTTCAACAAAGCAGAAACAAATCATTAGAGAGAAAAAAGTCTGTAAGCTGACAGGTGAAATTGTGGGGTTAGTAAAATAAATGTCTCTTTTATTTTGGATTTCCTGATGATTCCCTGACCTTTTTTACAGGGAGGGTGTGCTCTAATAGAGTTTCACCCCAGCCAGTGGATAGAGTAATTATCTGATCTGAGTGCCAAAAGAAAACAATAAATGCAAAGTTTAGGGATAGATTAGTGCTGTGGTAAATCTGCTTTGATGGTACCATAACTGTTTTAGAAATGTTGTGCTCATTCAAGCTCCATGTGTGTTTCAGGTGCAGACACGCAGTGCTGATGAGCCAATGACCACATTTGTTCTGTGTAATGAGTGTGGTAACCGCTGGAAGGTAAGTCTGTCCCTTGCCTTTGTTTCAATAACTCATATCTTTTGTACTTTTTTGAATAATTGAAAAAATACATTGTTTTTTTCTCTAATTTTCAGTTCTGCTGATTGATGCCTTCCAGATGAAACCACGTTTTTTTTTCTGAGCATACTGAACTGCATATTTTCTATAATGGGAGGGGGGAGGGAGTTTATAAATTATTGCAGCTAGTGATTTAAACAGATAATAGTGTTCCTACAATTTTTACTTGAAATTTTGAGATTTGTAAGCATGTGCTAATAATCTGGGTTTGCTTTATATGGAATTAAAAACTGAGCATGAACGTCAGTTTGATGACTGTTGGAACAATGAGCAACGATCACGGTGCTGTCATGAGATCTAGTTAATATGCTATGTCATATTACAGCTTTTCACTTTGTACATATCTAATTCCAATAAAATTGCATAAATCATCTGTGTGATGGCGTTTTAAACTCACGTTTAAAAAAAGTTGTTTGCTAGTATGGTGTAGAATTTAAGGTACTTTTTAAAGGTGTGTTGGATTTAGTGGAATCTAGTGGTGAAGTGGCAAATTGCAACCATTTGAATACAGCTCAGCCTTCGAAGTGTCAAGGAGAAGCTAGGCTGCAAAACTCACGAAAAACACAACAGGCCCTATCTATAATTATAGTGTTTGGTTTGTCCATTATGGGCTACTGTAGAAACATGGCGGTATAACATGGTAGCCTCCATAGAAGAGGACCCTCTGTATATAAAAAAAACATACTTATTAATATTATTATATTACATTTAATATCTGCCAATAGATCATCCTAAATGTTACACACTGCACCTTTCATTTATTTGGGTGCAGTAACAGGCATACTACAGTTCTTTATATTCTTATTAGTATCTAAAGATTTAAATAAGCACATCTGGAACAAGTGAACTGGAGAAAGAAAGAAAAACAGCATTGCATCTACAATCTGCACTTCTTGACATGTTAAGAATAAATCGAGAATTCATTGCACTGATAAAAGATGTCTTGAATGAAAAAGGTTTGACTGTTGTTGGATTGTTTGAGGTTTTTCTGTTGCACCTCTGAAAACATACAGTAGATGGCAACCATTCATCATAACTCAAAACATAGGCAACATCAGCCCCCACTACTGATTTTTTCTCTCTTCAGATTACTGAGCACAAATTAGACGCTTGCTTGTTAGTGCCAGTCCAACGGGCTAGTGACGCCAGAGGGAAGTGCTGCTGAAAACTAAAGTCACAATGTTAGATCTGTTCAACAGCATTCACACATTTTCCTGAATATTACTGATTCCATTACTGAATCTGATATCCTTATGAGAGCAAAAAATTATACTTATATTCTGTGTTCCTGAAGAAATTGTTCCTCATACAGTACATTAAATGTGGTGGTCATGTGAGAAATATGGTCTCTGTCAGTAGAAATAATAGGAAAAGCTCCCTGACAGCCCTCTGGCTGAGTATCCACCATCTGGTTCCCTGTGAGTTGAAACCACATTAATTTACTTCTTCTGCATCATTTCCACCATTAAACGTCCTCTGTTGATGTGCAGGCAGAGCTCAGAAAGCATCAACACTGACTGTGTTATTCTACACTGGTGCATTGGTGTTACGATCATCATCGCTCTACCAGCCTGAAATCTGAAAGTGAGCTGAAAAATGTCACCTGAAGTTCAACCTAAATGTAACATAAACAGGAATATCGAAAAATAAAACCATAAAGCAAAACAGACTTGATTAACTAAAACTTCAGCTTAGAAATTCTCACACAAGCAAGTAAAATAATCTGTTCAAAGCCCCCAAAATCTCTTTCTGTAATAATTTCCTAATGGATTCTACAACACGATTCCCCATATTTTAATTTAATGGCAGCTGCTCTGCTCTGTGACCTTTGTGCCCCCAACAGTTGGTGAATAGAGATGTGAGAAAATAAAAGCTGTTGAAACAGTAACACTCTCCATACTATACCACAAGTGAATAATGATCTCAAGTAATGGCCACATGTTTTTCATGTAAATTTAAAATAATGTATTATTACACATTTACTTTATTATTAGCCTCTCTGAAGCCTTATTATTATATAAATGAATTAGCATTTCCACCAATGGTAATAAACAACATGTATTAAGTACAATGCGTCTACTTTTATGCCAATGTTGGACTTTATAGCTGGAGGGCCTTCAATCTGATGGGGTCACTGTTATGAGAGATGACATTTAAAAGTCTCTCAACCTTTAATTTATAAAAAACAAGTCTGTGGAACCTGCATTTACTCCAGATTGATAAATATCCACGTATACAGTAGGTCTATAAATGTTATTTCTTTGCCAGATTCCATCTTTACAAACAATAAAAAAAAAAATTCTGCAAAGTTTTGCCATTTCATGTTAAAGAGGAAGGTTGATTACATCATAAATCAGAAGAATGACTGAGTCAAGTATTCGCTGCATTGTAGTTTACTGTTGACACCATTCTTTGTGGTGATGCTGTGTTGGATATAAGGGATGTCTGTTGGTATTACGTCTGCTGCATCAAGAGAGAACTGAGATTGGTTGTGTCTTTTTTCTTTCGTGACCTATAATATAAATCTATATATGTGTGGCGTGATGTGCCATGTCAAGTAAATCAAAGACACACAGTATGACAATCCATCACCGACTGCCACATGCAGCCGTTGTCCAATCAGATAACTCCATCTGCTTCAAAACAACCAGACCTCAGGAGTCACGGGTCGTAACAGACTGTCAGTCAGGGTGGATTTACTTCACTACACTGCAACATTTGGGCATAATTACATCTCTGTCAGAGGAAAATAGGCGTTAGTGGAATGTTTCAACATTAACACTGCAGTCAGTTGTGTGTTTTTTTAATGGCAATGGTTAAATGCTGCATAATGCTGTATGCTTTGTCTTGAAACTGAGCTAGTGTCTTCAGGAGAGACACTGATAATCACTTGTAATCATGTGGCATGCACAGCTCATACCGATGTTGAATGCTTATTGCCTTGTTGACTTGTAGAAGTCGTCTTTCTCTGAAATGTTTCTCTGCAGTTTTATGACGAGTCTGTAACCTATCAAACTCCTCTTGGTGCTGCATGCAGCATCTCTATAAATGGAAATAAATGAGACTTTACGCAGTGTCCTCAACATAACAAAATCAGTCAGGCAATTAAATACACTAAACACTTCACCCTGACTATATATGTGCTATGAACAGTATAAAGTATGGAAGCCCTAAGAGGGAAATGAGAAATAAAAAAAAATTTAATTGTTATTTTCTAAGTCTGAAAAAAATGTGAAAAGGTTTTAGCAGGATGATCTTATTTTTTTTCCTATCTGAAACAGGTGGGAAATACAGCTTTTTCAGGATAATTTTTCTAAGCTTCTTTTATCTGTGAAAACAAAGGTTTTGGCCGGTGAACATTTTTTTATTGTGTGTTTTCTTCTTCCAGATGTGTTTTACAAATATTCCTTCAACCCTAAAACTTACATATTTTGAAAAGAGATTATGACTTTTTCTTCCAGCTTGTAGAAATGACTGAACATAGCCAGTGCGCACAAAGCCAAATGCCTCTAGTTGGAGCCCTGTAATCTTGCTTTTGTGATTTTTTTCCCCTGCCGCTGTAATGTATCTTAAAAGCTGTGGTGTCATGCCAACCTGCTGCAAGGAAACATTATCTCCCTGTGAAACTTTTCAATTTAGAACATCTGCAGCCTGTAAAGCATCCAAACTGTCTTCACCCTTTGAAATCATGCCATCCCTGCACTTCAACTCTGTGACTGTCTCCTCCTCTGAAAAGCTTGTGACGCTCTAAAATTAAACTTTTAAAAACTCATTACTGTATTGTGTAGACTGCATCACAAAATAATGGCCTCTTCAAATAGTAGGCCAATACTCTAAAATGTTTTAAAAATGGCATCGTCAGCTAAGCTCTTTTAAAAACTAAACAAACTAAAGGAAACTGTCTTTTCATTGTCTCTCAATCAGTATTTTATTGTAGCAGCAGTAGTAGGAGCATTTCAATTATTCTGGTGCTTAATGTTTTGAGACCTCTTTAATAACCTTGTGAGTGGGAGTAAAATGTTAAATGTTCACCTTTACTGCTGCTGTGACAGATTAAAGTGTCATGGTTGAGACTCCTGTCTTTCGCTCTCAAATAAGCAAATGACGCTTCACTGCTGGAGGAAATGCATTTGATGTCGAGAGCTGTCAGACTGTGAGGGAATATTCAGGTCCTGGATACACACCTGTTTCTTTGCCTTTGAGTTTATTTATTTAGAGAATGCAAAGTTCTCAAGCCGAGCAATTGCCTTCTGATATGCTGTCTAAATGATCCTATAGCATGTATACTGTAGAGGGAAGACTTTTGTGGTTATTAGCCACGAGCTGTGGCTTCTTCTTCATGTGCTGAGTCTCTTCTCAGGAGATTGGTGTCTGAATGACGCCTGTTTTGTTTGATATATCCCCACACTCAATCCTATTTGGCAGGCGGTGCAAATTGGACATCTTGACTAGAAATAAACATTTGGTGGACTAAAGATGTCTGACCAGCAGGAGAGTTCCTAGCATTTTGAAACAAGCCTTTGAGGACCGGCAACTTCTCAGATGTTTTGAACAAGTTGTGTTTGTCAGGAAAGGGAGCCGGGGGAGTGGCGTTCAGATATAATATGCATGGTTGCGTAATGCTGGGTGAAATGACCTGGACCAGACGGGGGCACAGTGGTTAGCTAGAGAGCATTTGAGGACAACCTGCGGGACTCCATTTGTATTCTGCACGGTTGTTTCTGGACTTCACCTTAACTGGCCTTTATTTCATGGCTGCATAACATGATAAGGTCCTATAAAGAGTCATTTCTAAGCACTGCAAAATAAGTGATAATGCTAGCATGTGAAGCAGCAGACACTGTTCTATATCAACCTTATGTTGGTAGTTGAAATGAAGTATCTTTGCAGCTTATAAAACACATTTGTTATCTGTATTCTTTCAATCAAAAAGATTGGAGCCTTCAAGAAACCTGTCTGTAGTCGAATTGATGAAAATGTGCAAACTTCAGAGCTTAAAGGTTTTCCTTTCAATTGATAGAACAGCTGAAAACTGACAGGAAAGCGGGAGAGAGAGAGAGAGAGGGGGAATGACACCCTGCAAAGAGCTACAGGCCGGACTCAAACCCATGGCCACTGCAGAAAGGATTCAGGCTTGGTGCCCCTGTGGCACTGCTGCAGAGCTTAAAGTTATTGACACAGAGATAGCGGCCGACTGAAGACTACAGAGAGACAACCAGCCAGTGTCTGAAGGGAACACATAAAGAGATAAAGCATTCTCCAGAGTTGCAGGAAAACAAGGAGACAGCGAGACACAACGTTTAACTTAAATCAATAAAGTCCGACTAGTGTTACAGGATGCAATAAGCTGGGCAACACAGTCAAGTGTAAGTGTAAAGTAATGTATAGCTGGATATGAACAATGAGACAAACAGTCTACAGCCATGCTTACATCAGCACCTGTCCAAAATGACATGAAACATGTTGATGTTTAGCAGATATCCTCAGTCAGCGACGTCGACTGAGAGAAAAAAGGCACACTTACAAATCTGTCTGTTACTTCAGTACCACGGACAGCAGTCAGTACACAGCACAGTTAGGCTACTCATCTTACACAGCCATGGTCAGGGCCATCTAATCGTTGGATTTTTCAGTCTGGACAACAGTGGTGGGCCGACCACCAGACTGACTGACCATTCCTAGAGCCACTGAGCTAGTCTACCTAAAAAAAAAATTAAAAAAAAAATTATAAAAGAATTCAATAAGAAATAAACTCTCAGCCTGTCAGGGTGAAGTATTTTCCAGGAGCAGCTGTTTGATTCAGACCAACAAATAAAAACAATCTTTTTTATGAATATGCAAATGCTCCTGAGTGATGCCAAAAATGTCATGTCCATTTCAGATAGTCCTTATCAACACAATTATCATGCGTAATGAGGCTGAAGCCATTCTCATGGAAATGTTCCTCTCCTCTCCTTTTCCACTGGAAATTATTCAATGAGCCTTGTAGAGCCTTGAGAGGTTGAAAAATTGAAGCAGAAGCATCCAAAGCTGCTGTCTGAGTCTTCACTGGAGCAGGAGGAAACATAAAACTTTATCAAACTACATAGTGCTGCGCTACTCTTAGCAACATCTTCACACAACTTGCTCGTTCCGGTGTCAAAAGTTCACAAGCGTTCAATGGGAAAAGGAAATTAAAATTACAATGATCTTTTCCTTTTTGTTTCTCTCCTTTTATCTTGTTTTCAGAATGAATTTATAATGCGGCTGCGGTGGACTTAAAGACGATGGGATATGAGCAATACAAAGCAGCACCAAGAAATCCTCAATAACATCAATAAAATATGCCTGCAGGTGTATGTGGCTGGCATAACAATAATATCAGATTTTCTCAGAAAGCTCAGAACATTGATCCACGAATGCAAGTCACATTTATCAGAACCGGAAGTCTGCCTCCTGCGTTTCACTGCTCCCTGTGGACAAAGGGGGAGTTGATCTCTAAATGTAATGTGGTTTCTAATACAACAAGCACTGAGCCATTACCACATTGTGTGCAGGTGAGGCCGCCACTATTTCAAGAGAATTCCTCTTGGCAAAAACTTCAGTGATACGACCTTGTTTACAGCTCCATCCCTTCGATCAGACGTGGGGCCAGCAGAACTGTGATCCATTTGGAGGTCAATAAGAACCTGATGGCACCTGAGAAAACTCTGTTCCCCGCTGTCTTCTGTTAGGGAACAGCCAGTGTGAGAGGAGGCAGCTGCAGTGCTCATCCTCACTTCTGTTTTGTTGGCTGATGAATCTCACTGTGATGTTTGGCTAACACTCTGTCTCTCAACCAGGATCTAATGAGGGCTTTGGTTTTCAGCCGGCCCCGCTCCCATTGAACGCTTTGTCTTCAACATTAGTGTTTTGAAGGAAAACAGGAAGCTTAGATTGCAATTAGCCGCTCCACTGCCAGCTTTTAAAACTTGCCTCATTCAACCATTTTTTTCACTGTGCTGCTACTTGATGGCTTCTTCTCTGGAGGTAAAAATATGGACATAATGCACATGTTCACACATCCTCTATAACCGTCTCTATATTATGAATGTTCACTTATTTCATGCTGCTTATACAGAATTAATTTTCTGGCATGTTTTCTCCAGGAATCTCCTTTATCAATCCATTGTAAGCACAACTGACTGACTTTACTGATAGAGCTGTTCTCTGTGCACATGTGCTATACATTGTTATGAATAAAATATGAGTTTTCTGTTTCTCTTCTCTGCATCATGTCACTGGTACTGATGCTGCAACAACCCACTTTCTTTACACTCGTCATCAGAGTTTCATCTTATATGTATAGCGCCCTGGGATGTTCAGTCAATCCTAGATTTGCAGACACTCCATCATATAATTCCCTCTCTTCTCTCCAGAGTTTAACCCAGCTATATGTCACTCCAGAGGGAATTGGACTTTCATTAAATCTAATCCCGCCTCCAGCTTCTCTAAACCCGAAGACCCTTCCATCATAATCCTTCTGTGATTCAGAGTCAGATGACACTTACCTATTCTTAACAGTTCAAAATGATCTGAAAACATGGTTGAATTATTGAATAAGCATGGAGACAGAGTGGGACTGCTGGCAAACCTGTGCAACAGTACCTGTTAGTGAATGGGCTTTGAGCCAAGAGATTGACCTTCAAGTTACTCGTCTTAATAGGGAGACATTGTTAAGGCGCCATAGCCTTTAGACAGCCGCAAATGTCAGTGGCCCTCAGAAGATACCTCAAACGCTATCATCCGGTGACAATCTTAAACTGATTTCTGCATGAACAGTTAAGGCCTGATGGCATTTACCGTAAATGAGTAATCAGAGAAAAGATTTTATTTTTAATACATGGGCTTCAAACTCCACCCTCTCTATCCCCTTCTCCTTTAGTCTTTATCTTTGTTCTTCTCTACTCTCCTGCTCTCTTGACCTAACTTTCAAGCGCCCCGACTGGTTAAGGTCACTACCTCCACTTTAGTTCATTAGCTCTGCTTCAGTCGAGAGTGAATGATGACTCCATTTCAACCTTGTCCTCCTCTTTTTTCCCCACCTGGGAATAGTGTCGTATACGTAGTGGAGCTGCTTCAACACCCTGTCATTATCAGTGCTGCAGTAGCTCTCCGCCACCTCTCCTTTTTTGCATTGAATCATTTCAATGTCATACATTATAGACACAGCAGCCACATCATTATCAATATAATGTTTTTTATAAAAGTCCACTCATGTTAGTCACACTATTTCCCCTCAAGACACCAAGATTACAGTAATATAACACCATTCAATCAGTGCTTTGGTTAAAGTATCTATTGAGTATAACTGTCACTTAAAGCATTAGTAAAGGATGAATTAACTGCTCATAAAGACTACATCATTAGTGACAGCTAAAAACCCTTTATAAAGGGCATTGCACGGAATGTGGAAAATACTTCTAATGTTTTATTTTGTGATCTCATTTTGTGCAGAGGTGGAAGTCAGATAAAGGGCCGATTGAACCAGACACAGAGAAATAATACTATTCAATATTTATTTGTGTTAAATTTACATGACACCTCATCTTTCACCACTGAAGGGATTTAATGTCCTTTGATTTGTTCCTTATCTAAAATCAAGGGTTAAAGTCTGGCTAGAGAGCAGTTTGAACATAATTTCTTTAATGATTCAATTTGTAACACAAATCTATCCACTCACACGCGAGCTTCTCCTACAAAGAGATGGATGTCAAAGAAATCAGCCTCGTTCACTGTTTTCACTAATTTACCTTGAGTCATCCTGGGCTACAAATAACTTTATTTAATTTCATCATTTTGTCAAGAAAGCTCTCAGGTGGGTTTCAGATTCACCAGGCAGTGTCCTTGCTGGTTGAATGCTGATGTAAACATCTCAGTAGGTGTCAGTGTCCTTCAGGTGTCACAGTGAGGGCATCAGACCTCCCAGACAAAAGGCAGTTATAGAAGTGGTCTCCTCCACTCTCTCAGGGAGAATTCATATGGAAATTAGACCACTGTTTCCTTGACAACCGTATTTTACCAACTTAGAATTTTTTTTAGTCACAGTGATCACTGAGGTCCTCTAACTCACACCGTCTCTCTTTTCCAGCTGATGTAAATTAACTTTTCTTCATCTTTTTTCAACATCTGCTCTCAAACTCATCTCCCATATCTTCATACCTTCTTGATCTTTTTCTTCTCTCAGGCTTTTGTCATCCTGTAACTCATTCAGTCTGTCTTTATTTAACAGCCCCAGTCGATATTTTTCCTTTGCTGCCTTCATCCCCATATTTCACTCTCCTCTCAGTTCAGTAGCTCTTGGAGTGGGTGTCTTCACATTGATCTGTTAGACCCTCCATAACCTACAGTCATACACATGCACAATATTCTCACTGTTACAGCAAGCAGCAGACCTACAGACCTTGACTTCAGCTTGTATATAAGCAGACCCCTGCACACTTAAAAGTTGGTGCCCTGGCATCAGGGGATTTTTGGGATGAAAGTCAAATCCATTCTCACTCTTTTAGCAGTTTAGTTTCTTTTTAACGAGTGATGTGCTGATGATCATCTGCCACTTCAACTGTCATGTGTATAATAACATCTGATCTGTGTCACTTTGCAGTGTTACATAAGCCTTTCCCCCACTTGTTTTCTCATGCGAGTAGCATTTTTTGTTTGTCTGTTTGTACATTTTTGCGAGAGTTTGTGTCTCTCTCTCTCTCTGTGTGCATGCATGTGTGTGTGTTTGAGAATCAGTAGCCAACGCTGTTCCTCTCTGGCATGTTGTACTCTCCTCCATCTCATTTCACACCACTCTGACACCCACCCCCATATTGCACCTTCACTATGAATTAGTGCAGATATCCAGTGACCCTCAAGAAGATTGCGCAGTGACAATAACAATAATAATGACAATTGCTGCATCAGTGAGATGAAACTCAAGCATACTGTAAAAACCTGTGATTCAGTGCAAAGCAGATAAGAAATTAAAGGAGAATTACACAAATATTTTCTCTGGCATTCCGTATTTTTGTGCCTGTGTTGCAGATTTATTCTCTGCAACTGCTGGGTGAAAAAAAACCATGTACAGTACATTCATGAATACTAATTAATACTGAAACAGTCCACCAATTAAACAACCGCTGACAGTCCAGATAAATGTATGTGCTTCAGTCAGTTTGTTACAGCCTTCTCTTGAGCAAAAAGTCACAAGCATAATTAATCATATCACACTGTGCAGTCACTGACACCCTCTGTTTTTCTTATTTTTTCCCCCCTCAAACACAATTTAAATCAATATAACAAGCAGATTGAATATTAATATTTTGCTTGCTGCATCACCACTCGGCTCCGCTCTGCACAGCAATTCTTTTCACAGCATTGTTATAATTTATGACTGGCAGAGAGAGCACACAGTATGACAAGACATGAATTGGCTTTGTATGGGTCAAGGACAGAAGCTCTGCCATTGCACATAACCCCCAGTGGATGCCAGCGATGACTAACACTGCTCTTTCAAAAGAAGAGTTGCCTCAGACCTTGACGTGAAAAAGAACCTTTAAAAAAAAACCTGAGGGCTGCAAACTGTCTCCGCCTCTTCTGTGTTTTGTTGCCTCCATTCAGTCATCGTTACAAGACGTCTTTGCTCTTTGAACAGAGACAATGAATGAGACACATTCACACTTCCACCAGCCTTACTTCTGAAGGGACTCTGGTATTGTCTACAGTTATTAAAATTATTTAATGACACAATGGTTGTTACATTTACAAACATTTTCAATGAATGCATCTCTGTCGTGTCATATCCAAGCTGTGCTGGCAGCCTCCGCCAGACGGAAATCAGAAAACTAATCAAGTTCTAGACCCAGACAAATCACTGTTGCATAACTAATTGTCAACTGAAACTGCTGAACCTCTGCCCGTTATTGCCAAATACTGCTGTGAAAGGGGAAAAAAATCCAAAACAGACGAGAACAACATCTTGAGATGGGCAATGTGAGATTTCCTTTTAGCAGCTACAGCTGAGTTTAAAATCTGTAAATCACAGCTATCATGCCCGGGGAGGTCTCATGTTTAAAATCATTGGCACTGCAATCAGGGAGAAGTCTTCAAAGTTTACATTAGGAATGATTTATTACCTTGCTCGTTAAAAAAAAAAAAAAACAGTAAATGGATTTTGTAAGCATCAGTAACTCTGCAATCAGACGCACTGATGCGATATGAGTATTATTTGAAGTGATAAACTATTAGTGTGACTAATTAATTTCTTATAAACCATTCAACCAACTCTAAATTAATTCTATATTTATAAGATATTATTCTTGATTTATTCCATTAGGTGTTCACATTTAAGTGTCAGTGTATCACTCAGGTTGAAGATCTGTATGCATTCTGTGTGCAGTTGTAAAAAACAAAACAAAACAAAAAGATCACAAAGTGCAGCGAGAAGCCTAAACCTCTCTGAGGATGCTCTGAGGACAAATAACAATGTTCCAATTTCCTCTCAGTGGCTGTGTTCAGTTGCGCTGACAACTCAGTGGTTTACAGACTCATAAAAACCATAAGTACCTCATTTTTGTGGTTGCCAATTTAAAATTTTACACTCTATCCGACCCTTACACTGTCCAATTGCAATCACATAAATGTTATACAAGAATGTAACAGAAATACAGTGGGTACGGAAAGTATTCAGACCCCTTTAAAATTTTCACTCTTTGTTTCATTGCAGCCATTTGCTAAAATCAAAAAAGTTCATTTTATTTCTCATTAATGTACACTCAGCACCCCATCTTGACAGAAAAAAACAGAAATGTAGAAATTTTTGCAAATTTATTAAAAAAGAAAAACTGAAATATCACATGGTCATAAGTATTCAGACCCTTTGCTGTGACACTCATATTTAACTCACATGCTGTCCATTTCTTCTGATCCTCCTTGAGATGGTCCTGCTCCTTCATTGGAGTCTAGCTGTGTTTAATTAAACTGATTGGACTTGATTAGGAAAGGCACACACCTGTCTATATAAGACCTTACAGCTCACAGTGCATGTCAGAGCAAATGAGAATCATGAGGTCGAAGGAACTGCCCAAGGAGCTCAGAGACAGAATTGTGGCAAGGCACAGATCTGGCCAAGGTTACAAAAGAATTTCTGCAGCACTCAAGGTTCCTAAGAGCACAGTGGCCTCCATAATCCTTAAATGGAAGAAGTTTGGGACGACCAGAACTCTTCCTAGACCTGGCCGTCCAGCCAAACTGAGCAATCGTAGGAGAAGAGCCTTGGTGAGAGAGGTAAAGAAGAACCCAAAGATCACTGTGGCTGAGCTCCAGAGATGCAGTAGGGAGATGGGAGAAAGTTCCACAAAGTCAACTATCACTGCAGCCCTGCACCAGTCGGGGCTTTATGGCAGAGTGGCCCGACGGAAGCCTCTCCTCAGTGCAAGACATATGAAAGCCCGCATAGAGTTTGCCAAAAAACACATGAAGGACTCCCAGACTATGAGAAATAAGATTCTCTGGTCTGATGAGACCAAGATTGAACTTTTTGGCGTTAATTCTAAGCGGTATGTGTGGAGAAAACCAGGCACTGCTCATCACCTGCCCAATACAATCCCAACAGTGAAACATGGTGGTGGCAGCATCAGGCTATGGGGATGTTTTTCAGCTGCAGGGACAGGACGACTGGTTGCAATTGAAGGAAAGATGAATGCGGTCAAGTACAGAGATATCCTGGAAGAAAACCTCTTCCAGAGTGCTCAGGACCTCAGACTGGGCCGAAGGTTCACCTTCCAACAAGACAACAACCCTAAGCACACAGCTAAAATAACAAAGGAGTGGCTTCGAACAACTCTGTGACCATTCTTGACTGGCCCAGCCAGAGCCCTGACCTAAACCCAATTGAGCATCTCTGGAGAGACCTGAAAATGGCTGTCCACCAACGTTCACCATCCAACCTGACAGAACTGGAGAGGATCTGCAAGGAAGAATGGCAGAGGATCCCCAAATCCAGGTGTGAAAAACTTGTTGCATCATTCCCAAGAAGACTCATGGCTGTAGTAGCTCAAAAGGGTGCTTCTACTCAATACTGAGCAAAGGGTCTGAATACTTATGACCATGTGATATTTCAGTTTTTCTTTTTTAATAAATTTGCAAAAATTTCTACATTTCTGTTTTTTTCTGTCAAGATGGGGTGCTGAGTGTACATTAATGAGAAATAAAATGAACTTTTTTGATTTTAGCAAATGGCTGCAATGAAACAAAGAGTGAAAAAGTTAAAGGGGTCTGAATACTTTCTGTACCCACTGTGTATGTTAATTAAAAATACGTAATTCTCCCCATTTTCTTTACCCTCATTAATAATTTGTATACAGCTCCTAAATACACAAACTTATACAAATCCTGCTGTAACCAACTCTTTATTGCAACCATCATACCAACAGCGTGTTTATTATTAATACACATGGTTTAAAAAATAACGCTTACTTGATAAACATGCTGCAGTTATATATAAATGTCCCAAGCTTGAAAATGATTTAAAATATTCTGTTTTGATGTGTATTTCTCGATCTTGGGTGTAAGACAGATTTGCGAGTGGCAGCGTAGCTTGCTCTGTTCTGCACCGTGGCTGCATAATACCACAGCAGGGCATCTGTGACTTCTCCACAAATCAATAACACATAAATGTACAGGCTGCACCACTACTTTCTATAAAGGAAACAGTCTGTTTTTTTTGCTGACAGAAGTAAAAAAAAAAAAAAAAAAAAAAAAAAAGCTAGAACAACATTTCAAAGCCTGTGTTCTTGTTTATCTCTATGTGCTCCTGTCACCATGGCACTTAATGGCTGCTGACACTGCCTGCACACACACACACACACACACACACACACACACAGACAAACACACTAATTATGTTTAACAAAAAAATTGACTTTATCAGTCCAAAATTAATCAGGTTGCTGGGTACATAATCTCAGTCCCGTGAAGGGAGCCTGCTGTTTTCTTCTGCTCCAGTCTTTTCCCCTGTAATGACTGACTCTAACTCTTTTATAATAATAATATAAATTCATAGCTATTGATCTACAATGTGCCATTGCTGTGTCTTTTTTTGATGGCTAAATTACTTGACCGCATCTTGTACGTGTATTTATGGAAACTAATAATAGCCTTTGCCTATCCAGGAGTAGGAAGATACCACACTTCACACCCAAAGGTTGAATGGACCAGGCTGATATACTATACGTGGCTTGGTGTGTGATTGTTAGATAGCGATGTGATGTGACAGCCAGCAGACACTCTATCCTGCACTGTGCTTCAGCTCCGACAGCCTCAGAACAGGTAACTTAAAACCTTATTTCCTCTGCACATGTGTTTTCTTGTAGTTCCTCTCCTGTGTAATGATGCATGCGGGGAAATATACTGGCAACCTGGAGGAATAAAATATCAATATATACTATACAGTACGTATTTCTTTTTTCTCTGACCTTTCAGAAGTTATGAAGTATACAAGCTCATACCACAACAGGTGCTGTGCACAAAATATTGCAACCTCAGAGCAGATATAAAACACATACAATAACAGCAGCAACATAAAACATAAAATGACTACAAGTGCAACAAGTATGATAATTCAACTGATACAAGCTGATATGTCATTGTATTAAAAATTATTTGTTTGGATTAAATCAATCAGCAGAAGCTGATAGGAGTCTGCTTGTCTTGTGTGATCGAAACAAAATCAAACATGTATCATCATGACTCCATTCTTATGCCAACCCCAACAACAAACCCACTTTAAATCGTGTGCACTCTGTATTTCCTGCCATGAATGTGATGGGTTCAGAGAGGCAGCGTAATGCTTCCCAAGGTTTCCATTGGGATGATGAGTGATGCGAGTAATCATGGTGTCTGTACAGACTAATCATGAGTGATTCTCCCCAAGAGGAGAAGAGAAAACATAAACAACAGCAACGGCAGCATTTTGTTATTGTCGGCTACTGTATGTCCAGACCCATTTCTCTCTCTTTTACTACACATTACCACCTCATCTCAAAAATGTGTGCTGAGAAAGATATGGCTCATCATATACACTCAGTCTGCTGCCATTACAGAGAGCACCGCCCCTGCACTCATACATTACAGTATTTTTAGTCCTCTTCATTAGGGGGATAGATTGCCCTCTAATCTATCCTTGTGTTTTATCATAGCTCAGCAGTAGCAGGTGTCATATACTGTTCTCCCACCCATCTGTACCTGAAATTAAACGTAGTGAATTTACATCCTGAACTGCTGTGTAAGTCATTTCATGCTGGCAGGGTGTGTGCTGTCCCACTTGTGCTGTTCTCGAGATTGAGTGTTGTGATCAGGGCTTCAGTGTCAGACTATACAGGCTAAATAACTGTAGAGACCAGAATTTACTGTTGAGTCCTCTGGAGGTGTTGTGGGCTGAATTCAATGAAACTGAAGGGAAATGTCTGTTTGATAACCCCTGCGACCTCTCCGCCCACACCGCCTCCCTCTCCTATTCACCCACTAAGGCACTCACCCTTAAATATCTTTATTTAAATAGTACTCTTATCTGTTACATCAGTTCCTGGTGTTTATGCAAACACCTATCAGAAGCTCTATATTTAACACCCTAAACTAGTTGATGTTAGTCACTCATTTGCTTCCGTTTGGTCTGATTTCATCTGGAGAAAAACTGAAGGAACTCAGACTAAAATGACTTTCTTGCCCTTTTTATTTGTCTGGCTTTGTGTCTACATCCATGCTAGTGGGTCTGTGAGGCTGTACAAAGTGCAACATTCAAGGGGTTCATCCCTATGTTCACAGGCATGGGTGTTGCAGTTAAAATTGCAGAAGAACAAAAGGAGAGTGACATTTTAAATACAGCTTGAATTGTAAAAATATGTTCAGAATCCATGGAGATATCAATGTGGTATCAACTGCCTGCAAATTCAAGGGTGCTGGTTTCAAGGAGTGCAACATCAGTAGGCTATAGTGGTATACAAAACACAGTTTTGGTCTGTAAACATGGTTATGTCTGCTGTAAAGTTGGGCATTTTAACATGGGGCCTTATGGAGAATTGACTCTTCTGTAGCCAGCAGCAAGTGGTTGTTTGAGCTGATTTTGTTACTTCAGTTGGTTTCATTTGGTAGCCATGGAGGTTACCGCTCGATGATAACTCACATGTAAGGGTGCTACAAAATTCTTATTACCAGTAAAGTAGAGGTAACTATAGCTGGATATGAACAACAAAACTGATAACAAGGAGAGTCTACAGCCATGCTAGTGGCTCTGCGAGGCCATTTAAGTACAGTAGTGATTTGAGATAAATGCTATAATATGCTAACATGCTCACAAGGACAATGCTATGGAGCTGATCTCAAGCAGATATGATTTTTACTATATCCATCTTAATTTAGTGTGTTGGCATGCTAACAATTCCAAATTAGCACTAAAGGTATAACTGATGCTGATGGGAATATCATTAGCTTTGCAAATATTTGGTTATAAACTAGCCTGGGAACCAGACGAATCTGCAAGCTCATATTTTATTTGCTCTGGCTGATGAGTCTGGTCCTCCTTTCCATTTAGACAGATTTCCAAGTTGTGGGTCTCTGTGTCCAGAGACATTTTGGTCTTTGGCCGTTGATAACGGCTAGCATGGCTTAAAACTCTTGTCTTGTTGAGAGTTATGCTCACCTTTGGATAGCCAGAAAATCTAATCAGAAAATTTAAGCAAACACCCCCATTAATGAAAGAGAAATGAGCTGGCTGAACTCCCAAAATGAGCCACATAATTTTAATTACTGCTCTCCATCTTAGGAAGACACGCACAATCTATCTTTAGAAAGAACAGTAAAGAGGGAGGCATCAGAGCCTTTGTTCTTCTGACTGTCCCAGCTTTGTGCTGGGATGATGGTGGTTGCTTAAAGGCGGATTTTGTAAAGGTCACATAGCAGAGTGCATAAAGGCTGCAGTTAGGAACAATATTCAGACACAGCCACAGGAGGATTTTAAGGTGTCTGTCTTCAAATAAACAATTACCCCTGAGAAACGCTCACAAACAGACTGGACACTTACACATGCATGCGCCAGTTTCAGCAGACATACACAATCACATGCACCTGCATGTTCCTAATGGTTTCCGATGCGCACAGTAATGGAATACAGACAAAAGACAGCTACAGATAAATGGGTGCTTTGATGAAAATTGTGAAAAGACACACCTGCTTGGCATCAAAAGTCAAACATTTGTGCAATTAAGGATTTACACAACATGTTGTCAGCTGAAGCGGTCAGGCATACCCTTCTGGAAATTCAATGAATTTAATGGCCAAAAGAAATAAAAATCATGTATGTTACAAACCAGCATTGAAACTCTTTCATCCAGGGATGAGAAATATTTCATGTTTTATCCAGCTTAACATGAGCAGCATTGATTAAATATTGACCCACGGTAATCTTAAATGAATGTGCCTGTATGTTTGTACACCTGCATCAATGTGTTTGCTCATACAGATGTAATTAATACCAACACAATTACCCAGGCAGTGAATGTAAAGGGTATAACACTACATATCCACTTCAAAATCCACACTTGATTGCTGCTATAGGCTATTAAAACCATCTTAAATATTTAACCAGCCTTGTTACTGGCAGGTAATTGCATCACTCCTGTGCTTAAGGTAATTTTGTGAAGGTGAGAACAGCCAGTTCCCCAAACACCGGCCACAGGCCACGGAGAGTGGGAGAAGAAGTACCTTGGGGTTGAAGGCAGGAAGCAATAAGAGGAACTGCTCAATAAAGGCATGTCTAATTGAGCTGTGAAGCAACAAGGATGAGGGATGTTCAGATTGGGTTTGACTGACATTGTCTGATGGGTCGCTGGGTGGCAGGTGGAATATTTTATTTATTAATTTATTTGAAGGCTTTTATCCAAAATAACAGCCTGCAAAAATAATTAAATAAATAAAATGATGTGATGGAGCATTATTATAAGCTGGAGCTAATTGAAGCACTTTGACAAATGGTTTCCCTTAAGGCAGGGTAAGAGCTGGGCAGGAAAACAGTTTCCTCACATCATACATCGTGCACCAGTGCGCTTTGCCTAAGGGAGCGCGCAAACAGACACACACACACACACACACACACACACACACACACACACACACACAAGAGAGAGAGAGAGAGAGAGAGAGAGAGAGAGAGAGAGAGAGAGAGCCTCACTACTAATTTGCCGCGTCCAGTCTCCGTGCGCTCTTCTGTAGGCTAGCTGCTTTGGAAAATCTCCTGACTTTCTCCCCTGAATTTTAGAGATGGAGTTCCCCACTTTTCCTCCCGACGCTCTCGGTGATTTTAACGAGCGCTTCTCGGTCTCCATAACTCCTTTCAACGTTACGTTCTCCGAGGATCTGCTGCGTGTGCCTTCAAGTAGTAATGAGACCAACCGGGCTGCGAGCAGGGACACTTCAAGTCTCATCATCGCCGTCTGTATCACGGCTCTCTACTCTCTCATCTGTGTGGTGGGACTGCTGGGAAACGTGCTTGTAATGTACGGGGTGGTCAGGTAAGGAATATATGATGAACAAAGAACAATAAACTTATTAATAATAATTTAAAAAAAGACTATTGAAAATGGAGGAAAGAAATGTTATTTGTCACCAAGTTGATATTTATTATTATAATACTGGCAACATACATAAACATGATATATGATAATATAATATAAGACCCTGAAATTATAGCATGCATATTATTCAAAATTACCTTAAAGCTCCCTACAAACAGCTCAATTGAGGGAATATTTTATTTGATGCATAAGAGTAATTTTTAAGAATGTAAATATAAAGAATACATTTTCAGAGCTACCTCATTTTCTGATGGTCCTTTGTAATTGCCCACACCTTCAGTGTGTCTGAGAGGTGCTCTCTAACACCCACACACACAAACACACAAGAGGGGAGGGAGGGCGGTGTGATCTCGCTTAGCATTGAAATTACTTCACTGCACCAATTATTGTTGTCAGGAATGATGGTGTAAACTCAGATGATTGATTTGATAGCATGTTGAACCTCACCTCAATCAATCAATCAATGACTGTGGTGCTGCGTCTTACTAATTCAGCATTTGAGATTTTGATAATTTCCTGATATGTTGATTTGTGGTTGAACTAATGCAGCTTAAATGAGAAAACAATGGCAGTGATGGGTGTGCCTCCAGGGTCTTAAATCACTGGTGAAATATGAGTTTCTCCACTTTGGTCTGTCAATTTCAGAATAATGAAACAAAGTGAATGTAAAAGACATTATGCCCACCCTCTCCCTGGAAAAGCAATTACAGAGTGAGATCAGTACATGGTGTACAGTGTAGTACATCTCTTTACGTGGGGGATTAAGATAAAAGGTGAGACATCCTTTTGTCTTCCCTCATCCCTTTAGACTCTTTAGCAGCGATTTAATTAAATGTGACCAACTACTGTCACATCGTGGAGGAATCCGTCTTTAAACAGCCAGACAACTGTTGCTGGCAGACTGGTCACTGCTACTACTCTATAAATCTGAAATCAGGGAGGAGTTTTCTGCGACTCATTACATAGAAGTGCAGTTTAATGGAAGCTTACAGTCACTTTGAGCATTGAGGCTTTCATACATTTAGTGTAGTGCCATAAAAATAAACATTATGCATCTAAAAAGCTCTTTATTAGTTTGATGTTTTTCGAGAGGAAATAACAGATCATTGGTTTGAGAAAGGAAATTGATTAGGTTATACAATAAATTGGTTTCTAAACTTGAAACTTTTTAATGGAAATCGTGAGTCAGCCACACTCGGCGTCTTCTCTTCGACAGTAGAGAGACCTTGAAAAAATCTCCTCCAACTAAAAGCCGTTTTTGTTGAGTGTGAGTCAGAATCACCTAAATGTGCTCAGAGCTTTTCTTCCAACCAACCAGGTACACCAAGATGAAGACCGCCACCAACATCTACATCTTCAACCTGGCTTTCGCCGACGCTCTTGCCACCAGCACCCTCCCCTTCCAGAGTGCCAAGTACCTGATGAGCACATGGCCCTTTGGGGAGCCATTGTGCAAAGTGGTCATCGCCATTGACTACTACAACATGTTCACCAGCATCTTCACACTCACCATGATGAGTGTGGACCGCTACATCGCTGTTTGCCATCCGGTGAGGGCCCTGGACTTCCGCACGCCTGCCAAAGCCAAACTCATCAACGTCTGCATCTGGATCCTCTCCTCTGCCGTCGGAGTCCCTGTGATGATCATGGCCATTACCAAGGTGACAGATAAAGGTAAGAGATTTTTATTGCAGAAGAAAAACAATGCTTGAAATTACCCCCATTGTATAAATACTTAAAAGCACAAGCTTTTTCGCACTGGCAAGTGTTCAGGGAGTAATCATGCTGTAAAAAACACATAACACAAAGAACACATTTGAGCTGGGTTATTAACTTAAATTAGCCTCTCCACATGGCCCTCTATTAAACTTCTAATTGATTTAACTCCTCAGGAAACACTGCCTGCGCACTCAGATTTCCCAAACCAGAGTGGTACTGGGACACAGTGATGAAAATCTGCGTGTTCATCTTCGCCTTTGTGGTTCCCGTCCTGGTCATCACCATCTGCTACGGTCTGATGATCCTGCGGCTCAAGAGCGTTCGCCTGCTGTCTGGCTCCAAAGAGAAGGATCGGAACCTACGACGGATCACCCGCATGGTCCTGGTGGTTGTGGCGGCCTTCATCATCTGCTGGACTCCCATCCACATCTTCATCATCGTCAAGACCATGGTGGTTATTGATCACAAGAACCTTCTGGTGGTGGCCAGCTGGCATCTGTGCATCGCGCTGGGCTACACCAACAGTAGCCTCAACCCCGTGCTGTACGCCTTCTTGGATGAGAACTTCAAACGGTGCTTCAGGGATTTCTGCCTGCCCTATCGCTCACGCCTGGAGCAGAATAGCTTCTCTAGAGCGCGTAACAGCACGCGGGAGCCTGTGTCTGTTTGTGCTCCTGCGCCAACAGAGAGACCACCGGCCTGACTAGGCATGGATCAGTGGGAGGGGAGAACAGTTCAAGATGACCTCCAGACTGAGGTCACACAGTTTTCCACCACAGGAGTCTGAGTCTGCAGATGTATTGATCTACCATTTATGTAAATGATCGATTGTGTTTTTGGTTTTATATAATGAAACTCCTTTGTCCCAATAGGTTCGTGAGACACAGTTCTTTGAGGATTGTCTTTGGATGATCACAAACACGCCTGTGCTTGCCTGTGCATTAGGAAATTCAAGTGTACACACGTGAATAAAGCAAAAGCATAATGCAACCATATGAACAAACACTCAGTCAGAAAGTATTGGGACTGCGTTGTGTTTTCAGAACAATAAGAAAAAAGGGGGTTAAAGTGCTGACTTTGTGCTTTAAGGGGGTTTGTAGGTCCTCACATCCATATTAGGTGAACAATGTAGGACTCATAGCCCTGTGCTTACACAATCCCACAATGATCAAATTGTCAGGCGGGACATCGATCCTAAACACACAGACAAGGCCACCAAGGAGTCTTTTTATGGCCAGGAAGTGGCCGGTGTATACTTGGCCGAGTCGGCCGCTCGACCTCAGTCCAACCTATCATGAGTTTCATTTGATGAAGACCAGACTGACACGGAAAATCCCCTGTAGCAGGAAGAAGTGATGATGGCTGCAGCACAGCATTGGCAGAGCGTCAACAGGCAGGATACTGCTGTCTGCTGATGTCTGTGGGTCACAGACTTGAGCTATCATTTACTTGCTGCTAAGTATTACACAATATTACTTTATTTAGATTTATGTTAGCTTTCTATTCCCTAAATTAGGAAGACCACTTGTGAAGGGCTACAATTCAGGTACACTTTTAATGTGTCACCTTCAATTCAACCTGAGAGAACTACTTTTTGCCCTCTTGTGGGCAGAAACACAACAGTGACATATTGTGCACCATTGAAATTGATATGAAGAACTTGATAGCAAACAGTTGTTTATTTACACATCCAGCAGTTATGTTATTATCATCGATTTGGAGTCGTGTCTCTGGCTACTTGACAAATATAAGTTGAATAATTGCTCTTCTTTTTGCTCTATTTTTGTTTTCTACCAACTGAGGGTAACATCTGGCTCTTTAGCAGCTGAAGGCTCCACTATGTTCACCTTCTAGGCTCTAAGTGTGGCTGTCTGCTGTTTGGTTGTGGGGAGGTAGTGTCAGTTTTTAGAGCCTTTTTTGCTGAAAACAGCTGCCTTCTCTGAGTGAAAACAACACAGCAGCAGTTAGAGTGAATCAAAATAAAATTGGAGCCTAAAAACCAAAACAACTGAAAGACGCTATAACGCTCCGTAGCTGTAACTATGAACAACTCCTTTTACATTCCACATTGTCATTTGATCCATTGTTGACATAAAAAGATTTTTTATAGCAGCTTTAAAGTTGAGTTTACATTAAGCCAGGACATTAACCTCATGTGTTTAATTTAGTGTGCTGGAGAACAGCACGATGAAAAATGTGTCTCTGTCCTAATACTTTCTGCTCTGGATATCTAGACTGGTAATAGTATTGTCACTCAGCCTCACTGGGGAGGTAATGAAAATCCAATAATGTGAATGTTTAGCTGAGACTACACTTTCATTGTCTCTGGTATATTTAATTTAAAGGATGTATCGAATTTCATGCTCATTCTTGTGATGGTAATAGGAGAAATAATTACTGACAAAGGTTAGACACACAATAAGAACAATTTTAAAGGAGGTGAAATTCTATACGACCACACTGACGACATGTTTCAGCGTCTCTTTTTTATCCATCCAATACATGATGAAAGATCCTTGTGAAAGAATATGGCCTTCATGATTAAGCAGAGTTGCCTGGCACTTCCAGCATGGATTACCCATGAACATCATGTGACTCATTGTTTCCGCAGTTTGGTTGCTCTGGTTTTTTTTTAATTTTTGGTTTTGTTTTACACAACCAAAACATTCAGCCGACAGTGCACTGAGGAAGTGAGGGGGAGAGTGCCACTGCTCATAGTTGTGACCTTAAACTGGCACAGACGCAAGTCTGAATGGATCCAATGCATTAGCAAGCAACACAAAGCTTCCTATACATAATACAGCTAATGGACAATTTGGTTGGACGATTGCAGGAGGAGATTAACGCAGTGAAAATACTTTTTTGGGGCACATTTTTAGAGAACAGTCAAACTGATGCCTCTCATCTTTCAACAGCAGCAATGCAGTTATGTTTAAAAAAGCTCTCTATATATGAAGTGTAAAGACGGTATTGTTCTGTAACAGCATATTGAGTGATAATGTGATTTATTTAGTTTCAGTGTGCTCTCAAGCTGTTGTAACATTAATCTTCACTTGTAACCTATTAGTAAAATCAACTGTTATATAACATAATATGTCTTTACACTAAGTGCTATAAATGTAAGGTGAAGCATCATAAATCTTTAAAAAAAAAAAAAAAAAAAAAGGTTCCTGTTTCCTGACTGGACTGTCTAACTTTGTATCACCATCACTGTAAGAAGAGCATTTATAATTGTTTTCTGCAGTGTGGTCACTGAATGAATGAATATATGTACCGTAATGCCTTATTCAGCATTATGAACTTGTTTTGTAGAGAAAAGTGTTCGATCTTTAAGTGTTTTCACATCTTGTGTTTCAGCAGTTACAGTATATAACGTATCTTATTGTATAGGTGTAATAACAACGTTTGTCTTTTGAAAACAACTGTCATATAGAATAGCATAAGTTGTATCTTACAAGTGCTTTTAATTTGAAATATTGTTGTAAATAACTTTCAGTTTTAATCCAATATTTTCTTTTTTTGTAGTTGTTACATTTGTTGTTAACATTTATACTCTTTGTAAATGCCAGTGAGGCCTCGTGGGAATTAGACATTTGTTCAAGAATGGATTACTGATCGGGGGATGTTGATTGGGGGGGGGGGGGGGGACTGGTTTGTTTGACCTAGAGTCCCCAGGCCCCAGGGACAAATATGACACATCTGAAGTGTGTGTAAAAAAAGTGTGGGAATAAATGAAAGCACAATAAGAAATAAGTCAGGGATGATACCAGATGATGGTATCATTGTTTTACAATGTATCACTTAAAGAATAAGGCAGGTGATATTCTATATTTTTGTTATTGTCAACAAAGACCAAGAACAACAATGCATTAGTCCGTCTGTGACTTTCAGTCCCATGACTATTGATTCCTCCCAAAGATAAAAAAAAAAAGTTACTTTCATTTAAAAAATATTTTCTGAAAATAGCTGGGCATTGTAGTTTTTAAGCACATTGTAGTCAAACAGGAGTAAATCATGCATTTCTTCAATTTCCAGCGGTGTATAGTTTAAACTACAGTTTAAACTACAGTTCCCACATTGAAGGTAATGAAGGAAAATGTCATCCAGTGACTGATGTGTTTTTAATTGGTTTGGACAACAATGAAGCTGGGACACAGAGGAACAAGTTATATTGGGATTTGGCTTATTTTCAGCATCTCCCACAGATTCATTGTTGGTTTTTGTCTTTTCACACAATTTGTTGACAATAAGGCAAATATAGCATCACCAGCTTTATCCTTAAACTGTCTAAAAGTGACACAGGCCCAAAGCCCTGGTTGATTATCATGTTCATCACAGTTTCTGTACACTCATCTTGGAGAAAATGATCGAAATAAACCACTGTACTATCTTTTTAAGAGAAATCAGATTCTCATTGAATGCCTGTCACACTGGAGTGCAGTTCGAGTACAAACAGTTATGACAGGTCAACACCCACTAACACTTAAAGAAGACATGCCAGTGAAACCCACAGTAGATGTGTTGGAAATAACTTCTCTTGGCTGTTTTTGGTCGATGGATTATATGTTCACCTGGTCTTCCATTGAAGTTCTTGCACACATTAAAGGGCTGAAATCATTCTCTGCTGAAAGACTGATGATGTCTCACAGAATAGAAACCTTGATTAGAAGGCATCGGTCACCCACGTTTCTCTTTCAGACTCCTGTGGATGTTGAAAGATATCACTGAAATGACTGAAAAGAAGCTTCCATTCAAGATATCATAGAGCTCCCAGCAAGAGAGCAGACAGATCCCAGAGGGGGTGCAGGGCTCATTGTAGATTTCCTCTGTGCCACAGAGCATACAGTAAGATCCCTATGAAATATACATGGCTCTGCCTACACGTTGCATGTGTAAAAAAACAAATGAAAAAGCAACAAAATGAATAATTTTGTCAACCACCATGAACTGGCTCCTGATTTTACTAGACTGCAAGTTGGCCTTTTTAGAATGTGCCAACACAAACAGCTTTGTTCTGCATTTTGAAATTTGTTTTCTTTTGGAGCTTGCATGCAACAGGCATTAAAAAAAATAATAATTTGCTATCTATCGAACGTGTACAGTTACACACCAGAGACCATAATGAGACATAGATAATTAAATACTTTCATTTTAGAATCAGAATCAGAAATACTTTATTGATCCCAGGGCGGGGGGGGGGAATTTGACCCTAACTAATGGTTGCTCATGCACTCAAACAAATTAACAGAACTGAAGCATTCATAACAGCTCTCAGTATTTCCTTTCTATTACTAAAAGCTCAGAGCCTTCAATGGTTTTCAAAAGGCATCCAAGATTTTGTTTTCTGCTTCTTATTGACCTTGTCATGTGACAGCCTCTGCTCATTTGTGTGTGAGGGAGACTTAATGAAGAGATTTTCTGTACGTGAGTGAGGGAGCAGTCTTACTCCTCAGTTCACTGTGAAGACAGATATGTTGCTCGGTCTGATGGAACACTATTATGTTGTTTGGCCGCTTGGATAAAAACACGTCGGCTCCATTACACTACAATATTGCAGCCATATAAATCTTTCACCATAACAGTCGGCGTCGCGACAGTCACCTACATACTGTAAAGGGAGGTTTTACATGTAACACAGCATCTTGGCCGACAGTGCACGGCCTGTCAGTGTTCAGCCAAAACTGTTATTGTGATGATGATTATGCAGAGATTCTGGTAATGGATTTGGCAATTTGGCCTGCTGCTCTGTGTGACAGACGCCTGCCGTAACACAGATAATCAGACCTCCTGGTTGCCTGAGGTGTTTATGAAATGTCAGAAGTGCAAAAAGCTCTGAAGCTGTTTTACTAGATTTTTCACAAAGCGGCAAATACTCGGGTATTCCCTGCTGAGGAGCAGAGGCAGCGATTCAAACTGGGTGCCATCTGCCAGCTGAGAGTCATAAGGGACTGTAAATTATTGTTGTGGTGAGAAGGGACTGAACCTTATATTTCACAAAAAGTAATATAATATAGCTTGTGTAAATCAGCTTAAATCATAATATCTTGATGGAACTTATAATGTGCATCAACACATAGCATTTTTTTCTCAGCAGCAGCGTCTTTTCTAAATGTTTCCCAATGACAGGAGAGCATGCGGACGTATTTGCCATCCTTATTCAGAGTGCTTCGTATTTTTTGTGCGGCCACTTTAAGCTCTTCTAGTTAAAAATCTCAGAACTTTTCAGAAAGCTGCTGGTGTCCTCCCTGTTGCTCCTTTTCAGGGAACAAATAAGATGAAATGGGGGATTTGTCACCCTGATAACCAAGAAATGGAGGAAAAGCTTGTTCTGGACATCTATCCTGAGGCTTTATGATATGTCTGAGAGAAACTTATAACAGAGACAGAAATGAAACAAATGAAAAGAAAAAAACCTATGATGAGAGTTCTCAACCACTTTTACTGTCATTTATGTTCGTGTTATCTTCTCTGTCTCTGTCCTCTGCCTGAGTTCAGGGCTGAGCTCCTACACACACACACACACACACGCACACACACACACACACACACACACACACACACACACACACACACACACACACACACACACACACACACACACACACACACACACACACACACACACACACACACACACACACACACACACACAGACAGAGTTGACGGGTGGTGAAGGGAGCTGATGAAGTGAAGGGAGTTGAGGACAACTCGAGTAAAACGTAGAAAAGGGACATTCATTCCTCCAGTGGGAAAGCAGATTTGCATCTCAGTTATGCGTGAAGTTCAACATTGGTGAACTTTGACCTGCAAAGTCGCAGCCTCAACCAACTGCAAACGTGTGTGGTTGACCCCTAAAACAAACTACAAGGCCTCAGCACGTGATGGTCACTCGCCTGCATTCGCGGGTATGTGTGACCATACTACACAATTGAATCTCTGAGGAAACTCTCACTGGTCCAGTTGCATTGTGGGTAATGCAGGTGCCAAGTCTCGGTAAGGAAGAAGAATGTGTGGAATAATAAAAAACAATATCTCTGATGAGTTCGACAATGTTATAGGAGTGCACCTTTATGAAACATGGTACTGGTGAAAATGGTCTTTTTGATTATTATTATATAATATTAACTACAATTTCAATAACAATAAACAAACATTAAAGGGATGAGTCATACGCTATGATGCTTCATTACCAGGGTTTGATGCCCGTTGTCATCTGGTCAATATAACGGATAAACATATGTCAGAACAAGAAATCAAGGGCTTCCTACAAGTCACTGCACAGCTGTTGGTCCTCCACTGCAGGGCAGCCCACTGGATGAGGAGTCCAATCTATCAACGTAATCTCCAGTAATCACAAGTATGGTCCACAGGCCATGGAGTACCAGCAGCTTAACAGCAGGAAATTAGCTAATAATACCCTATTTGGTTTCCTGTGCACATGCTCACAGAAATACACGTTTTCTCAGCATAAACCATTCTCCTATTAGAGCTTCCAAAACATTAGAGTATTAGAGTACAAAAGAGTATTTGATACATGTAGTACTCCATACATCATTTCACGCATTAGTAAAAGCCAGGGGCATTTGTTGTTTGTTGTTTTGCTTCAACCACTGGACAGCAGCAACTGCTTTATGTCAAATTTAACACAGGAAGGGTGACAGCATTGATATGAATAATGTGCTGGTTTGAAGATAATGTTTTTCAAATATTGCCAAAGGGTTTGTAATGTTATCTTAAGGTACAGGTATATAACCTGTATATGTATATAGTGAAAAGAAGTGTGGATTCAATGCTTTCTCACACAAATACACAGACAAGCTGTAATTTGAGGGCAGCAATGATAGAAAATTGCAAATAGATGTTAAGTGTTTTGTGGGTAGCATGTTGTGTTTGAAGCTACTTTTCCTTTCAATCGCTGTCATCTTTTTTGTTCTGCATCTTCACTTCCCACATACACTTGTGTGTAACGTATTTCATCCAAAATGTGTGGTTTCTCTGTGTGTTTGTGTGCTAGAACCAGAGTAGGAAGGGAATGATCTGGACAACAGTTTCCTGCTGCGCCATATTCAACAGGTTCCTACAACGATGGATCACTTGATGAAAGCAACCCAGAGTAAAGCCAATCTAAAGCATTCTAATCATCACAAAACGTTGGATTTCTTGATTAAGATGTACTTGAGAAACAGCACTCAGCACAATTTGAAATGACGAGTTAATTAAGAAAGCAGCAGGGTGACTCAAGGGCTGCCACATCCCAATCAAGGCAGAGCTAAAAGATGCAAAATTTGCTCTATTGTAAGGTTTCAGTTTTAGTAGTACGATGTTTATGAATGCATCACGCAGACTGTAAGGAGCCCGTTACAGATGTGCAGTGTAAAGCACGTGCCAAGACAGTGTCACCGAAACAAAAGCTTATGAAAGCCTGTACAGCTATGATTGGTGCAGCCAATTGCTGTGATTAATTTGGCTGCCTCCATTATTAGAGTGAATGTGTGCCGATGCAGGTGCCTGAGACTCCTCGGTCTCTTCTGTGATTAGTTCTACGAGAGGAAGATTAGAACCCACATACACTATGAAAAATCCAGTTACACTTTTTACGAGTGAAAGGAATTAATCACAGGATGCCATTGCCGAGTCCCTCTATGAACATTCCTCTTTGTGCTGGAAATGTAGGAGAAGGTTTCTGGGTTTTAGAGCATTATCAGCCTTTGAATGCGCCCCCATGTTGAAAGCGGTTAACAGAATGTCAAAGACGGATGGTTTTAACAGCCTACCCAAACCTCACAGCTTAAAGTCTTTAAAAGAACTGAGATTTATTGTTTTGGAGGTCTGAAGTTGAGGAACGAAAGCACAGAGATGCAGCAATTACATTTAGAAAAGTGAAAGAAATTCAATGTGGTCTGGAAGTTTCATAAAAATGTCTCCTAAATGAAATGTTAAATTCAGGCACAGTGGGTGATGACTAAAATAATCAGAGCATGTCCAAAGACCACTTAATCAGCGTCGTAATAATATGACTGAATATGTCTGCTTGGTGCTTGACAGTGTAACAACTCATCAATGAACCAAGGCAACATTTCAGCAGAGAAAATTTTGTATCTGAAAAATAGTAAAGGGTTTGACCCATCAGAGAAAGTGTCTAAAATTGCAGTCCCACTTCAGTGGGAAACAGTAGCTGCCAAAACAGACATAATTTTCATCAAAGTACAAACAGAAAATTCTTACGAAATAATAACAGTGTAGACTAACAATTCTTTACATTACTGTCTCTATGGTACCTGTAACCCTTTATGTTCTTTTTGAATATTTGTGAAAAACATTAATACTAGACATGCATTTCTTTTAATGGCCAGAAGCATTTCAAATTATGTTGTCTACTACAAAAACAATCATCACTCTCACAGCGACTGCTGATGAGCAGTGAACGGGCCCTTTCATTCAAATGTATTCCTGACATTTTCTTCTTTGTCAAAGGACAAACAGTGAGGCAAAACAAACAAGGGAAGAGGCAGACTATGATCAATTAACTGCTTATGAAAGATACTTCAGCATTTCAAAGCTTTTTGAGAAGCTCTTTTTGCCACAAGCGATTTTTAATTTCATCATCGGTCCTTTTGGCCAGATGAAAGCAAGATGAGGCGAGCGAGGACCCTGTGAATTTCCCTCCAGATAAAATACAAAAGCATGTAGCTTTGATGTACGTACTTGTACCATAATTAGCATCCTTAAGGGTTTCTGTTTTACATTTATAGCTCAGTGTGTATGGAATGTGTTGTTTGCATATATAATAGACAAAGCAGCTAGGGTGTAACTGCTTTATGTCAGCAACTTTTTTTTCCTCCACACACTTCTTATTAACTTAACTAAGGTTAATATCCAGCACTACTGTGAACATACAGTAGAGTTAAATTTGTTGTATTGGTACAAAACGGATTGGACTGCAACAATGTTATATACATGAACAATATGGGGTGGGGGGATATGACAGTATGTACGATGAGCCACTATAATTTACCATAGTTTACTTTCAGTATTTCCCCCTTTAATATCTCTGGGTGCATTTTACCATAGTTCATGTTGAAAATCAGTGAACATAACGGCAATATTGGATTCTAGTGTTATTTTTACATCAATTTGATGAAGTTTATTAATTTGTCAGATGTTGAATTCACTTTAGACAAAAACAGAAAGTCCTATCTTAAAGCTGCAGTAAGGTTACACACAAAAATAATTTTATATTTACTGAAATTGTAACTATATCGTGACAGTAGTACATGAGACAGGTAATCTATGAAACAAATCAGGTTCCTCTGGCTCCTCCTAGTGTTCCTAATGACATCTGCAAAAATCCACTGGGCCTGAATGAAAGCAACCAGTCAGAGGCAAGAAAGATAGTTGATTGTTGAGTCTCATTCCCAGCGTCAATATTTGACAACCTAATGAGACTCAACTATCTATCAGCCACCAACCCAAATAGTGTCTCTCTCTCTCTCTCATGATTGCTTGTTTCACTATATCCTGCTAGCACAGTGTTAGATTTAGCACCCTGTTTCTGTATATAGCTGGAAGAGCAAACCATTTCTAAAAGATAAATGATTAAATTTTTTTGTCCGTATAATGTTACAAAATAGCTAAAAGCTCAAAGCAAATGTTAAGTATTATAGAATGGAAAACAACTTAAGTATCAAAATAGTTAAATACCAAATACAGTGGATAAGAAAAAGCTTAAAAACTTAAAATGTAATCTTTATTTTCAGACAGGGAAAGCAACAAAATGCAGGATACAGTATGACGTGTTACCAAATGTCCAAATAGCCACAAGAATGTTGTGTGCCCAAGGTAAAACGAACAGTAGTCTCACATATTAAACTCGCTCAGTATAAATGTCCTGTCTGAACCTAGGTGAATGGAATTATTGCTTTAAAAGGAAAGGAAAAAAAAAAAAAAGCTTAAAAGATTGTTTGGGGGAAGTCATTAAAAGGCTTACACTCTCATTTCCTTTACGTACATGCCAATATCACATTCACAAACATCACATATATCATCTTACAGTCATACTAATGACTTTTAATGAAAAGAATTCAAAGTGAACACCAAAAACTAGATTTAAAAAAATAGTCTCTCATTTGTCATGATCTACTGAACATCCATGAACATTTCCCCCCCTCACCAGAGGAGAAGCGTTCCCATAAAAGGGCTTGAATCTCACCTCTACCTCGGCTCAGCACAGGAAGTCGCACATAGATTAACACCATCCCCAGATTTAGGCAACAAGGCCCCACCTTGAAACAGATCAAAAGATCCCCCATGATTCTGCCTGGATGGACATCAGCTCTCCTGCTTGTCTTTGACCAAAAGGACTGTGTGCTGCCCTCCACTGGAGGCCATCAGTACTACGCGGTTCTCAAGCTGCTTGCCCGTCACCTTCACGGGGCTCCACTCATCATCCTCCTCTCCTGTGCCAAGCTGCAGGTTGGTGCCCATGCCCCAGGCATACACAGACCCTGGAGTTAGCACAGCCAACAGTCAGTGGAGTGAGCAATAATTCATATCAACTAATAGTATATATAACTTGTTATAATAGAGATATTTTCTGTACATCAAGCTATTCTTAAAAAAGGACCTATGTTTGTGTCTTCCTGACTAAGACTAGTAAGCAAGTAGAAAAGACAGAAGAATCAAACTGCCGTTTGTCATTAAACCTGTACAGAAGTAGGTCAAGGTGGAACGCTGTGTGTACAAAGAGTGTGATTTTGATACAGACGAACGTTTAGGTCCAATGTTATAGTTTGTTTTGTTTTAACCATAACAGCACTCATAAGCCATATGGGTTGTTTTGGAAGGCAAACAACTGATTCTGTCATTGAGGTATAAGAACCAACAGTATTTAGTAAGTTATTTGACACTCTTATGAAACAGAATCAGAATCACTCAAATCACTGCATTTGCTTTGTTTCTAACCTTCTCTGGTGACAGCGAAGCTGACAGATGCTCCACATGCAACACTGCTGGCCGGCTCAATCCCCATCACAGGCGTGGGCTCACTCTTCTCTTCAGCCCCCTCGCCCAGTCCAAGGCGCCCATACTCTGCTCTGCCCAGGCTATATACCTGCCCTAAAAGATGGAGAGAAGAGGGAATCATTTATTGTTTGTTTGTCAAAGTACTTAAATAAACCCAACCATTTTAGCTAGTGTCTTTTGTGTTTTAATAGATTTGACATTTTAAACAGTTATTAAATTGTATTCCCTTGCAATGCCCTATCTTGTTTTAAACCAGAGTTATACTGTTGAATTACAAACAAAAACAGCAGTACTAACGTATTACCAATTAAAACCTATTTAGTTTTAAACAGCCACACAATAAGAAACTGCATCAGACATGGCTTGAAAGAGCAATTAGTTGGAGCTTACCTTTAGCATCAAGGCAGAGTGTGTGATGTTGTCCTCCAGAGAAGTCCACCCAGGAGGTGGTAGAGTTCTTGAAGCACGTTAGTCTTACTGGGAAAAAGCACATCTTGGTGCTTTTAGTGCCTGAACAGAAGAATAAAAAAAAAACAGTAAGGGTACATAAAATAACCTTGCAATGTCTGACGCAATTAACTTCAAGCAAAGTATGAGCAATTGACTCATAGCTCACTGTAAGTCAACAAAGATACCACTACAGTGAAAATTCACATTATAAAAAAGACTCACCACTGATGCTATACTAACCCAGCTGGTGATAGTTGGTGAGGCCAAATCCATAAATATGTCCCTCTTTTGACACAGCAAATGTGAAGTACGCCCCACAGAAAGCATCTATGAAGTGAACTTTGCCTTTGACTTTAACTATTTGTGGTTCCAGCAACCGGCCTGAAACACAAAACACACAGTCAGCCAGAACACCACAGTAATACACAGTACACACAATACAACAGGTAATAATACATAAAAACATCCATTATTAATGTAATCAAATAGCTAAGATTAATGTACATGTAAAATCTTGTACAACTGTATTCTAAAATTGATGCTTTGGGCTTGGAAAGGCTCGTTACTCACTGAGGCCTTTCCTTCCTCCTCTGTTTGAAAAAAGCTCAGGCACTCTTCCCAGCTGCCCCTGCTCTCCAGTGCCGGATGAGTACAGATTTCCCTGCACCGTAACCAGTATCAGGTGGTCGTTACCTTTAAAAGGAAGGAAAAATTAAACAAAAACATTGTCAGAAGTTGATATGCAGTGTACCAACAAAAACATATGGCGCTGAAGAGGAAGGTTTCTTACCTGATGCGATTTTTACAACAGGTTCTGTCATGGGGACTTTGACTGGAACGGTAGATGTTTTATTGGACTCCAGCAGACCTATAACACCATTGTTATCCTGTGAGAAAAAGGTCCAGCATATTAGGTTAGTGTATGGAGGTCATTTGTTGGGATGTATAATGCACATACAGAGAACATTTAAAATATAGATCAGATCTGGAATAACAAAAACACTGTGGAATTTTTCAAAACACAGGTTACAGAGTAAAACATAGTTTCAGCACTGTCAGAAATCAAGTGGGAATGCAGAAGCTCAGCAGAGGTTATAGAGATGTAATTGCCACTGTGCCGCGGAGTATTAATAATGAAAAACCATGGAGTAATCTAGCAGGAGTGTTAGTAAGTGCAGTGAGATGAAAACTATTCTTACAGGAAACGAACTTGCTGTTGACCTTACAGTAAGAGGAATGAAATTGAAGTGATAGTCATTGACTGTTCACAATAATGGATATATTTCCTATAGTTGTGCCAGATCTCTTGATCTGGGATTCTGTGGAAGAGGGGAGGGTTGACACATTATCAAGCCTTGAAAATAAATGTACCGATGAAGTGAAAACGTGGAGAATGTTTGGGGATTTAAACTCTCAGTGGAGATAAAAGCTTAATGTTAAAGAGTGAAATTGAGTACATAAGAGTGAACTGGAAGGAATGGGAGACTTTTTTCTTCTCCCATCTCCTTTGTATTTTGTGGGATTGTTTGAAATTCTCAGTTTTTGTTCTGCAGGTTGGTGTGGAAGGGTTACAGAAACAACAAATGGCTAACCATTAAGTTAGGCTGCAATGTTAAAGAGTTACACAAAGTACTAACATGATCCATCAGCCTTGCTGGGAATATGGACAGGCTCAAGGTCTAGAGCTTAAGAGCATATAGTGATTTTAATGAATGAATCAAATATATTGATTGGGTTATAGCTAGCGTGCTAGTTGCAGAAAAACAAAAACAGCGTCAAAGAGGAGCTGCGCCTTGTCACAACACGGACCTCTTCGCTTGTATCACAGCACTGCTGCATGTGCTAACTGTAATAGCTGCTGCCTCTAGCCAGTGAGTGGTTGTATTAGGGAGGGGAGCGAGGCAGAATGAGTAACAGAATAGAAGAAAAATGGATGAGTGGACAATAGGCTCATCAGCCTCCCAGTGACCACGGCCAGGACCGGCCAGTACTAGATACAGCAGGTTCAGGAGAGGCACGAGGGGAGAGGAGCAAGTTTGTAGTGAGTTGATTTGCAAGTAATGTTATACATCATCCAAACAGAAGCATTACAACTTTCCGTTATCATTTAATAGGCGGCTGTTAAAATTAAAATAATTAATATAATAAAACTTTAGACAACCAGTCGACAATTGGCTTTAACTAATAACTACTAGTTGACTAGGAAATAAATATCTAGATGAAATAAAATAAAATAAAGTAGGAGGAAAACAGTAGGGCAAAGGCACGATTCTTTGGACATACGTAGAGATGTTACAAAACAATACATTAAAGATTATAAAAAGGTCTTGACTGCATCCAAAGACAGTACTGTGGGGGGTGTATAATACATGAGGGTATGGTGCTTTGTTTACTGAACACTATTTACTACTTTTGTATGGAATATGGGATGATTTAAATACATTATAACAGAAGATTTGTCAAGTAGAGTGGTGAAAGGCTGCCGGTAAGTGACTTGAATCCATTCTGAAAGCAAATGTCTGTGTATGTTTATGAAGTGTTTGTGCAAGGTGAACATCAGTACAGGCAATTTCTATGGTATTCATAAGTTTTGGGGGTACAGAGAAAAAAACAAAAATCTCTAGTGACTAGATGTAGGGACAATCTCTCTCACACACAAACATGCACACTTCCAAGAACAGCAGGTAACTAACCCTGAATGCGCCCCAGATGTACACTGTTCCATCTTCTGTGAGTGCAGCTGTGTGGCTGTCCCCTGCCGACACCTGGACCACCTTCCCCGCAAGAATCACCTTTCCTGGAACCATCTCAGACCCCTCCTCTGATGTGTCCCGACCAAGGGCCCCTTCGTCGTTACAGCCAAAAGTGTAGACCTACAAAAGAAAGAATAATAATAATAAAAATAAAAAAAATCAGTTTATCTAAAGTAAATAAAGTAAACTCAAGATCCTTAGTTGAAATGTCAGCAGGGAGCTATAGCATGAGCCACTGAAGTTTAATTTTAAAAGAAATAATATAGATTGTCCCTTACATGGCCAGTGTCGCTGAGGCAGACAGTGTGCATTCCTCCAGCAATCGCTTGGATAATTTTCTCTGGCAGGGTCACAAGGGCCGGCTTCTTCCTCTGAATGACATCCTCGCCATGACCCAACTGTCCAACATCACCCTGGCCCAGAACAAGAACCTGGCCTCCTTCCTTGCCATGACTCGTGTGGGAAACTGTTAGACACAGACATACAGTTGTGTCGTTCCATCATGTCAGAGGATATTACATTGGCTTACAAACATTTCCTGGAGACCTACCAAAACCTTAAACTAAACCTGTACCCCAACCATAACCCAAGTCTCAGCCCTTAAATTGATTTATGTGACGGAACAGATTTATATCTCCACAACATGAGTAATACATGTCCACTCCACATAGAACATTTCATATCTTTTTTAATATAATCTTAGATGTTATTAGTCTAATAAGACCAAACTTAGCTGTGGTATAAAAAAAAAGTGCCTGGGACACAAGGCAACTAATTAAAACTATGGTGGCTTATTTATTTTACTTGATTTGGTTTGAAATGCATCTACACTGTATGTTTAAATAAAGTTTTACTGTGATTTTTTTTCACACACACACACACAGACACAGAGAGAGAGAGAGAGAGAGAGAGAGAGAGAGAGAGAGAGAGAGAGAGAGAGAAAACAACTACACTGTTTTGCCATCAGTGACTAAAGACATGGGTCTATCCCATTCTAGTTGCCTTTCTCAACCCTTTTCTGAAAAGGTCACCGATTTACCTTTCACTTTCTTAAGGTCTTTCTCATCCTCCACAATAGCACCAGACTTCCTCTTGGTGGTGGTGGTCTTTTTAGCAGGCATGACAGCAACACGTGTAACAACTATGGGGAAAAACAAAAGGAGAGTGATAAACAACCTACCGTGGGTTAAAGTCAGTGCACCGCACTGTTGGTGAAGGAAACACTACATGAGATGTGTGCTTATTGGAAGTAATTGTATCACAATTGCAAATGCAGATAAAAAGCTCACAACATAGAATAAATAAGTGGTTTATGAACACAGGAATGGCATCAAAACGTCCACCATGGTCTCTCTACTGCACATCTGAACACCACTGGACCATTGGGCTTTGAGTGCGAGGTATTTCCATGGTAAGCAACACAGGCATTTTCAGAAACTCACAAGCCTACTAGCAAACGCAGCTGGACGACAGACATTATCCAGAAGCTGTTGGGGTTTAACAGCTGTCAGAAAGTCATTTCAATGGCTGGCACAGTATCCGGTTCTTTCACCCACAGACAGCTGTGCTTCCTCCCCTTCTGTTCCCATGCTGTTATGAATTTAATATCCGCAAAACAAGGACAAGTTATACTGGAGTCAGGCTCAGCTCTCAGTCACACCATCGACTCCACGATAGACATTAACTATTGGTGAGGACACAAGTGCAGATACTGCTGTCAGAGCTTTAACATTTAACATAAGCAAGACAGATGCATACCGAGGTTTAAAATAGGCAGCGTGATCTAATGTTCACGTTGGCAGTGCCCATGTGTCCTTGCTAACACGCAGATAGCTAGGTCACCAAACGAGCTGCACAGGCTTCAGTCTAATTCGCAAATGAACGTGAAACAGTCGGCTCCGTGCTAACGCAGCAAGAATGTAGAATAAAAGTCGTTTTCTTACCATGTAGCAAATGTTAGCTGGCTAGTTACTCTGTATGCCACTAGCTAACAAGCTAGCGGCGTTAGCATGACATCCGGGAATGAAGAAGCTCCAATAACATAATTTATTGAATGAATTGCACACACGTCGCACAAGTGGCGTTTACTACCGCTTGTCTTTTGCAGTCGGACAGTTTAGTCGCTGTTAATTTACCAACCTGTGAAATGTAGAAAGCTGCAGTCAGTTTGCTCAGAAGTGAACGTGCGCTGTCTGTTCCCGGTCTTGAAGCGCGTACCGACGTGCGTCCGACGTCACGTTCTTTGGAGCCCCGCCTCCTTAAAGAGACAGTAGCACTCTCATCTGCAGTAACAGGTCGTCTACTTAATACAGTCATAGACGTGTAAAAAGTTCCCTCTCATGCAAAAAAAAAAAGAACAGAAAAAATGCTTTATAAGTATAATTAGGTGAGTAAGGATTTACAACAATCAATAGTACAAAAGTAAAAGTACTGATTATGCAGCAGAATGTCTCCCGTGGGTGTTAAATCTTATATTAAAGCCTATTATTTGATCATTGCTGATATTTCACATGTAAGTAGCATGTTATTGTTGCAGTTTATTTGAACTGCTATGTACTGTTAGGTAGTGCAATCTGTAACCTATATCTCTATAATGTAGACCTCTATCATAAAATTATACTTAACCATTAAATATGACTACAAATGGTAACAATATGTATTGTATTAATTCATATTCAAATATGTGATCCAGGTGTAAAGTAAAGGGTCTCTGGATTCAGTGTTATTACTCCCGGATTAACAGGTCTTTTGGATGATTTAACCTTCATCCATTTTCTTTTGCATTTGTGACATTTATGAGTTTTGAGGTTTGAAGTAGAGTTTAAAAATATACACATGAACATGACGTTATAAATTGTGGCCGGCATAAATTTGGATGTACTCCACTTTTAATAGAGTTAAAGTGCAAGATAGTATGGATCTAATTCAGTCTTTGTTATAAGACTGCTTATTGTAGTTTAGTTTATATCAATCACTATAAACATAACAATTCTGTTTCTGGTTGGTTCTGTATAATTCTTAGTTAATGTAATGTTGCTTTAATTAATCAACTTTGTACTGTTTACAAAATATACTGCTTTAAACCTTTGACATTTACATTCACAATACCAGATTTTATTAAAAAACAAGGTCTCATAGAAATTTCAGAATGCATCTAAACCACTTCAATAATAGACCTATCCAGCCACCAGGTGTCGGTGCAGCCTCATATTCTTACTTTAGAGGTTCCAATTTAAACTTTCCCTGCAATTCTCCACCTGAACACAATTATTGGGTAAGAGAGGTCTATTGATTAAAGAGCCAGGTGCGCAGAAGGTTCAAGGAATTGTAAGGTTTTTAATTAGATCCAGATGTGACTATTTACAATTAAAAAGAAAACTGTCAGTCCATACAATTCCACATTCAATTAAAAATGAACTTAGTTTTACAGAAAAGGTACACTTTCATATTCCCATTCTTTGTATCATTTAATCATTAACTAATATTCTGTGCTTAAAAAAATAGCAACCTATAATACTTTTATATTTAAAATTTCTTTTCAAATGAAAGGAAGACAAGATATACACAAGCATCAGTTAAACCTATATCAACCTGTACACAGCATAGAGAACCCTGTAAGCTACTGGCCAGACAACAATACAAGATAAAACAACTTCTGCAGTTTCAAAAGGTTCCAGCCAAAATGACTCCCTGTTGACCGTTTATACATTTTCAGATTTTTTTGATAATTCCCTGATCTACACTCACAGCATCTTACATTTAACTCTTAGTATAGACACTACTAGCATGACCTTATTCAAAATGGCTACAGAATGCATTGCATGTTTTATCTTTAAAGGGAAGTACAAAAACTCATAAAAAAGTATAAATGAAGAGAGATTATCCAGGTCCAATGGCATTGGATTCTGTGTTGGCTCATGCGGTGGATTGCAGAAATTATTGATATGAAAACCTGTGTCCTATAGTGCTTTAGGCATTGGGTATGTTGGCACACATAAAAACACCAACAGCCTCCTGACCTGCACCTTTTTCTATATCTAGATTGACACTTAAATGGCCACCTCACATCACAACCATAAATACAGGCAAGCCAAATAAAAAAAATAATAAAAAGGCTCAAATAAAAGCTGTCACTACTTCTGTGATCAAAATTACAATATAAAATATCTTGTGCATTACAGAATATTTTGTAATTAGATCTTTCCAAGTTTCATTCTAAGATATAACAATAGCAGTCTGTACACAATTTATATAAAACATACACAATATCCCAGAGATGTCCAGTCCTATAACAGAATATCCCAGTCTTCATCCTCCAACCCCGCTCTCGCAGCAGCCGCTTGTCTCTGTTTTCTATTATTACTGTGTGGAGTATTATAAGTCATCATCATTATTATTACCATTATTATTGTATGTTATTACATTAACAAGATGAATTAGCTTTTCCATATACAGTAAAGAAGAAAAAAGGCAACACAGAATGAGGCCGCATTAAAGGTTGTAGCTAGATCCAAGTCCCTGAGGGGTACCACATAACAGCAGACTGAGAGTAAGCCCTGTAGGTCCTCTGTCACTTCTCCACTTCATTGGCACGTGGTTCCCCCTGTCGTCCGGGAGAAATACTGCATCTGGTCCTCACCCACCACCACCTCAGTTCAGTGAAAGCAATGTAGTGGGAGGGCGATGGAGGGCAAGCGAGAAGCATTCTTTTTTTTTTTGAGTCAGTTCCAGGTTTTCCCTGATAATCTGTACATTACATTCGGGAAACGTAAAAGGGCGCTCTGTCTGCATAGGGAGCAGCTTCTTGCCACACAGAGAACTTAAGTGCTTCATTATCCATGAAGAGGGGGAAAGCTAAGGCCGATGAAACCTAAACAAAACAAAGAAATCTCATGAGGCAGACATTCACTTTCAGTTATAATCCTTAAGATTTTCTTTGGGCTGTTTATGCCTTTTATTTTTTAGAGACAGCTGAAGACAGAAAAGAGAGGAGAGAGAAGAGATAACATGCAGCAAAGGATCACAGGCTGGAATCAAACCCGGGCCGCTGCAGTAAGGACTGAGCCTCAGTACATGGGGCGCTAGCTCTACCAGGTGGGCTACCAGGGCACCCCAATAACATTTTATGCTATTTATGGCTGCCATTTTTCAGCAATAGCCATTCAAATGCATTTATATTCTGTAATTATGTCTCTATATAGTAGTTTTCATTGTTAGTGGCGGGGTCTGCCATTCCTATACTGCACAAGCGATTCACAGGAAACGACGCATGTATGTAATCCAACATTACTGTTTTTAATGTTATCCACGATTGGTTTGACTCACAGCATCACTAAAATAATATAGCTGATAGCCATGTGCATTGATAAGAGAACTGAAGCAGACATTTAATGCAAAAGTTACTTTCCTTGAAAACTATATACTTTTAGTAATTCAATTACTTTTGAGAGAATTAACTAGTAACTGTAACTAATTAGTAGTAGTACTAGTTTCAGTAACCAAACATTTCAGCTGCTGCTTCACATTAAAAGTGTGGGTGAAACAAGGAGTTTGCGTTTATTGAGAAGCAGTCACAGGAAACACAATGTATTCGTCACAGACTTCAGCACAGACATGACAAAAGTCATTTTCTTCCGTCGTACTTCTGACAAAGCAACTGCACACAGAGCTGGTACCACTTACTGTTACCATGGTTACCACAGGTGTCGCCAAGTCAACCAGGACTAAAATCTGAAAGATTATAATGTCAGGCTCAAGCTGATAAAAGGTATACCTCGTGTAGATTCTGCTCTCTTCATGAACCTCCATTTCAGTGCTTTTATAATCGTTGAGCTCTTTCCGGATGGCCGCCTGGATGAAACAACAAGAAACAGACTGCCAGTTAAACGTGAACTTAAAAAGGAAACACATGCTAAGATTATGTGATATGTTGGTTGCATTTATTGGGCTTGTTAAGAGCTCACTGGAGATGGCAAACTGAATGAGTACCTTGTCAGCAGGAGTCAGCTTGGTCCACGGCTTTTCTGCCCTCCTATCATAGTCTTGGGCATCTGTGACTTCCACGTACTCGTGGAACCGCAGGATTTTTCTTGCCTGTAGTTCTGCAACTGTGGGTCTTTGACTCAGCTACGATAAACAGAGAGTTTTTATGTCAGTTCAGTAGCCAGCAAATACGTGATTTGACACCAATGTCTGTTGTGGATGTGTTGCCTCACCTTCCTGGTCAGTCGCCGCTTGATCTCTCGAACCTCAGCTTGTCTGTCAGCCAGATTTTTGGCTGAAAAAAGACAAGAAAAATCAACAACAACAACAACAGAGCTTTATTTAGATGCTTCATGAAAGCCAGGTCTGATGTGCACCAAAGGTAGAGTTTCCAAAATTAGACATCTTAACGGCCATCCATTTTTCGAACTGTCTTTTCAAGTCAATTCTTGCTATAACTGCAAGTATGAAATGTTATTCTTTTGTTCATTATGAAGAACTGGCTCGGAAAGACTTTATTTACATTGTCAAGAATAATTCATAGACAAATCATCAGTCCAAACTGAGCTGTGATGTTTGTTTTAAAACAGAATCCCTCTTTTTTTAGCGGAGGCATTATAAGGTTCAGTAATGGATAACAAAGGTGAAAAGGAAAGAAAGACTTGATACTAACGCTGAAGGATGTTTCTTTGCTCAAGCTCCTCAGCAGTGGGTCTCTGGCTAAGTCGCCTGAAGTGGAAAAAAAAGAAAAAAGAAAAGAGTATGACTATTTTTACACTTTGTCATTCGGGCAATAAGTAGGACAAAGATCTAAGAAATGATCTCCTGATTTCTTCAGGAACATGTACAGTCGCTGTTGTCAGTGTAAAGGATACAAAAGAAATGCAATATGTACAAAAGGAATGATGCCGTCTGTCTTTACCTTGTGAGTGCGGTGCCGATCTGTGTGCGGATGGCCTCCCACTGCTCCCTGCTCTGCCAGGTGAGGCCGGTTTGTCCTGGAGGCTGGTCGTCTCTGCTGCTCCTCTCCTGGGTAAACCTGTCTCTGTCTGGGGCACAGGGGCGGCTGCTCAGCTTCAGAGCCAATGTGTCCTTCCTCTTGACCCTGCTGGCCAGGGCGCCTGGATACAAGCCAAACACAGATGTGGTCAGGAGCACAAAAACAATGCAAAACACTAAAAACAGTAAATCATTTTAAAATATTTTCATTAAATACGGTTATTACTAGGTGGGGGCTCATCCTCCTCATCTTCATCTGAGTCTTCATCTTTATACAGCACAGGACCGTCTGAGTCGCTGTCCTCCCCACGCATATCATGCTCTCCTTCCTCATCCTCTTCCTCCTCGTCTTCCTCCTCACTGCTGTTTCCCCCTGGGATGACACAAACACCGGCGTCTCCAACGTAGCATCTGCGACTCCGTGGCTCCAGCTCTGGCTGGGGGATCTCCCCATCGTACTCTTCCTCTTCCTCGTCATCTTCCTCCTCTTCTTCTTCTTCCTCCTCTGAGTAGTCATCTTCAGATCTAATCGAAAGGAAAAATAAATACACATTTAAGAATTATGGATACAGAAAGCCTCTGTTTGTGTGATAAACTAATTTAGAAGTAGCTTTTGCACTTAAGATTAAGACCATTTAAACTTTTGAAAAATGTATGTATTCAACCAAATACTTTAGCCTGACCGGGAGACATATTCCACCATCACTCTAGTTATACCTGACTTTGTAATGATCAGGGGAAGACTGTCAGCTCTAATCTAAGTGTACAATGTTAAAAAAAAATTTGTGTGGAGGCTGCTCCTGGCCACATGCAACGCTAAATTTCACATACTGCAGAAAGCCCATTTCTGCAGCTCCCATCTTCGTCATGTAACCGTGTATTCACGTGTGCTAACTTGTGATTCTGTCTTCACAGAACAGCTTTGTTTTTACAAAAGTTCTTCCATTATGTACTGAGAAACTCACAATTTTAGTGGTTGGATGCTGACAGGAAGGGGGCGACCACGATCTCCTTGGTAATCCGAAGGGGTTTCGAAAAGCAGTGTGTGCGCACGCTGTGACCCGTCTGGGTGCGGCTGAGCCGGGCCGGGACTGGACAGGGCCCGCTGGATCATGATATGCAGTGGGACAGGAGCTGGGCGCTGAGGAGACTCATTGGTTGGGCTTGGTGGATCAAACAGCATGGGTATGGGTTGGGGCAGTGGGTGGGGGTAGGAGTGCTGATGGTGCAGGTGGTGGCTGTGAATGTGTTGGCGGGGAGGAGAAGGTGGTATGTGTGTTGGGAGGGGAGGGGAGGGAGGAGGCGGAGGCAGCTGGAAGCCCACAGAGAGGTTGCTGTGGTCCTCCAGAGAAAGCGGTGAGGGGTTCATGGGATGGCTTGAAGCAGAGGAGTCCTCCGTGTTGCGTTTGGTGACGGGGGTGGTCCTCTTGGGAGGCATCGGTGGAGAGGGCTTGGCTGGCACAAGACTGGCACCGCCTGTTGCTTGAGTGAAGTCCCCTGCAAAAGGAAAAACAGTTAATACATCCAATCATAAAGCAAAACAGAGAAAGCTTAGGTTTGTGAGTGAGCTGCTAGCAAGTGCTTTATTTTTCTATCTAGTTTGCCGCTGTGACATGAGTGCACATGCATCAGCTCTATATACATGATGTACCCAACATGACAGAATACACATGAACAAAGATAAATACTGGGTTACATGTCTGACTGAGCATTATTGCGTACATACAGTGTGCCACATCACATGACTGTGTCAACATGAATGCACACGCTGCCTTAACAAACCAGTGTGCAGCATGTGCCCCAAGTCACAGAGACGAAAGAAGATACACACAGCCTACATGCTCTACACAGCCACATTCTAAACCTGTCGTCAAACCTTGTTTATGAGCGTCTTTACAGGGCAAAAAGCTCCTAAACAAAAGGCTCAAATGTAAACCCTCCAATTATTTGCATGCACATTTGTATAATTGCTGTATAAATCTTAAAACTCTGTAGAACAGCTTTCAAGCCACATCAATGTTAAAAGCCATAGCCGTGCTACTGAGGCATAATAAGAGATCAGTGCTGCCAGTCTTGAAACATGCAGTGGACTATACTGAACTGGATTACATCCGCCTCTCTAAATTAAGTCAATCCCTTATGTTAGAACCCTTTCGCCCCTCCATTCATCCATCCATCCATCCATCCATCCATCCATCCATCCATTCACATCCACCCATCCATCCCAGTTGAGTAGAAGCTGAGTGGATTAGTACTATAAAATTCACTTGATGCATTGCAGGCCCCAGCTGGAACCAGCTAAAGGCTCTCCCCTCATCCACATGCCAAATAAGAGAGAACAGCATTAAAAACATTCAACTGCTCACTCACACAGAAGTTGTCTCCCACATACACAAAGCACCCAGCACGCTCATTATCAGCTCATTATGTGCATGCGGCTCTTATATACCACATCCAAAGAGAAGCAATCAAGGCCAGTAAACAAGTTAAAGGCATTGGGAGGAAAATATGTTGGCAGTCAGAAAGGACGCAACACGATGAAGAACGCAGACTCTGAAGGGGGGCATTCCAGACACGGGCCACAGAGATACCAGGGGGCCATCCTTTTACCTGAGCGCAGGCCTCCGGCCCGCCGGCACAGGTAGACTGGCAGGGACAGGTAGACATCGTAGTCGCACTCTCGCTTCCAGCAGGACCAGTAGAGCGGAAGCTGAGCGTTCTCTCCCCCCTGCAGGGCGGAGACTAACAGGGAGGAGACGGAGGCCTTCAGCTGGAGTGTTCACTGAATGCAGGTACATGGTGCTACTGTATATGTTATTGTATAGAGTGCGCAATAAGGGAGGGGTGTGCCTTAAATGCTCGTCATTCGGTCATTCATCAAAAAATTCAGTCTTAATTATTGTTCTCCCTTCTCAAAGGAATACCATTATTTGTTTTCTTGCCAAGAGTTAGATTCTTACAAAATCGATACCACGCTCACATCCGTCTGTTAAATATGAAGCCACAGCCAGGAGCAGGGGAAACAGCTAGCCTGGCTCTGCCAAAGGTAACAAAACCCAACAACCAGGTCTTATTAACATGATTGTCATTTGTTTAATGCATCAAAAACCTGGAGCTAAGCTAACTGTTTCCAGGCTGTAACTTCACATTTAACAGAGAGAGATTCTCATCTAAACTCTCAGCAAGAATATAAATATGCAAGTTTCCCAAAACGTCAAACAATACCTTTAAAATGTAAAAGTTACTTTGACTTGATGGACAGCTTCGGTATACGGTCAACAACGGCATCAACAGAGAACAAAAAGTTCCCTAAAGTTGCTGTTGACCTACTCTTGGTAGTCCAAAGTTGTGTCGTGGTGAGCTGTATTCTATTTCCATTCCACTAACGATAAGCAATACAGCCTCAAGTGACCACCACCAGGCCATTGTAATACCCCCGTCCCATGACTCTCTGATGACATAACATGACCTCACAATATCATTACAAAACCCCCCCCTGCATAATTCAATCAGACAAACACAACTAAAGGCATGACAAAAAGTGCACACAAGGAACCAGAAATCTTCAGATCTGCTGATAAGATAAAAATGAATCAAAGTAGACGGCCTTGCCCGACTGGGAATTAAGGCAAGATCCCAGATGAGACAAACCCACAGTAAACAACAACAACCACTACACTGCATCTGTGCGAGCAGCCTCCCACAGCCACAAGAGTCCCTGTTATCTTCAGAGTGTAAAATGCTGGGGAAAAGTTGCAGCTAAAATAGTCCAGGCGTACTAAGTAATTAGCTGGGGAAAAGCTGCTCAAGCTGTTCAGATAACATCATTAGCAGGGTAATGTGTGTGCAAGTATGTGTTTGTGTGTGTGTGTGTAGCTAGCTGTGTTTGAGACTTCTCTTTGCCATCAGTTGTGCACTGACTCATAAATGTATGTATTGTATCCGCTGGTGGGAAAACTACATTCTAAGTGAGCGGACATGAGCGTTCATAATGCACATTTGTGACCGTTTGTGTGGGCTGCATGTGATCATGCTCAAACTGTTACCTGTTAACACCCACTATTCAATAAAACTTACCCAGCATGGCGGCGTTGCTCCTGTTCACAGGCTTGGGTGGGGGCAGAGGGGGCTGCTTGGTGCCCTGAGAGGTGGAGGTTGGGGCTACAGATGAGGACTGCTGAGTGGACGCACCCGCAGAGGACACAGACCTGACAGGTTTGGACGTTGCAGCCGAGGGGGCGGAGGGAGAGGAGTACTGGGTCGTGGGGTGGTTGGATGGGGTGCGGGGTTGACCCTTGCTGCTGGGTTCAGGGGTGGGGCTCGTCATAAGCCATTTTGGAGGCATGACAGACTGTTTAGGTGGCAGAGGTTCACGCAGGGTGTCCCGCAGGGCTTCTGGGTCAGGGACAAAATGGCTGTCTGACTCTATAAAAAAACAAAGTATGAGGATATGTTATATAATAAAAGTTATTTCCACCAAAATAATAGTAAATGTGAGCAGAAAGTCATCCAGCTGTGGTGCACACATAATATAGTGTACTTTTATCTTTTCTTAATATTGAATTAGTGATATCTCATTATAAAATACCTCTCTACATAGATATTAATGTTTCAGTTCAGGGACTGAGCACTGAGCCATTTTCTGCTGCTTCACCACTCAAAGCGCTCTCTGTGATAACACTTGTTTGAGAATTGCATTATCTAGGGATCAGCTGTGAAGATAAACAGAGTAGGCGGCTGCAATTACCACCGAAAAACCCACCTCCCTCTGCCCACCCCACATCACACACCCCCCAAGCGGCCCCCACACTGCTGCGGCTGCTCCCACGCCATTCCTCAAAGCTGCAGCTCTGAAGTTCAGGGTTATTTATTTACAGACAAGCTTTTATCACTGTGACATCATACAACCAAAGAGGAAATAATCAAAGGAAAGGAGGAAGTGAGCATGAAGAACACAGAGGGGGGGGAGAGAGAGAGAGAGAGAGAGAGAGAGAGAGAGAGAGAGAGAGAGAGAGAGAGAGAGAGAGAGAGAGAGAGAGAGAAAGGAGGACAGAAAGCAGGAGATGTGATAAAGATAGAAAAGAGAGTGGGAGAGGGAGAGAAAAGCCACATCAGAGAGAGAAAGAAAAAAGTAAAATACAAGGTGAGAGAGAGAAACGCAGGGACATATGAAGGAAAGTGAGAGAATATATCTGTTCACATCTGTCAGTAAAAATTTCTAGTTTTTAGTTTTTCTAGTAGTAGTCCTGCAATGGGGGTTTTCAATATGATCTATTCCATCCATCCCATTTTGAAAGTTTCCCAAGTGGATCATGTAGGTTTCCTCTCATCTGACTGACATCATTTGGAACACAGGTACAGAAGTAGTAAAAAAAAAAAGAAAAAAAAGTGTTGGATAAGTGATAACTGGACACATGAGACCTAAAAACAGGCAAAAAACCTATTATTTCTCAAAGTGTAATATTTCAGTAAAATCAATTAGCTGTGGCTCTTATCACTGAGCTGACAGTGTTAGCATTAAAGGCCAATAATGGGTATAGTGATCGTGCCACATTAATTAGGAGAGGAGAAGAGAGGACGAGCTATTCCCTCATGTTCCTGAATAAGAAGCGGAGCTGGAGCAGGGCCCCTGGGAGCCGACAGGAGCCTGTCTATATCTGGGAGGACAGCACATAAGCAGGAAAGTGACAGCAAGAGGAAGTGGGAAAAAAAAATACCTAAGACTAAAGAATCGACTACTATCTTCAAACATGTATGAAGGAGGTCAAGTACTTGTGAGGAAACATGGGATCTCAACGGGGATGACTACAGCTTTTCAAAATGGTGGACAATCTCAGATGGCAGGGGGAAAAAACACCTGAAATCACTCACCTCTGCGGGCCCTTCCCTCTTCAGCAGATGCATGTCGAGGGAGGGTGGGCTTCCAGTCCACTTCTGCAGGCCGACTCCTCCTGCCGTCTTCAGACGGGGCCTTCTGCAGCCCAGGCCTCTTTTGCCCGTCCTCAGGGTGAAGTCGGCCCCCACGTCTACCCTCCTCCATCTGCCCGTGAATCTGGCCCTGCCAGACCACGTTAGGCTTCCACTCACCCTCAACATGTGCACGTGACACTACCCCTCCCCCTCTCCACCCATCCTCATGCAGTCCCGTACCCCTGGAGCCTGGAGCTCCCCGGCGGTCTCCGTTTGAGGGAGAGCGTCCCCTGCGGTCGTCTGGCTGGGGGAGCCAGGCCGGGTTCATCCTAAAATCCGACTCTAAGGGGAGTTTGCCCTGGTTGCACGGGCTCCTGCCACCACTGACGACTCCCCCACCTCCGACACCAGTGCTCACTGGCAGAGTGTGGCCGTTTTTCACGTAGGGCTGCTTCATGTTCTGCGTATCTGGATCTGTTTCTGAAAAGGTTGTACGGAAGAACATGAGTCCTTGATGAACACACAACTATAATGCATTAAAAAACTCCAACACTATCCAACACTACATCAAACAAGTGCACCAGCAGAACACTGAAAACTAAATATTTATTCAATCTAAACTATTCAATGTTTTATGCTGGTGGGTGCAATGTCTGTTTGATATTGTAGAACATTTTGGTCGTTTATTGTCCCCTCCCTCTTGAACTTACTGTTTTATCACTTTTATGCAACAAAAGTGATAAAACAGTTAGTTGATTATCAATTATCAAGCAAAAATGCCAAATATCTGCTGGTTCTGGCTTCTCTGATGTGAGGATTTGCGTCTTTCTCTGGTTTACATTGTTGTATATTGCATACCTGTTTACAGTCTTTGGGCTCTCTATAGTCTGAGAAATAACAGATTGAACAGATTAATCATTAATGAAAATAATCTGTAGTTGCAGCCCTGTTCCATGGTAAAAAAAAGGAAGGTGCCCTTAACCCAAGCCCCGTAGACAGAGTCTGTGTTTGTTGGTGTGATGAAGGAGCAGCTGTAGGTTTAATAAATGGGCTTCTGCAACAGCGGGGCCTGCATTACGCTTGCTCACACCCCTCTCAAAGCTATTTCGCTGCAGGGCACAATTCGTTCTACTTTTCCTCAGCTCTGGAGAGTGGCATGCCATTTTAAACAGATATTGCATTACTTTGAAAAACAGCAAGGTGAAAGTAAATTTGCCTTTTTAAAATATGTCTCAGACACCTGCTGGTTAGGAGGACAGTGTTCCTGCCATAATGTACTGATGACTTAACTGTACTGTCTGTGTGGGTGTGATAGCCTCTGGGCAGCTGCCGTCAGATACAGACACTCTTGTAAAGAGAGATCAGATGAATCACAGAAGCACTCGTTCTTACCGTTGTCCGGGACCTCCTTCAGCACTCCCTGCTCTATAAGCTCCTGCCGCGTACGCCTCGTCGACATCTTTCTCTCCAGTTCTGCCGTCAATAAACAGAATTTACGTTACACACAGGGTTGTCTTTTTTCAAGATCTCCAGGAGGAAAAAAATACTGCAATAAAAACACATTTACCGTGTGACCTCATGCTCTAAAATACAAAGATTGGAGTTTACAGCTCCTCAGTCAACAGGATATTTTGTTAGCAGCCTATTGTCTTATTGTAGGTGCACTGAAAACATTAGGAGAGCCAAATGGGGCCTGTAACATTCAGGCAGGAACACATTCATTGAGGAATTTTGATGAAAACTGAATGTAACTGATATGACCAGTGAGGAAGGAGGGAGGTTCACGAACACAATGACTTCACATCACAAACCTTCTGAAGTTTCCTTGAACTTCTCGCTGCTTTTCTTCTTCCTCCACTTCCACGGCTTGAAAATCTTGCCAAGGGTAGAGAATTTGCCCTTACGCTTTGGGGTGCTGTCCCCTGTGCTGCCCCCCTCTCCCACCATTGTGCTGTGGTGCTGCTCAGCGTCATCATCTAAAATAAAAGCAGTAGTTTAATATAAATCCAACAGTTTTAAATCCATTTGATCCATTAGCAGTCACAATATCCTGACAAAGGGATCTTTCCATTCTAGCTGAGCTCATCTGCTGCGTTTGTAAAGAGGGCCGTGCTCATTATGGGTGTTATTATCTTTAGCTGATAGTTCTCGGGGACTGAGTGTGCTTTGGCAGGGTGATGCTGAGAGCTCATGGACTCCTCCACATATCCACAGTTAACAGGAGAGGTCTGATGCTGGCGTTCAGCCAGGATTTCTCACTGTCAAGTGCTCACATTCCTTGGCTGGATGAAGACTTGTGCCTTATCAGCCTTTCAGCCCTTGCTGCCTCTATAGAGGAAAGAGGCTCACACATGGATGGCAGTCATACTGTTGCAGAAAAAAAAAACTCAGTCACACACATACAGCTTACAACCAAGCAGCAAGATGTCTTAAAGAACGCTGGTACTTATGAGATGCCATTATGGCTTGAAGTACTCAACTAAATGGCATTCTGCAGTCGTGGTTACATATTCTTGACTACGTGATTGACAGGCCAACTGACAGGGTGCTGAGCTCGGAGAGAGTTTCAAACATTAGCTCTTTCAAGGCTGCAGCTGCTGAGTTCGGCAGACATAATATTTACCAGTGGAGAGAGAATAGGGTCCAATTTAAAACATCCAGTCTCATGCACCCACAGGATGTCTCGGCAACAACAACGCCTAGCAGTCTCATTCCCACAACAATATGCTCTCACACAATACCTACAAAACTAACGTGGTGTACTTAGCAGTCCAATAAAGAACATAGGATCACTATAATAACGATAATATCATTCCTGGGTGGAAATTGACTCTTCATTTGACACACACGACAGGATTGTCAGGGTTAGCTACAGACTGGCACCCCTGGAGCTGGCAGGGTTTCAGTATCTTGCTGAGGGACATTTAGCATGGTGGATGGTTGCTGACACAGGATTCAAACCCATTTTTTTGCGGCTGAAGGACAGAGTCTTTAACCGCTACTCCACACAGCTACTTCAATGCTGCTGGCGGGGTAAAATTTGAACTGAGTGCTTACTTAGTGTTTAAAAGCCTGACTGTCGGTAAAACCTCCAAAACAATTCAAACCAGAACTGTTTAAACTCATGCACTACTGCCAATGCTGTTATGTCCCGAAAGGTGAAAAGTCTTTCAATAAACAGACACCAGTCTACCTGGAAAAGGGGTGTTAAGTGTCCAGCTTCCATGGTGGCGGGACTTGAAACAGCATGCCATGGGGAAGCAGGGAGCATTCGGCAACCCCCAAATCGACTCTCTCGTATATATCCCAACAGAAAATGCCAGAAGGACAAGTTGCAGCGAGCCGTTTGAAAACTACAGCAAAATGGGTCCGGGTTCGAGGGACATGTCCGCACCATGGAAATCCAGCTTATCTTGGAGAGGTAGAAATCTGAGGATTCAGACCAGCTGCCATAACATCCAGATTAAGCATTGCTTAAGGCAGCTTCCCTGTGAACCAGAACGGAGGTTCTCACACAGCAGACTGCTCTGTCAGAGAAGCCTCTGACACAGTGGCTCAGCTGAAGCAAGTGAAGCAGGATAAGAGCTGCCTGTGCCAGGCCTGCACACTCCAAAGCACTGCAGAGATGACGATCGCAGAGAGGACTCAGCCCATGCAGCAAGCATCTATTTGAAAAGACGACTGACCATGTTCTTAGGAGACTTGGACATTAACCAGCGACGCCTGATTACAAAATGTATCAATCCAGAGACACAAAAATCCCCCTCCTCCTAAAAAAAGAAAAAAAAAGTATGGTACATCCAACTCAATTATCACATTGAAGAGAGCTGTGGATCCACTCAAAATCTTTCTTCACAGATACAGAGAAAAACTCTCCAACATGTCATTGTTTCAGCGGTAGTGAGAAGAGGTCTGGTGTGTGGTGCCACTTCAGCTGTGTGTGACTGTGGGTCTGGGAATCGGAGTAAAGGGTAAAAAAAAAGAGCTACAATGACAGAAAGTACAGGAGTTATGGGGGGGGGGGTCAGCCTGGAAACACAGGGAGGAAACGGCACTCCACCCTGATTCTGTGACCGAGAACAAAGACAACCTCTTCCCCTCACATTCAATAACAGTCCACTGTACTGCTCATGGAAACACAGCGCTGCAAGGTACGACACAATGACACCAGTGAAACTAATTAATATCTGGCTGTTAAAAACATCTAGATTTTCATTTTCATTCAGAACAAGGACAGGACAAGAATTCTAGTAGTCACTCTCTGTAATCAGGAGCTGTGCCAAGATAACGCATACCAGTCAGGAAACATGGGGGTGGGTGACACTGTGTAAGTGTGTGTGTGTAAGTGTGTGTGTGTGTGTGTTCCTCTGACGTACCCCTATCCTAAAGCCACACCTACCACTCTCAGACATCTCCCAGAGAGGCCATATTTTCCTGTAACCTCATGATTCAATGAGTCATGGTAGGCCTGGTCAGGTGAGCATATGGTTAAAAGGAGATTGTTGTTTTAAAAGGACCCGGCCTTTAGCCTACCTTCTAGCCAAGCCATCCTGATCACTTACATAAGAAACCCCCTTACACGGGCTGCACTGGTTGGGAAATACCACCAACCTCATTATAACCCCAACCCTAGCCAGGCCAGATTATGAATTTTAATCTACTTAACTGACAGCACAAAGAGGTTATAATCATTGTGATTGCTACTTGTGGAATCTTGTGCACCATGAAATCATTCAACCCAACAGCATTGTTGCAGTAAGTGACATAAAAATCAAGCATGCTGTTTAAGGTAGGATATATTTAAATCTGTCCTATGAATTCACTACTTGATACTTTATCAAACTCAAGGTCCATAATTAAAGATTAATTTTCAGGTTTACAATGTATAATATGAAGAACTGCGTTACGGGAACTGATACCAAATAATGTAAAACTTCACTGTCAGACACAATCTCTATTTCCTATAATCCCTAAATAAAAAATGTCTTTTCAGTATCAAATTTCACTGAGCAAATAACTCAAACGAAAGATAATAAGTGAATCAGCAACACATGCATGAGTGTGTAAATACACAGCTGCGATTCATTCACGTGATTCCAATGATTTAACATTCCTTATGGTGGGGGGGGTAGAGACAGAGGAGACTGTGCAAAGCTGAATATACAACCCCCACCCTTATCTCTGCTCTATGCTTTAATCCATTGAATAACTACAGAATAGTAAACCAACTTCATGATGTGTATGTTGCTGTTGAGGAATGCACAACTATGTGAAGTACACCCAGAGTACATGAGTGAGTCCTGAAACTCACCGCCATTGTTGTGTTGTTGTGGATCCTGAGCTAGGGTCTCCACACGAAGGCTCTGTCCCATGATCCAGCCCCTGAGGGGCCTCTACCTGTCCTGCACCCAGAAATGTACGCTCTACACTGGACAGATCAGCAGCTGCACCTGCCTTCCTCCTTCTTCAACAAAGTCCCCTGGTCTTCTCTATCTCAGGTCTTTTCTTCTTCTGTGTTTCTCCCGTCTACCCTTCCTCTACGCCTTTCAGTACAGTCCTTCCCCCGTCCCTCCCTCTTGCAATCTCCTTAAGACCTTCCCTCCCTCCAGGAGTTTGGACTCCCTCCCTCCTTGGCTCATAGCACAGGTCAGAATTCACTGAAAGATGCCTACCATTCCTCAGAGAAGGACGAGTTATGTTTTCAATTTGATGCGTGCTGCGGTATGCGGTCCAATGTGTGCATCAAATAATGTATGTACAAAGTAATGTATGCTATGCGGTGCAGTGGGTCTCGAGAGAACAAGGTCTTGCATGTTCTTAAAACTCTGATCCATACAAAACATAACAATAAAAACAGACTTAAAACCACAGAGCTCAGACCACATTTTATGCCCTGCAAGTATTGCTCTGCCTGACACACTGCTGTTAGTATTTTCTTGCCTTCCTAGCACTGACATGACAAACGAAACAGAAAATAGAGATATGGACAGTGTCTGTAAAAGCCATTCTTGGATTAGCAATGTATCTAACCAGATAAATAAAAATCTTAATTTAGTCTGGATGTGAAAGATTGAGTGGAGAATAAATTGGAGCAATTTTAATCAATGCCCTCAATCAGGAGAAATGTTACACCCGATCAGAGACTTTTTGTGTGAGCTGTGTAAAGGTCAAGTGTGTCTGAGATGCTGCTCCCTCTCAACCAATAGACAAGAATCAGCAGAATTACAGCTGCTACTATGAAAACCGAACTTAAGGGAGGAATGATGGATCACAAGTCAATCTGACAAATAGGAAGATGTGTTGATCAGACGCACGCTGTTTCTACATCCAGCATGCACGCTAATATTAAGCCATTACTACTCAGAACTAGCAGAGGGTGTTTATCATGCCGCTCGCCTTTCTTAATGTCTCCAGACACCATTTTATGCACATCTCCAAGTCTCTTATCACAATTTGAACAGTCTTGTAGGCATTAGCATGACTTTGAATCATGTTTGCCAAGGAGAGCTGCCCTGTTTGGGGCTTGAATATAGAGAGGCAGAGCAGGAAAAAAAAAGGGGGAGTTCTGACTGAACCCCCTGAATTAGTGCTTTGATTCCCTTTGAGGTTTGGATGTCTTCAGAAAGCCTTGTCCTACTGCTCCTCAGAGGAATCCAGAGCATTGAGCTGTGTCATTATGCTTGGATAGATCAGAGTTTGCTGAGCGTTTGGCTGCATCTCGAGCTATTTCTAAAGATGGAGAGCTAGTGTGTTCGGCAGCGTTCCTTTTCTCTCCCTGTGCCCCACATACAGCCTCCACACCGGGCCGGCTTCCAGAGAGAGCTGAGCCAATCCGCATGAGCCCAGAACCTGTTGGCCTGACCTGGATAACAGACTGGGCCAGGCCACTTCAGCAGGCAGGCAGACTGAGGCAGGTACACACACACATACACAGCCCCGTCTAATGTGGGGGGGAGTATGGAACATGCCCTATGGATGCTGCTATAAAGCTGTATAACTGCTGAGAGTCTCATTCATGTCTTAACATATGCTTCATATTTTTGTACAAGGACAGATTTTTAACCGTTTATCTATATGGACGTCGTTGTTTATTGCCCGAAAAGCAAGTTAAAAAGAGAAACTGAACGCCAGCATCGCAGGGACTAAACGAGTAGGCCAGGGGAGAGAACAAGCAGTTATTTTTAAATGTAGGGATGGTTTAGAAACTGCGCATTTGGACATTTTAAACAGCTTTTTTTGGGATGATTTGTTTAGGGCTGCACAATTAATCGAAATGTCGAGATACCCTGGCCTATAAATGTTATTGATGTAAGAAAAAAACACATTTGTTTGCTACAGACCCCAACAAATGTCACCTCATCATAATTATTTTTTTTCAGTGAAAATGAAAAATGGTGATGCAAAAAATTTGGTTCCCACTGATTGTGAATCATATCTCAAGTGCAGTATCTGTCGAAATAATCTAATGATTTTTTTAACCATATCGTGCAGCCCTAGATTTGTTTTGCGAAAGAGAACTGGTTGACTGAAGAGCAGCACACATAATCAAGGTTAACGCCTCCTTTTCCTGCACAGCTGACAGCCTTTACAAGAGAGGAGACAGTTAGTGTCAGAGTATGAACGCTTGAAAGCAGTTATAGTAAGTCATACTTAAACGGTGACACAACCAATATTCACTGAACCATTTCTTCTGCAACACATCACATACACACATATTACACACAGCCCTATGTTGACCAGGGAAAACCCTGAGGCCAAGTTTTGGGAGGGGAAACTGATCCTCGATCAGGCCCTGAGGTTGAGAAGATGTATGGCTGAGTCCTGAGTGGCTCATAAAATGTGACAGAGCCTAGACAGACCCCATAAACACAGTAGATGTACAGCGAGACGAGTGGATCTACAACTTCTCTCCACAGCATTAACACTGCACTTAACGAACCACAATGAGCAACTTGGTACTCACCACGATTTTCCATTACAGAGTTTGAGGCACACCAATCAACGGTTCCTGAAAAACAACAGTTTGAGCATCAACACCAGTTTAAACAGTGAGTAAGCCAAGCTAAACCAGTGTAGTAGAACCGGTAATTCGGTTTTCCCTCAAACATTTTTCGCTAGTGATGCTCAAAAATGAACATCAACACTGTGGTCTTGGATTCATGAGATATTTAGTCTTAAATGTTTTCATTAAAATTCCTTTAAAGCCGTAATTGAATCTTTCCAGTTATAAAGAATCTGAAGCATCCAAGTCAAACTGATCTGGGGAAGAGAAACCCAATAATCACTGACCACTTTCAAGCCAAATTCAAAATCAAACTGTATGTAGTTTCTTCTATCACAAAGGAAATGCAGTATATTTAATAAACATAACCTTTATTATTTTAGGATCATTATAAATGACCTCAGAGAAATTAATTATTTGTGGATTTGTGTAAATGTAAAGAGGTATAAACATACACTATAGAAAGTCATGGGTGGAGTGGGGGTGGTTGAGGTTCTCAGCAGCAGTACAGCAGTTTCTCTTTTTTTCAGGTCTCCAGCATGCTTAAGATGGCAGCTCCACCCATCTTAACCCCTCTGATAAAAGAGAAACAAAGAAGATTAGATCATAATTAGTCATAAACAGAAAAAAAACACAGACATATTTAAACCAGAGAAGGGCCAGAGAAGCCCCCATTCACGCTCGATATGAAGTGCATTTTTCGTATGCAGACAGATCAAAATACAAGGTGGAAATGGGGTTTAAAGGCCCACAGCATGAAGATGACAGACCAAGCTTCATCTAGGATTATTATTATTTTGCATCATGTGCTTAAGGGCCAACACCAGATACATTTTTAGTCCAGTAAGAGTCGAGCTCACATAGCACCTCAGGCTGCAGCACTGTGTATAGGTGTCAAAGGCAGAGGGACAATATAAACCTCAGGAATTAACATGAACACGTTTTCTACTCATTTTTAGTGTCGCCGACTTGAGCAAATCTGCTGTAACCATCCCTTCTTTACAAGGTAAACAAAGGGCAGAGAAAAAGGACGAACGCGAGTGCGAAGGACGAGAAACGAGAGAGAACTTGCGAAGTCGAACACAATTTGCAGCAAGAAAACGTAAGAAAGTTGAATGAGTGTACAGTAGGACAGGGCGTGAAGCAGAGAAACAAAACAAAGGCTCTTACAAAAAAAAAAGACAAAACGTAAAAAGCTCAGTGTGTCAGAGTATCTCACAGTTTAGTAAAACCTGAAGTAGATGGAGTACAGCAGAACACGACTGTGGTCATCTAAAAAAAGACAATGTTACAGTGATCCTCAAAAACTGGACGACTGAAGTGTGAATCGATTTCTGTTACGTGAGGCTGATAGTGCTGTTAAAAACTTGTGGGAGAACAGTTTCCTGGCATACGCTCAGACCTCGGCTTCCAACTGCGCATTGTACAAACTAACTTACGGAAACACTTCAATAATGTAATTAAACACTTGAAGTGCATCACTTCATAACCACAAACAAACCTTTTAAAAAGAGCCTGAAATGGGGAATTTATGACAAAGATATTTGGATTATTTTAGTTACAGGCTGAGTTGGCAAAGCAGATATCTAACAAATGCTCATTTTAGAAATATAAATGAACATTGGCAACGACACTGTAATGCTGAAAGGTGGCTAAACCTATTGATACACCAGAAACAGTCTAAATAAATTGGGAGCAAGGTCATTATTCTCCTGATCCCAGGACTTAAAACTACAGCTGTTTGTACACACCAAGCTAAGCTTTGTGGGATTTCAGTCTTCAAGCTGTTTTTATATGGGATTAGAGAGTTTTAGGCCATTTTGCAGAAACGAAAAACTGATATGTGGTTTGATTTGATCGATCAAACATGCAGGTTAAACAGGATCATGGTATTTTCCGCTGGCAGGGCGGACGGACAGGGCAGAGAGCAGAAGAGCAGATGAAAACAGAGTCAGCTGTGATTTAACTCAGTTCAGAGAGGAAACCGAGTCTGACATCAGCAGACCTAGGCTGCAATACATCTCTTACACTGGAACACAGAAGATTCTCATAAAGCTGCGAAAATGAGCAGGTTTTACTTTCCAGCACTTGTTGTTTATGGCCATTTGTTTATATTGTAAATATAAAGATCTGCTGTTGTCAGCTCAAAAGAGAAAATAGGATGAGCTCTAGGACGGCAATGTAGGGATAGAAAGTAGTGAAGGATCCATTTCTAGTAACGCTCAAACTACAGCCGCAACTACGATAAATTGATTGATGAGGAGAGGAAATTAATCATTTTGATAATCAAATCAAATATTTTAGACCGTTAAGCTCAAGTGTAAGCCAAAATGTTAAACCTTTTTATGGTTCCACCTTCTCAAACATGAAAATTTGATGCTTTTCTTTGTCATACAAACTAAATCTGTATGTGTTGGTTGGACAAAAAAAGACATTTAAAGACCTCACCTTGGACTGTGGGGAAAATAACTGTTCTGTTAATAACTGATCGATTACTCATTTAAGTGGTTTTTAAGTAAGAATCCCAAACATTTGATGGATTCAGATACTCAAATGTAAGGATCGGCTGCCTTCGTGTGTTTTATATCATTGTAAATTTCATATTTAGGCAATTAAGACCTTGTCTTGGGCTCTAGGGAACTGTCATGTGCTTTTACTATTTACAGGGATTTTATAGAAATAGAATAATTGCTTCAATAAAACCAATAAAATAATCAAATTTAAAATGATCATTAATTGCAGTCAAAGACTTAACAGAACCATAACAAACTGGACTGCAAACTGTCCTTTCTAAGCGATAAAATAGCTGCAATACTGTAAAAGCATCATCTTTTGTGGCGATTGAGAAAAACAACATTTGCTATGCATTAAGGGCCAGAAAGGAAATAACATGAGAGAAAAAAAATGCTGGTTACCATCAGTGAAAAAAAGTGCAAATGACCCAAACTCCAAAACCTAAATGAGGCTGCAAAAATTCCTTCAGTTCCTCTCTCAACACAGATGATGAATTTCATTGCAAAGTAATCCTTCTGGTGGTCTACTGGAGCTCCAGATCGGCTTACATTTCACTGAATTACTGGTCTAACCAAATTGAGGCATCAGATAAGAGCAAAGGCCCCTTTAGGCTTTGTCCAGGGCCAACAGAGGCTCTTTGACAGGACTATTTATGTAACCAATGATCAATGTCCAGCCACCAAGTAAAGCTCCGTCTGTCCGAGGGACTTGTGCGGTACGTGTACGGCACAAATCAAACTCCAAAGCGGTTTCCTAGTACCAACAATTATATTCTGTATTTGGCATTCTTCTCTGTTCCTCTTCCAGGCCAATTTACCGGCAGGGGTCAAAGGTGAACTTCCCTATCAAATGAAGAAGCCCGAGTAACGACACTCTGGCATCAAACAGGTCAATAATTCCTGCACATGAAGCTCAAAATATTGTCGTTTTTATAGTGGAGCCACACAAACAGAGGAGAGGAGGCAGATGTATCCGTGGTCTGAGATGAAATTTTTTGCACTCCCTCCCAGTGCCACAGCCTTGGCTGGATGACTCAAAATAATCGAGCTGAGTGGTGAGCGTTTCGCTCTATCCAGGGAAAGAGAAAATATCTTTGGTGTCTGAAAGTACGAGCGGATTTGAGGCAGTGAGGGGGTAGAGCTACAAACACTGAATTTTCCACCACTTCAACCACAGCCTCATATGTTATGTATGCATAACACTTGCACGCATCACTGCATGTCAAGTACAACATAGACGATCCAAGAAAGAGGAGAATAGAAAAAGAACTGGCTTGAGCGGATACATTCCACCATCACATATTGCTGTTTCACTTGCTGTTTCTGTCAAGCTCAACGTCTCAGAATGTGCCCATAAAAAAGGGATGTTGATGGCCTAGTTCCCTTTAGAGTTGTTAACCCTCTCCCTGCTCTGTGCCGTACACGACGGATCAATATGGGCGTGATGAGCCTTTCCACTGCGCAGGACCTCTGTCGCTCACCGCCTTGAGAAGATAGTTTCTTTGAAGCCTTTGACAGCCGCCGCAACTCACTTCACAGTGTTGGGCAAACAAACCGAAGAGGACATGACGCACACAACCAATTAATGACATGTACACCCAACTGGAGCTTACACGTTCTGACAGAGGAGTAAATAAATGAGTCAAACGTTACCTCCTCGCCTCATCACTCACAACTCGTACTATAATTTTGGCTCCAACGCTTCACAATCAGGACCGACTACCTTGTTTGAAAAACCATTACAAACCCACATCCTCTTTCACGGATGACACCGGCTGGGAGTTTCATCCTCTTCCCTCCGCTTCCGTCCCACAGACGCACTCACCAGGAAAAGAAAGCCACCAATCAGGTATATGAAAGTAGATGTTAGAGACCGAGAAGTCGCGACTGTATAATCTTCTGTGGAGCGCACACACCCTCGCTGGCGCACTCTACTAGTGCTGATTCAATTACGATGGGAGCAGAAATGGCAGCAGCTGGCTGAGTTGTGCCATCTTTAAATAGCAGCGCGCTCCTCACTCCAGGGCTCGGGGTTTTTTGGGCACAAAAAAAGCCGCCAAGTCAGTGGAGGAAATCATGAATTCCACACAAAAAAATAGGACTTCTTAACAAGTTACACTCTAACAAAAGAGGGTAAATAGCTGATTTAAAAGCAGCATTGAGGTGGACTGAGCTGATACTCACAGGCTCCAGAGAAGTATCAATGATAGATGTAGATCAGGAATAAAAGTGCCTGCTGGTGGGGGGTAAAAAAAAGTCTTGCAGTCTCCCTGCAAGCACCTTCCTGCAGTGTGTATCCGAGCAGCACAGTTTCCGCACCCCCTTTCCGAAATGGATGGACGAGGGTGTCTGTTCCCAATCCGGGCCGGGTGAACGTCATCACTGAGCCTGCCCCAGAAAAGCATCACTCACCACAGGGACCGGTGGCCCACTTTTACAAGGAGCCCAAAATGCTCCTTGCCTTTGCTAAACTTTTCTCCCTCAGCGTCCCTCCACCTGTGTGAAGACTGCACTGCAGGGGGACGTGCCACCACTAACCCCCACCACCCGCCCGCCGTGCAGCTTTCACTAACGCTGAAGGTAACTTATAACAGCCGACAGGCATTAACACGCGACGTATGTTTGCTCGTGTTATATTCAGCATCTCCAGTTTAAAGCTAGCATGGCCACCTCTGGGGGGGCAGGGAGGGAAGGAGGTGGAGAAGAGACATTTAGCTGAGAGCTGCGGAGGAATCTCAGACACAGAGCAGTCTCATCTGTGGTCTAACCGAATCAATCAGGCCCAGCTGACAGCTTAACCATCTTGGTTGCCTCTTAATGGCCATTAAAGGGGGGAGGGGCAGGGGGGTGCTTCCAATGGGAAGTGGAAATAGCTACAAAACAAGCTATGAGGCAGCATTTTTATTTTTTCCTCGGAAGAGCACATTAACTCCAGAGCCATTACACCACAGGCAGATGCAACCAGAGGAAAATGCATGTTACTGTATAGGAGAAGAGATGCAGGTTCAAAAAGGGGGGAGGAGGGGAGGAGGCATCGGACCAAACTATCAGCCAGGCTTCAAAAGTTCTTCATATGGCAGATTTACTGAGGAATACTCATTAGAAAAGAAAAAAAAACAGACAATAAAAACTACAATTATGTACACACACACACACACACACACACACTTATATGCCTGGGGAGAACACATGAATGACTGTATGCATCCAATGTTGTATGTCCTTGAAGAATCCACTCTCTTTGGTCAATGCAGTGACTACAAAATGAAAACATGTTTAAAATAATAACGTAATAATAATAATAATAATAATAATAATAATAAATGCCAGGCTACCATCTCCCAATTAGCGCCTGATGCACGGTCGACTGTAACACGTCTTCCATCTTTGGCCGAACAATCCCTGTCCTAATTAGATCTAACCGGAGCGCCGGTTTCTAACTGTACCGCCGGAGATTACGCTGACTCTTACTTAAACGCTTTCCCCGAGGCGACGTTCAAATTACCTGAGAGGTTGAACGGCACCGGATTTATACAGCCGCTACTCCCGGTGAGAAGGAGGGGAGCGGATCCGTGTGTGGAGGCTTTATACCCCGACCTGCATCCCTCTCTCTCTCTCTCTCTCCCCTCTCCTGGATCTCGCGCCAGTGGACTCAAGATGCTGAAGAGTGAACGGGTCAAACCAGCCACAGCGGAAACGACAACTTCCGGTTACACGTTTCAAAATAAAAGGCATTGTCGATGAATGCATTTTTTTTTTTGCGACGTTTTGTAGGAAACACAAAGAGATAAAGTGGGATTTTTTTGTATGTGTGTATTTATTGTTGCTGTATTTAAATTTAGCTTTTCACATAAATGCAGACAGGTTTTGAAGCAGATATTAATTTGTCCACCTTTTAAATGAGCTAATTATTACTTTGAAGCAGAGGGTTTGCATTTCTATCTTTTAAGCCTTGTGCAACCTTCAAGACTCCAGCTGCAATTTAAAACTGCTTTGGTTTCGAAATTTTCTGATGGCTGCAGACAAAATAACACAGCGTTTTCTAGAGGCCTATAAATGTTTGTATTTTTTCCACAAGGATAAAAAAAACCCGACATACAGACCTTAAAGGTGCATCCCACTGACAGAGTCATCCGACTACAAACATCGACGCACACCGTCCACATCCCGGAGATCACACGCATCCTTTGTTGTGCATGGACGCCTAGAAGCAGAGATCAGTGGAAAATGGAGTTGGAGGTGGTGAAACAGCAGCAGTGATTTCAGCTAAAGAGGCGCACAAAACCATTCACCCTGTGGCACCCAGGATGTGCACAAAACCAAGATGTTTACGCGCAATCCTGCATCGCAAACGTGCAATTTATTCGCGATACCGGCTTGATTTGCATCGGCTAAGTTAGAGCGCAACTTAGGTTATTGTCTGCGGAGAAATCTTCCCTCAAAACTCAGCCACTGTGGATTATTTGTTCCCACAGGACCTCGGCACTCACATTACCTCTCTCCTGACTCACCCCTCCTCCGCCTCCTCCTTTGAAATTAGTTTAAAAATAGCAGCCCGGTCATTTCCTCACCTCACACTTTCCCCCTCTTCCAGTGCCCGGTCCAAACATTTTACGCACTTACCGGAAACCATCCCAAGCTGGGCATCTCGGTACCGGTAGTTCTCGGTGGAAGCTGCAGCTCCTCTGTGGGCGTTGCGAGCATGGCTCTTCTTTGTGTTGTGAAGACTTCAGTACCCATCAGGCATTGCATTGGATTGATCTGGGGTGGAAAAGGGGGGGGTGGGGTGGAGAAGCATTCCGTTATATTATCCAGCTCCCCACCGTGACAATGAAACTCTACATAACAGAGGGATTCACTTTCCCCTTCCTACACTGTATTCATACAGTGAAAATAGCTCCCACATTTAGGCATGCAATAGAGCCTGCTGTCATAATTCACCAGTAAATGACAACTTATCAACTTCACCCCTTCAGCTGTAATGCAATATGAATGGGGTCAAATTAAAGAAGAATACAGTTGAAATAGATTGTATTTCATTCAATGAATGTTGCCTTTATCTCAGTGTGAAAGGCTTCATACCAGTATTACACATATCCACTTTAACAAACAACCTACGTGAGGTTCAGCAGAAAGTATTATTAGTAAAAGTTAACTCATTTTCCGAATGTCTAAGATAAGTCCAGCATTTAGTACAACCACATTTTTCTTTAACTTTCACGCCAGAAATCTGTTTGGAAGAGTTTTTGTTGTTGTGTCAGTGGTGAAAATCCCAAAACTCACACGTAGTGACTAGTGTTTTAATTTCCACATGCAGTTTATCCATTTTAATTTTTTTTTTATTTTCAAGTCAAATCTTTCAGATATGTTTGTATACCACAGTGATAGCCCCAAGTGGACACCTCACACATCTTCATCCAGTGACTTTCTGCTCATACTTACTCACTACTGCCACACTACTGTAGACACACCAACCTGCACTGTATTTCACATACACATACATGTTTATACAACAGTCTGTAGTACATAGTGTATACACCATACTGATACCTCCACCGCATCGTTCCTACTGCCACACATGTTCATTCTGTACATATCTTAGTGTATTCATATCACACAGTTAACAATGATCATACTTTATATATCATTAACATATTCTGTCAACTGTTTATTACCCCTATATTTGTACATACTCTGAAATTTACTGCTTCTGCTAAGATGCTAAACTGCATTTTGTTGTCTCAGTATTTGCAGTCTGTGCAACAACAATAAATCTGAATCCAACTAATAGGCAAAAGTAAAATATGTAACTACAGACGCTCTGACAGCCATCAGCTATCATCACTGATCAGCTATCGTCTCAGTTTTGAGCCATAATTTATGTTTTTCAAGTGGTACTTTACATGAGTATTTTCCATTTTCTACTTCTATTCTACATTTCAGAGGGAAATGTTGAACTTTTAGTTCCACTTCATTTATTTGATACGTTTAGTTACAAGTTATTTTACAGATTCAGATTAATAACTAAACATACAATCAACAAATAAATTATGATTTATTATTGTTGGTTAAGATAAGACTTCATTTATTGGGGAAATTTAAGCTTATTAGGTAATTAAAATTAGCTCCACCTTTAATTGCTACAACATTAAAGTGATGCTTACACATGAATGTATTTATTTATATATTTATGTATTTAATTATAATTATAATCCAGTAATAATAATCATTATTCTGTAATAGGCTCTTCTGCATAATGAGTGCTCACTTGGTGCTTTGTATGTGTTGATGATGATACTTTAGTGCGTTTACTTAAAGTTTTGAATGCAGGACTTACTTGTAGTGGAGTATTTCTACCTTGTGTAAGTAAAATATGTATTTATATATCTTATGTACTTCTTCTGGTAAAATCATATTAGAGCCCTAAAATGACCCTTTATGTTACACTAGACCAACATCCTGCCTAAAAAGTGTTGTTGTGACACTGAGTGACATCTTTGATGAGTATCATCATGTTTAGTCATATATCTCTAATTATGGTGACTTGAAGAAACCGACAGACAAATGATCTCTTCCTCAGCTTCCTGGACCAACTGACAGTTTTGTGGGAGGTTTCTTCTACTTAGGTAACCACTGTGTAACTGTAGAGGAAAAAGTATAATTTTCTTCCATAAAAATAGAAACACCTTAATGTCAAACCAGTCCCTTAAAAGCCCCTTAAAATTAATTCAGAAATCTAAAGTATTAACTATTATTGGTAAAAAAAAAAGTCATGTTAAAGTATTGATTTGTTGGTGGTAAAGTGTTTGTTATTTTAATGGAAAAATAAAACAAAACAAACATTTTGCCATTTCATTGATTTTTCATTTAGTAAATGTTTATGTACATAAGTTACAGTTTCTTCAAGCTGTAAATCAGAGCAGCAAGATATCATCAGGTGACACTTGTAGTATCAACATCAGCACTATCTAAAGTAGGTGAGACTGTGAGTTTGTGGTAGCCAGAGGCCATCTACTGGCCAACTACAATGACAGCATGCTTCTCCTTTGATTTCAGAGAGTATTTAGCCCCCAGATTTTCATACAAACCCCATTCATAAACACCAATGTGTAAATATCAGTGTAATTAGAAAACCCAGAGCTTATTTATAGGACTAGATCATACATAAGTATAAGTAAGACTGATACCTGGATAACGTAAAGCTTTTGTGGATATCACAGCACAAACACAAGGAAGTCTTTTGATCCACCAGGGAAAAACCCCAATCAATAAACTCCTTTTAAGCGTTTGATATAACAAATTTCAACTGAGGAAGTCGATGATATTTTTACACAGCAGCAGCACCGTATCTGTAATCTTCCTGGTTCAACAGATTATCTGATATACCTAATCCACTATTTCCTTAAAGTTTGAGAAAGGCACTTGTTTTGATACCACGGTATGTAGACTTTTGATATGATGGAAGTCAACATGTATATTTTATATAAATATTATAATATACATACAAAAATCCCTGCCATCAAATAAAATACAGAACATACAATATAGTGCAACAAAGGTTTTGCTAGCTAAATAAGCTGTGATCTGTATGTAAACATATCCTCAGCAAGTATCCGCTGGTCAGATTCAAACTCGGTCCACTGCAGCAACTCCATACATGGGTAGCCAGCTCTACCGACTGAGCTAACCAGGTACCCTTAATGTTACATTTTTAAGGAGAGTAAAGTTTTGCACAGTACAAAATCTTGCTTGAGTTGTTAGTTACCTAATATATCATTATATATATCATCTATATCATTGATAAAGTCACCAAAAAAGAAGAAATGAAGCACAGGAATTGCCGGTGATGACTACAGCAACCTTTTCATGACACTCCATCAAGGGACTGATTAATACAGATAATTCATACTTCACTATCAAAGATCAAGGATAATAGTATCCAAGACAACGTGAACCTTTGCACTTTGCCCTATTATGCTAAGCAAGTCATCTCCGGCCTCTCTCTGCCAAGGTTGCAAAACAGTAAGGTACCACACAGTGTTGCACAGTATGGATTGTTCCTACATGGGTTAAGTTGTTCGGATGTTGACATGAACAGGACAAGCAGCTGTCTCAGCCTACATAAAAAACACAAAACATGATCTTGTGCCCTGGTGGTAAAGAATCATTGCAATGCACAGTAGAGGGTAAAACACACACTTGCTCTGCTGTAAGGGTTAGTTTATGTTTTTGACTGTATAGGATCCACTTCTTAGCATGATACAATACAGCCTTTTTGGAAAACACCCCCCATTGTATATCTCCAGCAACAGTTGTGTGCATGGGTATACAGTTTGTGTGGGTGGGTGGCTGAGACACTGGGCTGTTGCTTCACTGCACATTCTTGGGGAACAGCTGTGGAATATTTGACCACTGGCTGCATCAGGATTGTTTCACAGCAGATCTCAGTCTCTGCTGTGACAAGTTTCTGATGAATGGGTGTTTATGAGGCCTTATGGATGCCTAATAGGTTCCACTCCTTTATGACAACAAAACACTCCTAAATGCAGAGGAAAGAAATGTATGATTCATGATGAACAAGAGGAGGATAAAACCACATTATTTATGATATACATTTATTATTTTTAAGCAAGTATTATTAACTTATGAGCATAATTTTCTTGATTGATTGCTGACCTCTTTCAGACAGTTCACTCAGCTGAAAACATGAATGATACAGAGGGCTGTTCTAAGAGCAGGAACATGTTGTTACCAATCATGATCAATGCCTGTTGGCTGTGACCCAAAAAAGTGCCTTTTGAGTAAATGAAAACACAGGAACCATTTAAGGAATGTTTACTGAGTGTGTTGAATCAGTATGGGTTGTATCTAATGTGATGTGACCATCTGAAGCTAAATATACCACAGGGGTCAGTGCTGGTATGGTATATGAGTCATTCAGAGGATTCAATGCTATTCAACTGTATCACGCTCACAATGTGAATAAATGAGATTATGCATACCAAAACATAAGAGCATTACTCGGCCACACTCCGCTGGGAATCTAGGGAACAGATGCCAATTAGACCATGGAGACTTTCCCCTCAATGAAAAATATACATGCAGACATGAAATAGAAATCTGAATCACCAGCTGATCCTACACCTGCATCTTAGGTCACTGTCTGCCTCTTGTTTTCACTTGCATGAACTTCCAACCACAATGTATACAAATCTATGAGTTACATAACTGATATTTGGCGTGCTGCCAGGTGAAACATATTAGGAACCACATGACTGATACTGGTAGTAGAGCACCTCTAACCAAACTTTAGAGGGTACATACTTTCACCTGGTACAAGTTGTACCTGCAGCAGAAGGCATGCCCTATATGTCCCAGACATGTTATCTATTAAAATTTGAATTGACTTCATATTTCTTCAAATACCGTATGTAAAGATACCAACATCTCATATGATAAGATTAAGGGAGCAGAAAGGAAAAAATCTGTGAAAAATGTGTTTGAATATCAGTTTATGTAACTGCCTAAAGTCAGTGTGCAGAGTTAAACATCAGCTGATTACAGTATTGATTTGTGTTGTTGTGCAGAAAGAAAATTATTATCATTATTATTTGAGATCATTTTTAATGATTTCTTAGTCGAACCCAGCTCTTTTTATTCACTAGATTTATTCAATAAAACTTTAGTCACTGTATTAATTCAGTTTTTCCTTAAACAAATGTGGCTGCCCAGTGTTTTCCATAATGACTTTTCCATTGATTGAAAGTATTTTTATTGAACTAATTTTTGGTCATCCTGAGTAACTATAAAACTTTAAATGATTCAACTGTACTCATATAGCACTTTTGCAGTCTTTAGGCTACGACATGCAGTGGGAGGAGCCCGGAATAGATCTACCAGCCTTCTGATTAGTGGATGACCCGCTTTACCTCCTGAACCACAGCTTCAGATGTGCATTATTTTATGTAGGAAAAAAAGTTATAACAGGTGTATACATCAATATTATGGTGTATAGTCAGTTTCTTCTAACTTGTTTTTATTTTGTTTTTCCTTTTACAACATTTGGAACAATAACCTTTAACCTTCAGCCCCCATATATCAACTCTACAGTCACATAATGTCGATTTAAAGCAATAAAAAAGGCTAAAGGAGCCAGATAGCACAATACTAAACACAACACAACAACCTAAGCCCCAAGAGAGTAATTTGGCGACTAAGTTCGTCACACAATGGCAAAGAGGATAACTTATTAAATGGAAAAGATGAGAGTTTGTTTTTATGGAGGAGAGGAACTTCCTGTTTTGGAGCTCAGAGTTGGCTGAAGTGTGGATACAATGGTTAGAGCTGCCCTGTGAAGCCTGTAAAGTTTACAGAACTGAAGCTACAATATGTCTGCAGCCATAATGCAACAACATCCTCATCAATCTCAGTTTGATTAATTATTATTAATCACCCCTTCATACAAAATGAAGAAACAGCATATTTTACTCTGAACCAAGACCTGTGAACAACCGCAGCCTCTCAGATAATAGAGGCGAGAGAGGAATTGACCAGAATGGCAAATACTTAGTCCTCACTGATATGTACGAGATTTTTTTATTTTGCAATTCAGAAACAAAGATACAAGCTGGAAACCTACATGTCATTTACTTTGTCATTGGAATTATTTCTGAAACCAATCGAACGATTAAATTTTCCTTTGTTCCTGCTTCAGTGCGAATACTTAACTTCCACGAAAGGTAATTGTTACCTTGAACTTACACACTTAGCACTGTAGCACTTTATTCTTTCCAATCCTATAAAACATGAAATTTGCTTAATAGAGTGTACTGTATACTGTGATTTTTTATCTGTATCTGAATTTCCCCCAGTGGGGCAATAAAGAACTCAACCTAACTCAGCTGAACTCAACTGAACTGACTGACAACAAAGTTACACTCAAAGCTTAACAGGACTTTCATGTATGTATGACGGCAACAGTGAAGAGGTTCACTGTAGTTTCTCCTGTTCCAGCACCATGGACAGAGTTCTGCCTCTAGGATGGGTTTCTCAAAGTCCAGTTGACACAGTGCGAGTCATATTTTATCAATACCTCAGTTAATCATTAACATTTGTCTGTTTTTTATACAATCATTATTTCTTTACAGTCTAAAATGACTCATCATATTGTCTCATCATAATCCCCAATGAAAGTTATGTTGCTTCCGGCCTCTCCTCCTCTCTCTTTTTCGAACCGATATAAAAGTTGAAAAGGTTTCCTGAATTGCTGTGTCAGCCACATTTAAAGTCAGACAGTTCAGTAGTAAAGTAAAGAGTAGAGGAGATTGTTGAGACAAGAAGGAAAGTTATGTTGAGCTTATTTTTTGTGAATGTCCTGAAATACGTTTACAGACATTTTAGTAATAATGCCAAAACAGGAATTTACAGAAAAAGTACATTGAAAAGTTAAAAGTTTAAAAAACCCACTGCAAAATGCCCTCTCTGATGCCCCTATGGTAGACAAAACATTATAAATTGCCCTCTAGGGTAACCGCACAGTGGAGAAAATGTGATGAAGTGCCCTCATGGGTGCTAATCCTAACCCTGACTAAGCAGTTTCACCATAAATGCATCACAACTTTCTTTGTACTGGTTGCGTTTTTTTTTTTTTTCCGCCCCTGCCCCTCAAACAGTCCGCCACTGCAGCAGCTGTTAGCTCAGCTTCACGTAAAGACAGGAAACAGGGTGGAAACATGCTGGCTCTGTGCAGGAATGCTGCTTTATGTAAAAAGGTTTCAGATGACATTAAATAAAAGTCTTGTTGAACAATGATCAGTCGAGCATGAGACCCTGATTTCGCATACATTTATCAGTTTAAACAAACACGTGAAGGTGAGATGTCACAGCTGACTGAATATTGTGTAACTGTGCCTGACGGTGTCCACTCTGCTGTGGATGCAGGCAGTTTAGTGATACTGTCTGTAGCTTTGCTCAGACCTGTCTTCAAAAAATGCCTGCAGGGGGTCTCTCCAGAAAAAAAAGTGGAAGGAGAAGTATGACAGGAATTAAAGGAAATGCAATAAAGCAGGAAAACCAACTCTTGAAATTAGACCCACATTAACACTTGAGTCTTATCATCCATCAGTGTTATTTGATCAGACAGCAAAAGCAGGTCAGTTCTCTTCGCTTTATTCATTAGATGACGGATGAATCGTCTCTTGGGATTGTTTTCTTCGGCTCCAGTCCTTGTCTGCCTTGTTGCATATTCAGGTGTGCGTGGACGGTATGTACAGTACAATGAGTTAGAAAGGAACACAAGGTGACAGGGCATTTTGTACCTCTCTCTCACCCCCTCAGCAAAGGCACATTCTTTCCACAGATCCTTATGATAACACCGGCTGTGCTGCCTTTGAATAGCAAGTTAACGTATTATTGATGTGAGCCTTGAATTCTTGCGCCATTCATCCATCTCAGGCCTCCTTTTGAACTCAGCAATGTGTTTGCCTGGCACACAGTTGAAGCACACATGCCACATAAAAAGGATTTTTTTTCCCTCAAATGATTTGCCATGTTTGGTTTCTTTACTTTATTTACACAGAACACTTTCCTAAAGAAAGCAGAGAAGGTCATCAATAGAAAATAAGAGAAAAAAGCAAGATGAGGGTCAACTTTTGTTTGGGTTTTTTAGTCCAAATATTTCTTTATATTCCAAAAATGAGATGATACAGGTTTGATTTAGTTCGGATTTATTTCTATTACACTTTTGCACACAATAAATCTTGATACAGAAACAAAACTTTTAGTATTCTCTAACTTTTTCCTTCCCTTCACTCATAACATAATTTGTTGTAAATAAGTTGTAAAATAATACATCTATTGATCCATAAAAGAAAGAAAATAAACATATTTTACATACAAATGAACTTGCCATGTATGTGAGAAATTCCTGTACATGTATGTACAGTATGCATGTCCCTTTGCCTCACTGTTACATCCGTCTATGTCAGTGCCGACCTGTCTGTACAGTGACACAGAGACAACCACTCAAACTCTCGAACATGACCACAGGCACAGCATTCTCCTGTCCTGTTAGTAGCTCCTCTCAATGCTGATCCTCCTTATCTGTTTTCCATGATGATGATCCACCCTCTATTGCCGGGCACAAACAGACATCTTTGCGGCGCTTCGGGCCATCCTGCGTCGGATCTTTCAGCAGCCCTTTGTTTTTCCCCCTTTTCTCTATCAAAGGAGTGTAATTTGTTCAGGTGCTCGCTGCTCTCTTTCTCTCACTCTCTGCCTCAAGAGCCCGTTGTTTTTAGCGAGCATTCTTCATCTGAGCCTTGTCTGAATCAGGTGCGTCCAGGGCCCTCTTGGATCTGCTGGCCACAGCTCTGAGGGACAGAAAGTCAGTCAGATAATTAATATGATCAAAATGTAAATGAAGTTGTGGGAGTTTTTCGAGGTAATCTGGTCATTCAAAGCTCACCTCAGTATGTTGAGTATGTTGAGTTGGTGTCTCTTTACAGATCTCTTTGAGGATGTGATTTCAGGGCTGCAGACAAAGAAACAGTTTGGTCAAATGACCAGCTTTCAAATACAGACTGACATTGCAGTTTTCCACAAATGTTTTATTGATATGTAGTTAAAGAACACCATGGCTTAAATAAAAGTATTCAACGTTACTTATTTTTTACACTCTCAGTAAACCTGAAAAACCCTTATCTTTACAGTCTTGATAAATGTTTTATGCAACAAGAGAACAGTGCACTGTCACTGTTTAAACACAAGGCCCTGTTGACCTCAAATGATACCTCTTGTCTCCGCTGTTTCTAGGTGGTAACACTATTTGTTTGGCATTTCTAGGATAAGTTAATTCTTGACATAGCTTTTAATTACTTGCAACCTCCTACACATTTCACTCCTTGGCCAGCAGAGCCAATCGAAAACAAGCTTTGTGCACCAGACTGAGATTATTCAACTCCCTCAGGCCAAGCTGTATTATTTAATGATTACACCCTCGGACAGGCAGGATTTGTACACACAATAGCAACACATTTAGGCTAATGATCGCATTGCAGTGAAATGAGTGTTCCCTCACACTGCACCGCTCCTTGTCCTCCAAAAAAAGTAATAATACCTTCCTTTACTGACTAAGCTAATACAAATCCGGGTTAAAACGCTCACACAGGCCTTCAACTGATGCTTGACAGCTGTGCGGGATGCTTAAGCTCACACTCACCTTTGATGGCAGAAGTTGGCACAAGTTTGATCATCAAGCTTGACACAGGTGCAGCGGAAAGTGGACCTTCTGCGCCGGGACAGAACGCTGCCTAGACCATAAAGTGTTGTCTTACTGCAAAGAGAAAGAGAGACTCAGTGCCATGTGTGTGATATAAACATTCTGCAGACTTTGCTCTTTGATACTTCAGCCACCACAGCCCATGTAATTATAGAGTGATAATGATAGCCTATGTTTATTCTGCAGATATTGCGCTCAAAGAGATAATGCACTGACATTTGTGCCTCATTCTTAATCATCCTGGCCAAGATGCTTTGCATAACAAAAGTCACTATACATGTCAGTATGTTGCATGTGTCCAAACTTGTTTATGTCTTTTCAAGCTCACCTGGGCGTATTGACCCAGATGATATCCAGGTGGCAGAAGTAGTGGCACTCAGAGTCCAGCGGGGTGCTGCAGGCACAGCGCTTGGTCCTCTCTCTCTGTGGTGGGACACCGGCCTCCACTTCCAGCTGTTTCACCACCGGAAGACCCAAACCTAGTCGGAAAAACAAAGAGCCACTCAGTAACAGTGATCCAAACACAGCATCAACTCCGACCAAACCAACTGTCAGTGGCCTTGCCTTTACTCTCTGATTTTCAAAACATAAAACAGATGTAAATGATACATCTGTCTATTATGTATAGAATTTGCAAGTGAGGACATGAAAAAACTCAACCATTCTTTACAAATTCCCCGTTCTTTCTACAAAACTCATCACTCTTGATCTTGCTGTGAGCAAACACTCATTCACTGGATGTGAATGCATGAATTCCTTTGCTTTTTCATTGTCACAGACAGTCAAAAAAGGCTAAATCTAAAGGCTCACAAACAAACTATTTACTTCTTCTTCTATTGTGTTAAATAAACAAAACCTGCAGGAAATAAGGAAAACACTATCACGCTCCTACTTCAATCAATTACAAGCTGTAGCAGTAGTAAAAATCTTCTTTAGATAAAATGAGCCGCTATTATGTAATAAATTGACCCTTTGATGTGTTCTGGGCTTCTTGGCTTGCCAAAACATGTATGTGCACCAACATACATTATATTACATACAGTAACAAAAACACACATAACCAGGGAACTACATGGGGGCCAGGGGGAGCTTGGCTCCTCTTAATTTTTTTTTTTTTTTTTTTTTGGGGGGGGGCTCTAAAATATTGACAATATGCTATTTTTTCCATGTATTTCTAGTTTTTTTTTTGTATCTTTATCATCATGGATCATATGTAAAATTATTAAAGCAAGTATGTTATTAATTGCTTATTAAATATCAGATGTGCTGACATAAAGCCAGTAGACTACATGATCACAGCTACAAATGTTTCTTTGCAACTATAGCACACAAAAAAGTGAGCTCCCCTGAAAGCCATGGTATAGTTCACACACTGCTTATAGCAATAGGCTTTTTCTAGTCTAGCTTAACTGCACATCCCACAGAAACAAGAATACAAATATGTAGAATATATATTTAACTCACCATCCTGCATGGAAGCCCAAAGAGCGAGGAGAAGAAGAACACTGGTGTTAGCAGACATAGTTGATGGCAGATGGATGAAGCTCTGCAGAGACACTATTATCCGTTCAGTTGCAGCTGTGTTGTGTGTTCTGCTGCTGCTGTTGTTGCTGTTTGTCTGCAGGTGTCTGAGCTATGCCACTCTCACTTATAACTCTACTCTCCTCTCCCTCATATGATGTCATGGTAAAAGCTCCACCCACAGCTGCTTGCTGTGGAGCCACAGTGTACGACCCCAGGGTGTTTGAACCTGTGACAAATTCCAGGAATATCTGATGCTTTGTAGCCTCTCCATGACACCGCTGTCACCTGCTGAGTGACATTTATGTCTGCAGTTTGCCTTTGAATGAGGAATTGTCTCTTCCCTCTAGCTATACATGAGGTTTGAGGGGGAGGAAGAGAGAGATGGAGGAAGACAGGATATCTGAAGGAGGGTTAAAGGGATTACCTAATGTGCCAGAGCAGATAGAGCAGAGAGGCTGATGGATCCTGATATGCTCTAAAAAGTGATGGAGGAGCACCAAGACAGTGGATCCCAGCAGTGAACACGAGGGGGAAGATAAAGTGATATGCAATGGAGACATTGTTTATTTTTTAGAATTTTTGAGTGACTGGAATATCAAAATCAAAGCAGGGCCACTGCAGTAAGGGCTTAGCCTTAATACACCTGGTAGCTCACCTGGTTGAGCTTGTGCCCCATCAACTAAGATTTTCCAAAGACCACTTTCTCTATTGGAACAAAAGTGGAACAATAACAAGAAATGTGTGACCATTAAATGTAGTTTGATGTAGTCAAATGACTGAAAAAGATCTTATTTTGGTATTTGCTAATAAGTGTGCCATATCAACTTAAAATGTGACATTGTTCTGTTGCCCCCAGTGGCAAAAAAAAAAAAAAAAAAAAAAATCATTATTGCATTTTTCATGTTTTGTTTTTTTGTGACTGACAATGTAACTGTCACAAAGAAATTCCAGTGTTACATTTGACTGCACTGATGCCTCCATGATGGCTGGACTGGTGAAAGCCCACACAGAGATAAGCAGGCTGCTCTTCCCTGCCTACAGGCAGTAGGCTATATGTTCCTTGTCATGTCCCACCCACATGGTGCCCAGTATGCAGGTCAGCCGTGCCAGAATCACGCAGATAGCCAAATGGCACCATTCACTCATGTAAATATAGTAAATACATATTCAGATTTAGTAGAGTACAAATTGTCTTCACTGCCATCATTTCCCTGAAGATTAAAGATCACTTTTCTGATTGGGAAGAGGAGTAATGAATTGGAAAATTTGAAGTAGATCATCTTTTGCATCTTAAGGCTTAGATGACATTTCTCCAATGGAAACATACAAGCATTTGAGGTGTGCAGGCAGTGTTTTTCAGTAGAATAGAATTTGAAAAATGGACGTGTAACCACTTAGCATAGTCAGTTTTGTTTATTCAGTAGATGAGGGCAAACACAAATACATTTTCCCTATTCATTTGCCATAAACCCCTGTATGGATACTGTTTACTTATAATCCACTTTCCATGAAACCTGATACTTGAACATATACAACACAGCAGAGAGCAGAGAGTAATTTTTCTCTATGCAGTGTATAATACCTTCACATGGTGATGAGATTGACATGGTGATGAGATTGCCACACTGCATCATGATAGTGTAAATTTTTCAACATATTTTTGCACCAGAGGTTATAAGTTCAGTTCCCTCAGGAGCACAGATGTGCCTCTCTCCACAGGAATCACATCACATCAAGCAGTCCCGTCTCTGAAATATGAATAGCGAATAAAAGTGATGCAAGTCGGAGAAAAACCAGGGTGTCTTGTTTCATCCAGTGTCGTTGCCAGCTTCTGTCCTAGAAACAGGTGTTTATTTTTAATTAGCAACCGTACCTCCTCAGTTCACTCTTTTGAAAACATTATCTCCCTCGACCTCGGCTCTGTGTTGTATATACAGGGCTTTGAAGGAGGAAGAATGTTCATTCCCTTCAAACTATTTTTGACATAGGTGTCTAAAAATACAAGTGCCTCCCTGTTGCCTGTTTGATAACATTTTCAGTGGAATGTCAAGTCACAGCAGCAAACATCTTTTGGCTTCTTGTCAGGACGCTTGCTGGCTGTGCCAGAATCAGCTTTAAGTAATGCGTGTCTTGCTGCGCTGTTAAACAATGGTGTGTAAAGCACCAGCGACAGTGAGTGGAAACACTGCTGGGATGGGAGTGATACATTTATGTGAATATTATTTTGTGTGTGAATATTGTTTTATTGTTTTAAATTGCTAGGCAAATTGATATGATAAAAACAGTGAATGATGTAGAATCAAAATCTTTCAGCCTTTGAAAGTTATAAATGTGTGTGAACATAATAAAAAATGGGCGTTTCAGGACTGTCTCCAACTCTAAGCTACAAGTTGAATTCACAGCTGACCCATAAAGCCAATCATAGTTTAGAATTTATAGACGTCATTTAAGTTCCTGTTGTCTCAGAGTTGATAAGGTGGATTTCTTATGAAAGGTGTGTGTTCACCCTCTTGACCCCAATCAAAACTAAAACCAAGGGAAACAGTATGCTAAATCACAACAGTGTTTCTTTAGACACAAGCACTTCCTTTTGAAAACAGCTGCATGGAAGATAAAATTATCTTGGTGGATACCTGAGGGTTGGTGATTTAATAAGGACATCTAGTGGTACTACTAAAGGAATACAGCTGCCTGGTTGCTCCCTCAAGAGGGAAAAGCTTAGCGGACTGATTATTGTGGTGCTACTTAATCCTTGTCACATACTGACAGGTGAGTGGAGAAGCATAATAAAAGCAGATGCTTACATACAGGGCACAACGGGTCAAGAGAGTTTGGTGAGTATGATAAGGATGATGATATGCTGTGGGTGCATAAAAACATCAAATCGGGGGAATATATTTTGTATACAATCTCCGGAGCAAAGTTCAATTGGAGAATCTTTGCCAAGATAAAGCTATTCCGGCAACTTGTGGTGGCAGAGCGCCTGGAAGTGGTTTTAGTCATCCACTTCTTGGTTGCATCTCTGTAACAATATTCTTTTTTGTTATCTTTCCACAGCAATTTAACATGCAAGTAATATTCTTTAAAAATGTTGTAAAGGCAAATGGAGATACAGATTTAACATTCTGATACAAAGCTACTTGTTTTTGAGAAGAAAAAAGGGAAACCACACAACTTTCCTAAAGGGAGAAGACACATGGAAAAGGGTTATAGCTACAAATCACATTAACACGTCTCAAAGTACAACCAAACTTATCACAAACTACCATCAAAGTGGAAGCCAAGACTTCAAAATACCACACAGCTCCTGACAAAGTACCACAAACAAAACAAAAGAAAGACACACCTTTTATGTTCTCCTAAAAGGATTCAACCCCTTCTGATCCAATCAGTTGATCCCGGTTGTAGACGTTTATGATGTAGTTTTGATGTTTCCTTGCCCACGTTCCAACTTCACTGGTCTGTTGTGGAAAACCAATACAATGCGGTTGATAACACGAGGAAATCATTAAACATGCATAGAGAAGTTTGTCCTTTAACTGCCACACTGGAATTAAAAAGAATTATGGTACAAACTCTATTGGAGCAAAAGCATGATACTCTACACATGGCGGAAAAAAAGCACAATCTCAAGGGAGTCTGGTGCATTTTTTATTTCTTCAATGACTAGAAATTTTGCTGTGTGAAATCTGCAGGGCACTTAATCCTCCGGTACCAGCCAAACTCGATCCCTCATCTCTGTCACCAATTCAGTTCACAAGTACATCATGAAAAAGACACACAGATATAACAAAAAACATCCTTTTTCCAATAAAAAAAAACAACCTTGAAACAATGATCATTGTCAAATAACAATAAATAAGGAGCGCTCTTCCCTGTACAGAGATATATTCTAATCTAAAATATTTTGTAATAAAAAATAGAACTTCAGTGCAATTCCTTTGACACGTTTCTGCTGCTCCTTCAATATCTCTATGATGCGACTCTCTGTTACCCTGGCATTAAAGCAATGGAACAGAAACAATCAAAACACCAAATATTAACCCTCTTGAACGGCACAAAAAAGCAGATATAAAATTTCACAGCCTTCTCTTTGTCTATCTGTACTGTACATCTCAAAACACAAACCTGGACAGAAAAGGCACAAGTAACTACAATTTGAGTAATACTGGACAAAATTTGGACAAACAAAAATGGAATTATTTTTGATTAAAGATTTTGGTCATTTACAAATTTAATCATACTCCTTTTACATATATTTAAACAGACATTAAGATTACCAGTATCAATAGAGATACGGGAGGGATATATTTATATATATAATTTATATAGATAGACATTATTTTTACAAAGAAAAAAGTGCATTTTTATAACAAACCTGAATATTGCCAACGAACAAACATTTAAGTTAACAATAGTATTGAAAACTGTATAAAAACAAAGCAATAAAAAAACAAGACTAGTGTAGCAACCAATAAAGCAAAATGGGATGCATGATGCATCAAGGTGTACACACTGTTACGTGCTCTGGTCTGTCCCGGCTGAGTCTCCTTTAGCTCCTCCCTCCACCTGATCACCACCAGACAGTGGCTCCTCCCCCTCTGGCTGCTGTCCAATGGCAGGCGAGGCTACGGGGGCTGCTAGACTGAGGGGTGCTCTTGAACGACTGTCTCTGACGCAGCGTTCGGTGGTCTCAGTAGCAGACTTGCGGGTGTGGGAGGAGCTATGTGAGCTGCCATATTGCTTTGAGTCTGTGGTCTCCAACTCCGGTTTGGAACATGTTAGTGCTGTGCTGAAAACGCACTGCCCTGACTGGCTGGTTCCTGCTGCCTGGTACTCTGACCAGTGGTTTCCAGGAGTCCTAAGCCCTTGAGTTCTAGGGGTCCCGCCCCAGTATGATTCAAACCTGGCCAGTGATGGCCCCTCCATGGGGGGAGACGTTGGGGACGAAGGGGTAGTAGGGTGGGACCTTGGTCTGGCCTGTACCATTTGGATCCCTCCAATGGGGATCATCAGACAAGGAACCTTGGCTTGTTGGGAGTGCATGGGAAGATGGCTGAATATGTTGTCTGCTGTTTGGTGGCCAGAATAACTCTCACAGGTGGAAAGACGAAAAGCAGGAGGAAACAAGCTGGTTTCTGGCAATATTGGCCCTTCCGCTGCTGTACCACCTTTCTCCTGTAGGGGGAGCACAGACATCATCATTACATTTCATGGACTTGGTCTATCAGTACACAGGGTACTGTACACTGAGATCTTCCGAGGAGGGAAATGCAGAGGAAATATATTGTGGTTTAAATTTCTAGGCCATAGATCTCTGCAGACTGAGAAAAAAAGACTCACCAGTTTGACATGACCACCCTTTGTACCTGGGCTCTCCCATGGCAAGTATCCATGGATCCTGTGCTGTAGCCCAAGTGGCGAGGGAGGGGTCTGAGCTTGCGATGACCGGTAGCAGCTGGGCGAAATAGGACGAAGAGGAGAAAGGGGTCTGATGGGAGATGGTCCCCTCTCAGGGGAGGGTGAGACATGTCGGCTGGGCGAGGGCAGCTCTGTTCTAGGGGAGAGGTTGTGGATGGGTGAGGACAGCTCCAGACGAGGGGAGAGGCTGCGGCTAGGGGAACAGCTCTCACTGCTGGGGGAGAAGGCCCTTGGTGATGCCTTCCAGCCCCGCCGGGAGAACAGCGCTCTCCTGCTGCCTGGAGAGGCGGCTCGTCTGCTGGGCCAAACTCCCCTTGGGGAGGGCTCCTGACTGGGGCTGGGACCGGGGCCCAGGGGCTCGGGTTCAGGAGTGCCCTGCTGAGAGTGCCTACTGCAGCTGGAATGCCCTGCTGTTGATGGGTGGGTGTCTGACGAACAGGAGGATGGTGGGTCATCATGGGATGCGGACTCCTCTTCCTCATCATCATCGTCATCGTTGTCATCATCGTCCTCAGACTCCTCCACGTCAGAAAACTGATGCTCCTCCTGTTCCTCGGAGCCACACACACGTTCCTCACTTCCTGCTGTTTGTGTGGACACAGAAAAACCATACACATCCTTTAAATTATACCCCATTACATCCATGTTGTACATTTTAAAACTCCTATACCGAATGCACAAAGTCGTGACAAAAATCCTCACCCTAAGAGACATCAAAACACATTAACAGAACAATTTTCAGGAACAAGCACAAAGGGTTAGGACAGCATACTGTATCTTTCTGACAAACCTCACCCACCACCCATCAAACTCATGTTATAAATAGAATGAGGATGAAAAGACCGGAATTTAATTGAATAGCACCATGCCTCTATTCACAAACTATCTCAACAGCCTTGTGAATGGAAAGACGGTTTAAATGGCGCGTCCTTGGCTGCGATGAGTGTAGTCTGTCAGCAAGAAAGAGACGGTGAGGGGAGGGGTAGTAGAGGACATTTAGGGAGGAGATCGTGAGGTGGCTGGCTTTGAGGCTCCTTTGTGACTTTGATGGGGGGCAGACGAAAGTGTTGGAATGCGTATTGTCATACGCCAGCAATGCGTCTTTAAGAAGGAAGGTATGCTTGCCGCAACTACATCAGGAAAACGTCAAATGCGGTGTATTCTTCATTCATTTATTTTACACTTTTTCATATTTCTTATGCAAGGCCAAAGGGAGGAGAATAGAACATGGTGTTGCATAAGCTGTCAGTGCTGAGCAGCTACAATTCTTCACAGGCAGAAGTTCATCCAGCTGTGTACCAATATTTCTCTAAAGTGGATAGGAAATATGTGAGATGCCTCTCCATCCTCTCTTTAGTACCTGTTTCCTCGCTGTCTGGGTCGTCCAGTGATGACTCAGATACTCCCATTGCCTGGCATTTTTTCCCATGAGCCTTTGACTTCATGTGTTTAGTAAGGTTCCCTAGGAAGGAACAAGAAAAGCACATTAAAAATTGTCCTCGATTCACACAGGGAAAAGGAAAATGAGGATATTTCAGAGGTGAAATGTGGCATAAAGTACATGGTTATAACATAATGCAAAGGAGCATGTAAATTGTTCCCTTACCTTTGGTTTTGAAGGCAAAGTTGCAGTGTTTGCAAATGTACGGACGGACATCGGTGTGCGTTCGGATGTGTTTTTTCAGCATGCTGGGCTTCTTACAGCGGATGCCACACTCTCCACATATGTACTTGCCCCTGCCGCGACCTCTCACATAAACATACTCTTCATTGGACTTATACCTAAGCAATAGAGGAGAAAGAAACAGAAAGATAATTAATTTTCATACAGACCACTGATTTCTGTGTGGTAAAATTTAGGAATTGAACGCACAAATTCCTTCTTCATTGCCCATCTGTAGTGACATTTATATTGATTTAAACTGAATTGCATTTAAAAGCTGCATAAATCACTTAAGGGCAACACAACAAGCTGAAAATGCTGTGTGCATGACCATGTTTTCACTTAAAGTGTAAAGTTGTTATAGTAGATGTGTCAGCAAACAGTTGCTTATGTAACAACATCAGGATTCATATGGAGTTGTGTTTTTGGCCACATGGGGAATTTAAGTCCAATATTTAGCTTTATTTTGCTCTCCACCAACTCCTTAGAAAGTATTTCTCTTTATAGCTAGTAAATGCTCCACTCTGTTCACCAGCTACTTTACTATTGTCTGTTGTTTGGTAACATACAATTAGTTTAAAGAGCATTGTCCCTACAAAAACCTGTGTACAGCTGTTGGAAATAAGGTTGATGACAGTGAAAAAAATAAATAAACGATATGCCAAAAGACACTAAAATGCTCTGTGGAGCTGAGGGAAGTTGGGCGAGGTCACTACAAGCGACCCCTTTCACATTACAGTCTTTTCAGCTGTTGTTTACATAAAAATACTGATTAGTGCAGTTTTAATAATGAAAATGGATGTGGATGTGGGTTTGTCTGTGGCACAAATTCATACCAACATCCCAAACACAAACACACACACACACACACACACACACACACACACACACACACACACACACACACACACACACACACACACACACACACACACACACACACACACACACACACACACAGAAACTGGAAAACAAGCCTTTCTTTATGGAGGCGGGTCGGGGAAGCCCCACCAAAACCCCAGCAACACTGAGTCCCTTGGCTGTTCCCTCCACTACACCCTGGGCACACAGAGAATACCAGCTATTCTGCTGCGATCGGGTGGCCCTGCCAACAACAGCAGCAGCTAAAGAGAGGGAAGGGAAGCCTGGCTATGGCCCACAACCTAAAATAGACACTATATATAAAAATCAAGCAACACATTTAGGTCTAGTCTATAAAAACATTGTTTATACACAATCTTGATGTTTACCAAAAGGCTATTTGTGGACACAGTGGACCACAGACATTTTATATCTGAATGAATTGTCCTCTATGAAAAACTCCATCTGCTCTTACTACTCATGAAGAGATGTACAATCCATTCTGAATTGTAAATATCCAATGTGTGGTGACTGTGTTTAATTACAGGATATGCACCACATCTACAAGAAGCCAGGCTGTGAATGCTCCCTGTTGTATAACAGAACCAGCAACAGCAAATCATAACAAATTGTTACACAACTGTAAAATAGTCTCAACAGTGGCATTATGTTGTAGTCATTCAGGAGCTGGCTACTGTTTACTGGCATGTATTTCTTGCCACTGCTAAAAATATCCACTCACATCTCAGGAAAAAACAAGGCAGAAGTTGCACTTCACACGTTGAGCATTAGATCAGCAGCACGTCTCTCTGTAAACTCAACCGACAATCTGCCCCTGCTTGTACTGTAGCTTTACAGCCACCACGGCAGATTGGTGGAGAGAGTACCGCTTTCAACCAGGGTGTGACTGATTGAATTTCAAGGCAGCAACAACCGCAAAAGAGTAAAATACTATCCCACAGGTAGGCTACTGAAACATACTTCGATCAATATTTGACCAGAAAGGAGTTTGACATACGTAATCCTTTTGACACATGCTGTAAACTCCGCTTACGGGAATGGAAATGTCCATTTCACTAGCGTTAAGTGTGCAATGTTGCAACCAATCACACCATGGAAATCAATCTGCATGTTTTAAAAGAATCCAGAAGGAGACAGTTCAGCTCCCTAAGAGGGATTAAAGCTGATGTTGCATGGACTTTTGCTGCCAACAAAAAGGAACAGCTATGCTTAATAGGTCGGACATGTGTTATTGAGGAGAAAGCTGCCTTGATCCAATATCTGTTTCTTTAGCTGACCCCTGCACCCCTCTTTCTTAAAGGGGTCTCTGAAATTGGATCTGGATGAAATCGTGCAAGTCAGTGGAACATAAACAAAGCTGCATGATTCATATTCATTCAAAAAAAGTGTTGCTTGTTCTACAGAATAAAATTAGTGGCAGACAGTCATGATTTCAATGTGTTGACAAAAGGGAGATAGGGATAATGAGTCCTAACAGAGTCAGGGTACAAAACATTCTGCTGTGTTCAAGAGTGAGTAGCTGTGCTTATTTGCATGCATGGAGAAAATACAGCAGGACATCAAGGAGTGCAGGTACAGAGAGGACACAGAAGAGGTTGGGAGGGAATGAAGAGAACATAATACATAGGTAAGTAAAACTGGAAGAGCTGCCAGAGTGGCACAGGCAACATGAACAGAAGGAGGATGGTGGTATGATGGAGACAGAAGATGGGAAGAAGGGAGAAAGCTGTAGGCTGTTTATGGATGAAAATGCACTTCCTGAATGTGTGTAATGTGTGGCTGCAAATGATAAAGACTGGTAATTAGTGCCTTATCTACTGTTAAGCAGACAACTCCTTCACACTCAATCTGTGTGCACATTAACACAAAACACAGACCTTAATGTGCAAGTGTTGACACACACACACACACACACACACACACACACACACACACACACACACACACACACACACACACACACACACACACACACACACACACACACACACACACACACACACACACACACACAAGCAAAAACATTCCTATCCCCTACTCCATGTTTTCACTACTCTCCCTTTTATTCATATCTATTTCTACCATATCTTCAATGTGAACAGATCTACACAGAATCCGCTGCTGGGGAAACTTTCAGCTCTAAACACAACAAACTGGGGAATGAGGAAAGGCTGCAGTGGAAAAAAAAGTCCCTCAGACACTAATGGAAAGCACAAATATGTGAATGAGGTTAAGTGCACAAATGTGGACAGGTTAGAAGACAAACACATGCACACAAACATGACAATCCTGACTATGATACTGGTTGCTTGCAAATTGTTTCATACTATTCCTCTGTGTCTTCTCAGTAACTTATGCAACCATAAAAACAGGTATTAATGAGTCTCACAAAGTGAAGTTGGAGACAACCTTTTCCCCTTTTCTCTCTCACACGCACACGCACACACACACACACACACACACACACACACACACACACACACACACACACACACACACACACAGCTATCTCGCCAAATTAACACTTCTAAAACACAGACACTCATGCCAGCAGTAAAAGGAAAAAGCTTGGCTGCAGGTACAAATGAAGTCCCTGCGGGTTCCACTGCCTCCCATCTGTTACTGTAATTCTATGTGCACTCTCGTCAGCTCTCCATAGATGCTGTTTTGCTGTCATCAGGCGTTGGTTTGTGACAGAAGAACAGATTACTTGTGTAATGAGGCACTACGATTATTCACAAATATTGAATTTTGAATTAAAACTTGCATTTTAACAGTCTCCCTCACTCACACTTGTAGTTCTTACCCGCCTTCAAAGATGCGAACACGAGAAGCGTCGCTCTGTTGGGAGGTGGAGGGTCCTTCCTCTTCTCCCATCTCTTTATTCTCCTCCTTTTCATGCTGCTGCTGATCCTTTACTTTGGTGAGGGTGCTGGGTGGGGTGGCATGTACCTACACTCAAGACACACATAAAAACATTAAAAACAACTTAAAATAAAATGTTAACTGTTTTTTTGTTAAAAGAGTACTCCACCAATTTGGACTCAAGATGAACAGTAAAAACCAAAAAAAAAACACTGATGCAGCAGAACCAGAGATATTGTCTTTTTTATTCCATGAATTCTTCTTCCTTGACAAGACCGGCGCCTACATTATCCACAATGCAAGTCAACCGCAGAAAGCCCTGTCAAAGATTTTGGTGGGTTAAGCCAGTAGTGGCTAATGTAACCCCAAGCTGTTAGCCTCAAATAGAGACAAGGAGCAGGCTACAGAGGTCTGGAAAGCTCTATTCTTTCAAACTCCCCATGTCTATATTTTTTTCATTTTCAAACTTGTAGTCTTCAGCCCCAGCCTCAACTATAGTGACATCACTTGATGCAATTTATGAGATTCTGAAGAAGGCTTCATACAACTTTTTCACATATGCAATAGTACTCGCAAAGATCTGTAAAATGACTTTGATCGTGGAGTACCCCTTTAAGCACATTAATGGGGTCATGTGTAAAACATACAGACTAGTTAAAAAAAGATAACAGTATTATTTCTATAGAAGTTTATGATCTACATACAGTAATTGTATATTGTAGTTATGTTTACCTCTGATACACGTGGAGTCCTGCTAGTGGCAGGGGCCAATTTGCTTTTGACCGGGGTCGGGGCCATGGCCATGGTGTATGTCTCTGAGCTGTGCTTCTGTTTGGAACACAGTAGAGACAACGCCACCTTAGTGCTGAGGCCTGGTAAGTTGGGGTTGTGAGCACTGACACTCCAGGTAGAATAAACTGAGGTGGAAGGGTCCCTCAGGGTTGTTGGGTTGGGTTTGATATAGTTCAGGTAGCACCAGTTGACTGAGGTGGAGGTGTGGAGGCTGGGGTATGAAGGGGTGCTTGGTCTTCCAACTCCTTCTTCCACAGTTGGCACCTCTTCCTTTTTTTTACTTGTCTTCTCAGTTGACTGCTCCTCCTCCTGTTTCCTTGGTACTTGTTCCTGCTCCCCCTTCACTTTCACAGATGTCACCTCAACCCTCTCTGGCTGTTTCTTCTCTCCTTCTTCCAGTTTTCTCCCAGTGGCTTTACTTTCTTTTTCCTGTCTTACCTGCTGTTCTACATCCTCCTCCTCCTTCTCTCCTGCCTTATGTTGCTCCCCCTCCCCTTCCTCTTTTACCCTTTTCTGGTGACGTTGGGCCTCTGTGCTGAGCTCCAGACTGGCTGCAGGAGAAAGCATACGTTTACTTCCTCCAGCCCCCAGTGGACCGTATCCCTCTTCAGATCCTGAGGCAAAGTCAGTGGGCAGAGACAGGGGAAGAAGGCTCTTGATGTCTGGGGAGGGGACCTTCAAGTAAGACCTTTGCAGCTTGTCCCGCTCCACCTGGCCCATGATGACCATTGCTGTGCAAGAAATCGGTTCCTGTGAGCGGGTGGAGGCCAGGATCTGGGACAGGGTGGTATACATGGCACTGGCATAGGTAGGTATATGGGTCTGGAGGCGCACTGGCACCACAAGCGACACTACTGGTGTAAGCTGTGCCAGGCATGTGGCTATGACTGGTCGTGGGTTGTGGCAGGAGATTGTTACAAGGGATTGATGGGCAAGGACAGAAGACATGGAAGAGATGGAGGGTCTGCTCTCTGAAGTGGGAGGGGAAGGAACATGTGCAGTAAGTCTTTGAGGAAAAGGCAAGTACAGAGCCTGACTAGCTCTAGTCCTGGAAGGGAACTGGAGAGGAACTAGAGCAGGAAGCTGATGGAATGGGACACCCAACCTTTCTGCCATGTGGATCTGTGCTGGGTGTATCTGTATAGGTGAAGGTCCTGTCTGTGAATGTAAGAAGGCTCTGTGGATGATTTGGGTGGACAGAACTTCAGGAAATGCTGTGGTGACGGGGAGTAGCTGGGATAGTGATCCTGGGGAAAACGTTCTCTGGCCTCTGGGCTGCAATGGGAGCATATCCTGAGAGGGAGGGAAGATTTGTGGCTGTAACCGCTGCAAGGCTTTTCCTGTGGCTTCCAGGCTGAACCGGGAGCTTGACTCAGTTGAGTAGAGAGAAGGATGGATGGTGTGGGAAGGGCCAGGTTTTGGACTCTCTGACCTGGACAACTGACTCATGCTGGTTCCTTCCTCCTGCTCAGGTTCCCCTAAGGTGGCATGCTTCACAAGAAGACACTTTCTCCTTTCTTTCCAGGAGGATACAGACTGCTGAGGGGACAGCGATCCATAGTCAAAGGACTTACTTCTGGTCTCTGAGATCTGCTCTGTTTGTTGGGGGCTGGCTGGGGCCTGCTCAGAGGCTGAGCGCCTCATCTCCTTGTGGCTTTGGTGGTGTTGGTGCGAAGCGTATGGCACCATCAACATCTGGGAGCTTTGGCTACTGGAGGCCCAGATGGCAGACTCTGATCTAGCTGTGTCCTCAAAAGAAGCAGAAAGGCTTGAAGTGTGGGAGATGTTGCTCTCTTGACTGGGGCTGCGAGGCAGAGACACAGACTCAAAGCTAGACTCCCCAGAGGACTGGGCTGCTTCTGCCAGGCGGAGTCTCTTCTTCTTTGGTGGCAGCTTCTCTGCAGGGAGCTGGGCCAAAGTCTGGCTACGCTGAGGCCACTGGAACTCCTCCACTCTCTCTGCCTCCTAGGACAAATGAAAAGTATAAGATGAAGGGACACTAACTGCTCACCTGCTCAGTTTGTTTCATAGGATGTTGAAGTTAAAGAAAATTTTGAATCAAAAAAGAAAACACCCTGAAGTCATTACGTTTTATATTTATTCAACATGAAACATGCAATGATTTAATATAAATAGGTAAACAAAAGCAAGACACTCTCCAATATACACACACACACATATATATATATATATACACAGCAAAATGCCACTTCAAATAATCATGTACCTTGGATGAGGATGCTGTCACTGGCGGTGACACAGATGGCATGTCAGCATCAGGCTCCACAGTAACAAGGATCTCTGGCACTTGGATGTTTGGCTGGCGAATGAGGCGAGATGTAGAAGGTGATGGTTTTGGCGCGTGTTGTTGTGTTTGCTGACTGTCACTGAGGTCTGGTTCTTGACTTTCCATAGATATACTCTCCTGCTTCTCAAAAGAGCTTGTGTGTTGGATGACAGACACGCCTTTCCTGTCTTGCTGCTGCTGTTGTTTTGGCTCAGTCTGTAAAGAAACACCTAGAAACAAACAAAATAAACTAATTAGCTACCAAAATATTATGTTGGTATACTGCTTTTGAATGACATTTAATTGATTTTTCATTTTATTTTCCTGTATGTAGTAAAGTGTAGTATAATTTCTGTATTTTTTCTTTCTGCTTTCTTTGCTTTACATCAGTGATGAGGATGCAAATATTTACTTGTGTATACCTTTACTTTAGCTATTCTGGTTTCTTAGACAAAAGAGGATAGAAAGGCATGAAATAAAATAAACCTCACACAGGATCATGTTATCATTTTATCTGCTACTGCAGGGATACATAAACAAACCTGAGAGGGCCTGGCTGTGCTCTGGTCGGTTTGGCACAGGAATGAGGCCTGCAGAGCTGCCTGACATGGCTACAGACCCAGGACTGGGAGGATCCTCCTCTAGACTTTCCTCTTTCCTCCTCTTCCTCACAGCCATGGCCAATGCTCGGAACTTATAGTGCATCATCATCTGGGGGCGATCCTCCCTGCATGTTTTACTCGCATCCCTGCTCTCTTGTTCTAGTGTTTGCTGCCCTGCACATATGCCTTTGTGGGCCTCGTAGCCTTCACTGTGTTGGAAGTGGGCCCTACATGCTTCACATTCAAACAGACTCGGACTCCTTTGCTGTTGTTGTTGCTGTGGCTGCCTGGCAAGTTCAGTGCCTCTGGCTGAGGAGGTGGGACTGGACTCCTCCAGTAGTAGCTCAGCTCCCAGTGGGACCTCTATGGCAGGCTGACGCCTCAGCATACGCTGGGCATGGCCAACCCTCATCTCCGCTACCATTGCTTGCTGCTCATCGAATGACTGGCAGAGACGGTAACCTCTGGGAGAGATGGTGCCAGAGGTGGTGGGCTCTCCTTGGCTGGTAGATGATGGCATTGAATGGCTTCTAAGCAGAGGCACTGCTGACTGCTCCTGGGTACCTGGTGGATCTGCCTCAGGATGGTGGACGTGCCTCAAACCACTGGGGCCAGGGGCTTCTCCTTTGGGATCAAATGTGTAGGGATCCTTAGGGGTGGTAAATTTGGGTGACTCCATGCTGCTCTTCCTGGACAGAGAGGAGCGTCTGGGCTTTACACTGTCAATCTCACTGGTGTCTACTACCGCTTCATTGATAGTGATGAGCTTGGTAATGTGTTCTATTACTTGGGTTTTTGGTACAGCAAAGGGAATGTTCTTGTCCTCCGTTCCTGAGGATGAGGAAAGTGAAGAATGAGGCTGCTGCTGATGGGGACTGCGCTGCTGCCCTCCCAGCCTTCCATATTTCCCTAGAATAATTTCTGCGTAGGTTTTGGCACTGGCACTGGGGGGGCTAACTTGGGACAGGTCAGTGCTGCCTGATCCAGAGAAGTAGCCAGACTCTGTGCTGCCCTTACTGCCAGGGCCTAAAGAAGAAGATGAAGTGGAGAGGGAGGAAGGAGGGTCATCTGGAGAAGCCATTGGGCCACGTTTCCTTTCACTAAGCCTCAGTGCCAACCTTTGCTTGACAGCCTGGGAATCCTCAGGCCTCTGGCTCTCCTCTGAGCTTCCCAGCAGCTCCTTACCACCTTTCCTTTGCTGGCCCAACATCTCCTTAGAGGAAGATTTTCTGTGTTGGCCTGTCTCTTCTTCAGACTCAGTACTTTCTCCCTCTGTGTGTTCCTCGGGTTCTTCTCCAATGCCACTACCCTCTGGTCCACTCAAACTGGGCTCATCACGACTGGACGCCAGGCCTGCTTTAATGCGATGGGCATGGGACTTGCGGTGTTTGTAGAGATTGCTCTTGGTCTTAAAAGAAAAGCCACAGGGGGCACAAGGGTAGGGTCTTTCTCCTGTATGGGAGCGAATGTGTTTCTGAAGAACGCTTGGCTTGGCACATGGACGGCCACAGTAAGTGCACACATACTTCCCTGGTTTGGGGGGTTTCTTCTCCCCTCTTCTGGGTGAGCTGACCCTTTCTAAGTTCTCTTGGCTGGACTGAGATGGGACCCCTTGTCCATGCTCACCCTGGGTGGAGGATGTAGAGGGGAGGGATGAGGTTGATGAGGAGGCTGGAGAGAAGAAGCTGCCCCCTGAGGGACCTGGGGTGTCTGAATGCTGCCATGCTACTGCTTGCTGCTGCTGTAACCGCAGCAGAAGGTCAGTGCGTTTGGGTTGGCGATTTTGCAGGCGGCCCAAGGCTCTGTGTACAGGACGAGGATTGGGAGGCTGCTGGGGCTGCTGTGGTGGACAAGATCCTAGTGAGGATTCAGCTGTTACATGCTGCTGCTCTTGCCTTCCAGAGCGCTCCCCATCAGCCGGATGGCTGGGCTCAGCCTCCATAGAGTGGGGAGGAGGCCTCAAAGACACACAAGGAAGGGCTCTCGGAGCCTCATGGGGTTAACCGCATGGCAGCAAAGAGGTCAGAGGCAGGGGAACATCGACAGACTGAGCTGTAAATCACAACGGAGGGCCTTTTTCAGTGTGGGCCAAAAGTTATTCAAGAGGACCAAATGAGGCATCATTAAAAGGTGCCCTGGAGATGCATGGATGCAGGTAAACATGGATCATCTCTCTGTTCCAAGCAGCTCTGCTTCTGTCCAGCCTCAGCCATTCTAACAGCCTTGCCAAGGTCCTCTCTGCATCTCCTTTGTTGGTTGTAAAGAGTGTTGGCGTTCAGCTTCCGAATGGGTCTAAAGAAACACAGAAGGAGACAAGGAAGGACTGAGATACAAAAGTGGAAACATATTCATACATTTATTGGATTCTCTAAAAAAGGTTTTGTCACAAAGAGCTACAGTACAGCAAAGTGCTGTAAAAAATATTTCTCAGTTCTCTTTCTTCCCTCTTCATTTTGCAATAAAAACAAAAATACAAAGTCTAAATAAAAGCAACAAAACAAAGAAAGGGAATCAAGAGGTCCTGCTACACTGAAATTCATCTAACACACACAGGACCTTGTGAAGATGACTTAGGCTTCTTGACATCCTAAGGGTCTCCAAAAAGCCTGCCATGCAGTCTAAAAAAGAGTTATGTCGGTAGAGTAGAAGGACAAAATCATTAGTGTCCTATTATCAAACTCCCTTTTAAAAATTGCCCCCACATATCATACTATGACAAATAGGGTTATATTTCCTGGTGTAGTGTTGAGTGGGGTCAGTGTTGTAATGAGAACATTAGCAAGGTAATTGCATCAGCAACATTATTGCTCTCATCTGTCCTGGCTTCAACTCTTAATAAGCAGATAGTGTGCAGTGATTCAAGAGGCAGAGGCACACCTACAGTAAATATATTAAGAAATGTCAGGTCAAGATGTTCTGTTATTATAACACTTTCAAAAGGCGTCGTGCACACAGGCATTTAGTATGTGCATGTCCACATATTGCACGCTTGTGAATCTCCTTTTAAATTTATATAAGATTAAAAACTACTCAAAACAGACATTTCTGATTAATGTCTGACCCATGACTGGCCTACTCTGCAGGAGTCAGAGCAGCTCAGGGCCAGCCAGGCAACATCCACAGCACAGGCACCAACAGAGGAGACCACAGTGTCAGGGCAAGGAGTCAAAACAAATGTTGGCAATGCAGCCTATGCTTATCTGATCTGGCACTAAAGCTAAAGGGGGTAAATGGAGGGGTGCTATTTTCTAGTGGATTAAGGGACTTGACAGCAACTGGGTTTCAGCCCACACCCCTCACACTCACTGGTGATTATACGGCCACCAGGGTGCAGTGTTTATGAGGGGCCAAGAGTGGTTGCTTGTTATGAAGCCCATTGTGCAAGGGTACTGTAAGAACTTTTATCAAGACATATCTATTGTAATATTTCCCACTCACACACTACTAGAGAGCTGTGTCTATGAGGAGCCAACTATAGCTGATCGTAGAGACTTGAGGACACAATGAAATCTCCTTTATCAAGATGTATCTTCTGTAATATTTCCCACTTACTACAAATCCTGCACTCCGTCTCAACTGGAGACACAGGATTCTTGTATCTCAGCCAATCAAAACAAATTCTGGGAATGGATGGGGCCAATCATAACATTTTCACTGAGCAGCCATGCCCAACTGCTGACAGTCCCAGCACAGGCCCATCCAGAGTATCAATCATCGTCCAAGAAACTGACACTGCTTGCACCCCCCCCCAAACTCTGTCAGACTCTGGTGATCAGAGCTCACTGAAGGAGGACACCGTGTGTGTGTTCACCTCACCGCTGTAGATTTCTGTGATGGTGTAGACAACGTGGACCACCTCTGACAGCCAAGAACAAACCAGGAGAGTAGATAACAAGGGAGGGGGTGGGGCAAATGTAAAAACTGGAAGGCCGAAAATGCATAGATGTTCTATAATATTAGAGATATGCATATGAAGTAGGAGTAAGAAAGAGTGCAAGATGAGGTGAGAAGAGGTGGGGAAGAGAGAAAAGACTGAATCAGTGATCCAGTGGCTGAATAAACAGGCCCAGCAGAAGACTGCAGCTCAAGGTGCCAGTGGTGGCAAGGCAGCACTGACAGTTTTTTTTAATGAGCCACACTTTTGCTCTCTCCATGCGTCTAAAAACACACTCTGCACAGTCAGCCTTCATTAGAGCCAGTTTACAGCGGAAAAAAAGAAAGAGAATCAGTCTTCCTCTTGGAAACAACTTGACAGATTCTCGGCTCAATCTCCGCGTTCCCCCACATCTGCTGAGGGCCGATCATCTGTTTAGTGTGTTTCTCCAAGCAGACCAACGCTTTGATTACAGCAGACTTTTACCATCAACACACAGCAATTAGGCAGCATAACAAACCAAATCAACACCATTAAAATTCACTTCTCTGTTTTCATCTGCCTGTCTTCCACCTTTTCAGCTGTACAGGTATACTTTTGTATGTGGTGGCAGATATATTTTTTTCTGTCTTGAGCTGTTGAGCCAGAGAGACACATTACTCTCTAGAGTTAAATAAGTTAAATCAGGAGGGAATAGAGCTTACAAATGAGTTATACATCAGATCCTGACAGAAGGGTGTTCCTCACACACTTGAACCTAAGTGGGTAAAGATGGGTAAAAAGTGAGTGGGTTTGGATGTGAAGAAGAAGGATGATGTTGTGCAAAGAAAATAAAACGACTGAGCAAGAGGAAAAGCACAAAGACCAAGACAAATTGTCTTCTTCAACCCCTCTGTAATAAATGTCTTTGTTCATGTAGTTGGTTATTGGAGTGTAAGTTTAATGATCTCTGGCATAACAGTCGATGCAGCCCTTAAACAGGGCGATTAGAAGGTTTTAAGGTTGGGGAGAGCATTGCTTACATTATTCATGGCAGTCTAGACTGCCAGCTCTGAGTGGGGAAACACAGTCAGGGCCTTGCCAGGAAGAAGAGAGACAGGAACGCCAGAGTCTAGCCTACATTAAACTGAAACGCACACACGCACGCCCTACAGCGCACATACAGTGTACAGTACTACTCTCCCCAGAGCAATACCCACTAACACACAGCAGCTCTAAATCTACTTGGACACATCTGACCAGCAAATCAGCTGCGGTGCCCTGAGGTGACCTACGCAGGTTCCAGCCAGCCGATCCTCCTACTGTTTGACGAGGGGTTTTCCTTTCTCATCATCCTCATTCCACAGAGATGACTTGCTATCAACGGTGCCTATGACATACACACTTAATACACAATGGGCTTCTACAATATACACACCGGTAGCAATCATTTTCTCATAGGTGAAAACTATATTATAATGATAAGACCTCTGGTAAAACACACAGGTTATGTAAATTTGTTCAACCTTATTGATGAGGGTAGGGCAAGGGCGTTCTTCACTGTGCTCTATTTTTAGGTTGAGGTGCGAGCAGGAAGTTATACAGTGTTATGTTCTGTTTATTGGGGGTGTCAGTTAAAACCCACAATGCTAATATTAGTAGCAGTTTGCAAAACAACAACCTGTGATCACATGAGCATTTTATCCCCCCCTCTCTCCCTGGTTTCCACCCCTAGTCCATCTTGACCCACTGTATGATAATTCACATAACAGTTTCACGGCGTATGTTGTGATTTGTTGTTTGAACTAGTTTCTGGTGTCTGTGCCTAAAATGTGATTAACGACTGGTCCACAGAGAGAAGAGAAGAGAATGAGTGAGGAATGTGTGCAGAGATGTGTGTGTGTGTGCACATGCAAAGGGCCTTTGTCAGCAGAAACAGGCACTGATGCAGGTACCCAAGGGAGGCCTGACACATGGAAGAGCTCATAGTCCATATCTTTCACACACACACACACACACACACACACACACACACACACACACACACACACACACACACACACACACACACACATACTGTCACACACTAACACACACACTTTTAAATCCCATAAAACAAACATTTAGCTCAACTCCTGCTCAATAAGTAGCACAGGAGCTTTGCAGCAGTTTTACAGCTAAAACTTCATTATCATGCACAGGAGAGTACGGCCGGCGGAGTTTGTGTTCATTTTCTCATCAATACCCGGACGTATTCATGCAGCTGGTAATGACGGATAAAAATATGGGCTAAACATTAAATTACCTTGTGCCCTGAGAACAGATAAACCCTCTTAAGTGCTTTTTAAAAAATCTGCTGTCATACCCCCCCCGAAACACACACATCTCTCTCTCTCTTCCCATTCTCTCTTACTGGCGGTAGCCTGGTGCAGGTTCCCATGGAAACCAGCCTACTCTGAGCAACGGCAGATGGAGAGGGAGCTGGAGGTCTAAATTTATCTCCCAGCATCCTTTCTGACTACATACGCACACTGGCAGCAGGAAGTAAGGAGGGGAAATGCTTGGCCTCTGCATGCATTGACAAGCTGGCATGACCTTTGACATCTAACCCCTTTGAGTGTCGACAGGTTGTCAGCAGACAAATACATACAGTACCATCTGCGACAGTTTGAACTGCAACAGTCGTAATCTCAATGAAGCAATACAACATTTGATACTGTACAAAAGGCTCTGCAGCATTCCCGGAGTATAAGGCAAATGGAAAGTTAAAATACAGTCCTTCCCCAGCAACCACCACCAAAAACAGATCTGTCAGTCAAAGTCAGGCCCAAAATCCTAGAAAGTCACACTAACCAATCACACAACCACAGCAAGAAACAGTTTGCTTGGATTGTAAATGACTGGAAAAAAACCAAGAAAGACAGAACCAGACGCCAGATAGAGCACAAAACCTCAGAGGGCAAGACTCGCACTCACCCAGGGATATCACTGCTGTCAGTAGAAGACGTGCGCTAAGGAGGACGCCGTCTGAAAAAACACCACATACCAGAGCTCTCACTCACTCTCTCTCAGCTCTGTGCGGGATGCATCGGGATTGCTGTACCTCTGAGGCAAGAGGGTGTAGACAAGGATTTCACAGGGCTTTGATAAGACTGGCAGTTCACAAGCATCGCAGTGTTCACTTTGATTAAACACAAGCCAGTGAACTGCAGGTCAATACCAGCCTTTAAATCAAACATGAGTGGCATGGCAGAGCAAGGTAATGCACACCTCGGCAGCAGGAGAAGATTGCGCTGAGCTTAAATAATACCGGAAAATCTGGTCCTTTGGTGACATAATCAACTGTAAAAACAAACTGACCACAACTTGGACTAAACTGCAGGTTGCAGTGGTTTTCCATCATTTTATTTGCGGCCAGGACCTTCACAGATGGAAATCATCTTTTTATAGTCACTTAGTTTGTCAGTTTTAATTATATGGTCCAAAATATGTCTCACAGGGATTTACCTCTGACTGAAGAGGAGGTCTATCTCTAAACCCTCGATTTGGATAAGGAACAAATCCCATAAAATTTCCAGAAATTCAGGAAAAAGATTGACAGAGAAGGGATCCCTCTTCCAGAACGGACATTCAGTAGGAATCGTGTACCACAAAAGAGACGCTTTCCAACTTTAATTAAATCTGTGAATTTGAGTCCTTATCATAATATCCATACGATTCAGTGACACCCTTTGACACGCTCAAAGACACACTTTCAGGTCCTTAAAACACAAAAGAGCCTTTAATATTCACATAAGAGACAAACTTAAATCCTTTAGCTTACAAAATACTCCTCTGGTTGCTAAGGTGCTAGATTATAAAGTACAAAATGTATAAACTATCAAATGTATACACACAACAGGAATAGCCGCAATAACTAAAGAACTAATTTGCCATAGCTGACGAGTAAAGTTATTATAAGGAGGGAAAGAGAACGGGGAAAATACTGAGGAGAGGAAAGGAGAGATGGATTCAAAGAAGAGAGGAAGACAAAAGAAAGAGAGAGAGACAGAGATTGGGGGGAGGTGGGCAGAGAGAGAGCGAGAGAGCGAGAGAGGGAGAGAGAGAGAGAGAGCGAGAGAGAGAGAGAGACACACACAGACAGAGTTTAGATTACCTGACAGAGCAGTCTGGTCTTCCCCCTCAGAGACGCTTCACAGGCACTGTGAGACAAGCAGGGAGAGCCAGAGAGTGAGAGCGGATATGACTGTTTGAGTGGGTGTGTTGCCGAGGGAGAGAGAGAGAGACAGAGAGAGAGAGAGAGAGAGAGAGAGAGAGAGAGAGAAAAAGAGAGAGGGACTGGGGGTGAGGCAAAAAAAAGTGATGGAGAGAAAGGGAGAGAGGAAGACACTAAATGAATGTTTCCACTGTAACGTAAGGGGAGGAGGAGGTGGAAGATGCGGTAGCAGATGAAACTAAACATGTAACATGTCAAAAAATTCACAGCATTCTCTCTTAAACCACTGTAAGAGCATCGATTTTCACATTTCTTATTGCTAATGCAACCAACAAGGACAGTGAAACCAAAAACATGCACCTACAGGTTCAAGACAGGAGCGCCTGCTGCTGTTTCTTCATCTCGCACACATTCAGCGGCAGTGGCACGCTGCCGATAGGTAGGATTACAAACAGGTCTTACATGGGGTTTTCCCCTGCAACGCAGAGCCCTGGAGGTGATTCCTTGCAATTATCACATCCTTATCAGCAAAGTTATCTTATTGTAGTAGTGGGTGAAGGGAAAAACAACAGCAGCAGCCTTCTTCCTAAGTGACAAACCCTCTGCCTACAGGAACGTCTCGTTTACGTAAATCTTTCAGCTCTATCCAGAGTGCCACTGTGCTGCATCTGTAAATGAATTCTAGAGTGGCATCCATTCAAGCAAGCCCCCGCATTACGCAGAACTCAGGCTAGGCCTATCAGCAGTGCAACACGAGAGAGAGAGAAGGAGAGAAACAGAAAGAGAAAGAGAGAATTGAGAATGAACGGAGGTCCTGCTGTTCCATAGAGCTTTGCCTCATTGGCAGAGCACAGGAAGTGTGAGTCACACACTCTAAAATAAACACACTCACACAGCGACGAGCCGGCACACAGAACAAGCGGATGGCTGGGCTGCTGATCAGAAGGCAGGCAGAGGGAACATGGATCCTCACAGGCCAGCAACACGTGGTGGCCTGGTGATGGGATGAGTTAAAAGGAAAAGATGTTTCTCTCCTTCTCTAATTGCTCTGATCAATTTATTTTTTGTTTCTCTTTTCAACTTCAACTACCATACACCTGCTCATTTTCGACTCTCATTTCACTATTTCCCTCCCCCTTTCTCCCGTCCTGTTGTCCTGTTGTCCTCCATATTCTTTCTCCTCTGCTCTGTGTTTCTTCTCTTATTTTATTTGGTCCCAGTCAATGAGAGTGTTGTTCAGGACTTGGTGATTACCCCTGGCTCCGTGTGGCTGCTGGCTGACTGCTGTAGGGGACTGTGCTGGCCTGATGCTGGGCTACTCTCGCAGGCTGCTGGGTTAGCTGGACGAGGCACTGTATTGTGTCTGCCTGAATGTGCTCATTGTCACCCTTTACAGCACACACCTTCTATACTGTACTTCCCTGCGAGGGACCTTCACCCATCCGTCATCCTTTTGTCCTCTGTTCCTCAGACTGAGGGGTTCTGACGGGAAGGTGGAGGGGGGGGCAGAGGCCCGGGAACAAAACTGCCACTGTGGCGATGATTGACAGGAAAGTTGCTCTACACAGACGTAACGATTAGCAAGGCCGGGGCCCGGGCTGCAGACGCACAGTCTGGTTAGGAACTAGAGAGAGCTAGGAGGTTCGACGGCCCTGCAAGCAACAACTGAGAAGATAATAATTTTGAAGCCAGGGATCAAAATGGGAAGTGCAACGATCATGACGGTGTAAAAGCAAGCTTTCATGAAGCTATGATAAATGGTAACAGTATGCTACCCACTGGCTCGCATTATGCAAAGTTGTTCTCATTTACAGTAAATGAAAACAAGGCCTCCCCTGTGGTATGGTCACATGAGGCAATTTTACGTATATGACACACACCTACCTATACAATATAATGTAAAGGCAAGCAACACCTAAACTGCAAACATCATGCTTTATAAGAAACTTCATGTTGTTTTGGAGCAGCCACAGACTATAATTTAGACCAAATGAGTGGTTTACAGCATTTACAGACAACCATACAGATGACTTATTTTTGGACTTTCACTCCATAAACTGCAGACACAGGCAGTAAAAGAGGCGAATTTGGGAGTATTCAAAGAGGGTTGTCTCTGTTCTGAGGGCAGATTATTTCAGACGTGTGGTCTTCCGGTGAACTGATCCCACTCTGTCCATATGCCTGCGGTGTTATGATAGAAACAAAATCCATTTAAAGAGGGAGCCCACCTAGTGTATAAAAGCCACTGTGGCTCAGTAGTGCTCTACCTGTTTGCGTTAAAAAATCAATAAAAAAAACTCGGTAAAAGTAGCTGTGGCATCGCTTCACTGTCCCCTTCCACTTCACAAAGTAGTAAAACTTAAATACATCTTATTTGACAGTTTAAACTCGCCACCTGTCTCTCAATGCACAGCTACAACAATTTCAGTTTGATAAAAGTGTTATATTGTTATTAAAAGCATGTTAGCATTCTGACATTAGCATTTAGCTCAAAGCACCACTGTGCCTAAAAGAGTACTCCACAGGTTATGAATTACACTCCAATAACATTGGCCTTGGATAAAATAGAGTTTAAATCAAATCAAATCAAAACTGGTTTGGTTTGAATCAGGAAATATGGGATCAAAGAACAAAACCTGGCAAAAAAATCTAAAATAGTTGGTGCCAACTTTTACACAATACAGCGGTGCCATAAATTCTATGACACAAAAAAGGCTTAAAACTTTGATCAGGCACTCAAATATACATACGCACATCAATTTTTGCACAATTTTCGCACAGAAATACACCCAAAGATACAATACAGCTAGTGGAGAGTTGACATGCAACCAACCAGCCTGCTAATGGAGTCGAGCATGCTAGTCTTTTGTTAATGCCAATCGATATGTATCCTCAGCAGATGTGATATCTGATCCTGTAAAACACTGAAAGACTGACCACCCTCTGGTTCACTCAGCATCTCTCTCATTTGTATCATGAGAGGTTTCTCTGCCTCTCCTTTCTTTTTATTTCTCTGAGATGCACAGAAAAGCACAATTCCCTCCTTGCAGTCACTCTCTCCCCATTTAGTTCTCAATTTCAGCCTTGCAACACTTTATCATCATTATGTTTTCCTTTTCCATGGAACTGAAGCATTAATAAGCCCTACTGTCTTTATATGTGGCAAAGTAAACTTTGTGTATATTATGAGGAAGGCTAACAGGAAATCATGTCTCCAGGGTTGCTGTGGGTAGTGATTATGGAAAGTAACCTGGCCCTGAGTAAAGTCCCTGATTAGCAAGTGATGCCATATTTAGAGCTGATGTATCATTAGCAATTTGTGACAGTAGTGAAAACCCAACTATTATAGTGATACAGCATTAGTGTTTTCTGAGTCTTAAGCATTAGGTTTGATTCACTGCCTCAAAGGCAAAACGGTCTTCTGACATGAAACAAATACATTAGGGACAGCAGCAGTGAACAAACAGACTCTGGGACCTCGTAGGGAGTTACTGTAACAGAAGTGAAACAGATACTGAGTGTCTGTCAAAGAAACTTCAACTGTCTTTGGACAGCTCGACACTAAACATCAAAAAGCAGCATGAGTGGTGTGCAAATGAAATAAAAGAGTGACAAAGCATGGTGGGGGGAGCGGGAGCGGATAAATATAGAAAGAGGAACTGACATTCTCAAAAGCTGTCCTCCCTGCACCCACAAGTTTCACTGATGCGTGGATGTCAAGATCACGGTGCAAATTCTCCCACGCAGCTTACTGTGCCCGTCGTTCACAGTCGGCTGCTTTATATTTGCTCTCTCAGTCAAACCTGTGATGAGATGAATGTCTTTTCAGTTAAGGTGAAGCTAACTGCACAACTATACAATGACACAACTCATTATTTTGAGAAAAATATCCACCTTGGATTTATACCTTTCATTAAGTAACTGTATGCCACGTCCCAAGTTCTTTCTCTTTCTTGGTAGGTTACATTTAGAAAGTTTTGTTTTTATCCAAAAATGAAAACATGATATCTGTATTTTTCTGCAGTGTGCATACAATGAAATGAAAACTGCATTTGAGGAGCCAGTCATTTTTCATTTTGTGACAGCGGCAGTCAGTTTAGTAGAGTTATTTTTGTTTTCACTGAAGTTATCTATTTTTCTATGAAGTCACCCATGTGGATTCCTCCCTAGTGATGGGAAAGCCTGTGCTAGTTCCTCTTTCTGCAGCTGCTGTGCTGCATCCTGTGTGAAGCTGCAGCAGGTAAAAAAAAGCTGCTGTAGCACTGTGCATGACCCGGCGCCATGCCTTATCTGCACATCTCAGTAACCTGTGACTATATTAATTTGAGCTCTTAAGTTGAAGCTGCTGGTGCTTTCAGCGCTGCCTGCACAAACACCGACACGCAGTAAGAGTCAACAGATGGAAGCTCAGCCTGAGTGTGTTCAAACACGAGGACCAGGCCGCAGAATGTATCAACATGGCCTCGGTCCCCGCCCTCCTCTCCTGGCCTGGCAGAGGGGCACCCTCCTGATCAGGGAGTTTACTCAAAGCTAGGCCAGTCCAAGTAATTGCTACCCACAGTGACAAACAACTCCATTCAGCCTAAGTGTCGGTTTACAGTTTACTCTCCCGCCTCCGCTGCGTGCCCCCTGCTGCCCATTCTGCCCGGTGCCACACTGCATTAGCGGCCTGTCAACAGAGACTCTCCTGATGCATCAACGCCTCGTCAGCTACCCTTCAAACCCAGTGGACATATACAAACGCCACGTGCCACAACCCGTCTGTTTATGTGTTTGTCTCTCTGAAAGTGGAGGTGTGTGTGAGCGCATGTGTTGGGGAGAGAGAGGGAAAGAGTGCGAGACGGAGAATAACAAGATTGTGGAGAAAAACAGTGTGTGTGCAAATGCGTAGGAGAGAGACAGAGACATAGAGAGCTCTTGTATATGGTCATTTCGTGTTCTCAGCACACGGCTCCGACCTACAGTGGTGACTATCTGCCAACTGAGACAATCTTATAAAAGGCTATCAAATGTGTACGTGGTGTGCAGCCTCTATATCTTGCGACTGCAGCTCTGGGGCTGAGTGAGACAGCTCATCAATCACACACGACAATCAAGTGCAGATAAAACAGTCTCTTAGTAAATCTGTGTGTTTGTGTTTGTGTGCATGTGTGGAGTTGTGAAAAGCTGAATCTACAGAATACATGTCAGCAATAAATTACACTGAAAGTTGCTTACTGCATGCAGATAATGTAGGTTTTGTGTGTCTCTAAAATAATTACGGACAACAACACTACAGAGGGATCCAGTTCTTGATTTTTGTTGCAGTACTTTCATATCCGACCGCAATCCCCCAACCCTAATGCTCCCAATATTTCCTCTGAATATACCCTTAAGGGGTCGGTTCAATTGCAACAGAACACTCTAGTGGTGTCTGGTCCTGCTGATAGTTTTGGTTTAATTGGTCCAGACTTTGAGATATCCGTCTGAGATTTTTTCCTCCACCACAAAATAGAATTCTCACAGTACGCGCATTAAAAACACCAACATCTCATCCAGAAACGGTGTCCTGGTTACTCTGGATAATCCATAGAATAGTTTCTAGAAAATAGTCTATGAATAGTGCTGACAGTGTGTTGTATGAGTTATAATGAATAATAATGAATACATGGTTTCTGAAAAAGAAAAGTTCCTGCAGATTTTTTTAAATGCAACTTATGAGCACCACAAACTAAATTCTATTTACCTTCATTGTATTGAGGTGGAGGCTGAAATATCTGACACAGAGACTTTGGCAAATACAAGAAAAACTTGTACTTGGACTTATACTAAAAACATTCAGTGTTTTCTTTTAATTATTATTATTATTATTTGGGGTGAACTAACTATAAAAGTAGCTTGAAAGTATTTTTCGACAGTTTGGCAATGTCATATATATTCGTTACCTGCTTGCTTTACCTGCACTTCAGTAAGGACAAGCAGATTTCAGGAAATATTAAAATCTAGGATTCAATGTTTAAATGGACGAACCATTTAATCAAATAGAGAATTGTGTTTTGCAGATGACAATTATCCATTTGTAAAACTTGCTTGGATTTTCAATAAAATTTAAAGAAAGTTCTGTTGGGTTGGGCAATGCTCGTTCATACTGCATGAATCTGTACCGATGGATCCACTGAAGCTCCGATGAGACTGAACATGTTAAATCATCATGCTGCTTTCACTTAGCTAATCTTATCTTTACAGTGACAGTTGTCAACAACAGAGAGCTTAAGAAACAGAGCCTTACTGTACTGTAAACACAAGGTCGAGAAGGATTAAGACGTCAAGATGTGTGTCAATACCTGTACGCTGCTTAGTAACAAAGCGCCAGGGACAAGTAAACATACACTCAACTACCCCTACTCCTATACTTAGAGCAGATTTCTTAACCAAACCTCTTACTACAAAGAAATCAAGTTACTTACCAAAAGCATTTTGTTCAAAGACTAAAATTACGGGACACCTTCATGTTTCTGTGAGTCAAACATGGCCCACTCTACTGCAAACCAACTGGCCCACTTTGCATTAGCAGACACACAGAAATGTGTCACTGGCTGGACCCATTGTTGCTGGGAGGTGCAGCCTAGTCTGGCCACTACAGCCACACACAGCCACGCAGTCTGGTTCCAGGGTACGGTAACAAACCCATATTCCTACAAACAGCTTCTGAATGAAATCAAATCATGGTGTGCACATACAGTACATGACACACACATTATAGATGGACGTTTTTTCTCTCCCCTGACCACCCAGACTGTTCAAATTGCTCTGGGTGGCAAGCGAACCCGAAGGTCATGTGACCCGCGTAAGGGGAATTAACAGTGCATTCCTCCAGCTGCCATCACCTCATAACGATCTGGTTAGAAGAAACCTGACTCCAGAACCCGACTCGCCACCTCTCTTCCCTCCTCTCCCACCAACCCACTCGTCTTCAGAGCTGCCTCCTGCCTGTGAACCTGATCATTTGAATACAAAGCAGAGAAACAAAGACGTCCTTAAAATAGAGATGCTGTGGCTTTCAAAGAAGCACACTGCAGAGACGCAGTGAGAAAAAGAGAGACAGAACAAGAGTGAGAGAGAGCAAGGCTGCGAGATGAACAGGGCTTATGGTGAGAAAGTAAGACACTGTATTGATGTAGGATAGGTGGCTGGATACATTGATTTCCTGTTAGTGCTTGCCCGGTTACATACGTGTGATTTGTTACCCAATACAGGTTGAAGCACTGTCTCTGAACATGGCCTAAGCCAGGCTTCTCTGTATGGATACACACAGATTGGATCATTATGTTACCTCAGAGAACGTTTCCCCACTGGGAATGTTTATCGTAAGAGCCTTCTGTCATGCCAGGTTACCAGATAACACTGCAATCCCAGTGAAACCTCAGGTACACCATTTGCTCACCTCCGGAGTGCAGACTGGATATCTAGCAGTCGCATGATGGAGTGAATTGGCCATTATAGAGAAGATAGCTCCGATTATTGGTTCTGATACTTATAATACCTGTTTGAACTTGCTGTAAAATACCCAATATAACTCAAACCAGAAGTCACATGCCTATAAATTTAATATTACACTAACGTGAAATCACCTCACAACAATCTCATAGAGGCACTTATTGGTTCCTTATCAACTATGCGTTTCAAGAACTAAGTTTATAATTATTATATTATTGTTTCTATATCACAGTTTTCTGGCTGAATGAGCCACCTCAACACAGTATAATGCCCAAAAAGTAGGTATAACATAAAGCCAAGTCACTCACATATAATTGTTTAAATGCAAATAGTTACAGCTAGATATGCAGCAAACAAGTTGAATGCATCAACATGACAGAGTAACAGAGAGGGTAAGGTGTGAGTATTTGTGCACAATTTGAGTTGAACCAATGGCTTGACACCGCTTGGTTTGGTGCTATAATAGAAACAAATTCAATACAGAATATTGTAAATAAATAGATCAATATTTTGAAATACACACATTCACTTTCTGGCAGAGAGTTAGATGAGGGGACTCCCACATCTGTCCAGTTAATATGAGGCTTAAATGTGTTTGTTAATGTTGGACAGAGCGGTTTCCCCCGTTTACAACCTTTGTGCTAAGCTAAGCTAACCTGTGGCTGGTTGCAGCCTTCTACAGCTTTTATAATAGACAGATGAGAAGGTGGTATTAATGTCCTCCTCTCACTCTCCACCAGAGAAAAAAAATCCTTTAAGGTAAGGAAGACTAAGCCTGAAAAGCTGCATGTCCAAAATATCTGTAACATCAATTTGTGCTTTCATGTAATGACAGCAAACTGCCATGTTTTTTATTTCTTTGTGGGTCAGCATTTGTACCATGAAGATATTCTGGACAGCCTTTTATGCTTTGATTTCACTGTCTCTGTGGTCAGCAGGCTTCAATTCACCCTGCTCCAGATGCTTCAGCCGTGCCTGGAGTGGGCAAAACACAATACAAATTCTTCAAATTCAAAAATATGAATTTGTCACAGTTCTGAATTGGAACTGGCTTTGAAATGAATTGTATTGTATCTATTTATGTATATGAGAAAGTATTATGTAATATTACGTTAAGTGTTTAAACATAAAGAGTGATTTCTTGCTTTGCTTTTATACCAACTGAGAGAAACTAAAAACACACTGATGTTTGCCCAAGTAATAATTTTTTGAGATTAAGTAGTTTGTGGTTCTTGATTTCAGGGTTACAATTCCTCTATAT
>NW_026136707.1:14737590-14747590 GCF_905237075.1 Dicentrarchus labrax | reverse complement strand
ATTGCTCACTTGGAATAGAAGCAGGGTTGTGAAATCAGCTCGAGCTCACCCATAAAATAACTTTAATTCTACATTTGTTCATTCTTCCCATCAAAATGTTGCATTTTAAAGCTACACTTAAAAGGTGATGGTACTCTTTCTGAACACATGGGGGCGATATAGTACCTATAACCTATCTGCTGCTGTAGAGTCTAGTGCAGTGCGTCAGCTAATCATAGATTATTTTGTTTTCTAATAGTTCCCACATTTAAAATCAATTCAGTGTTTGACACTGTACAGTTCCCACACATCAGGAAACCGTATAATCTAAACTACTATTTGTTTAGGGAAACTAAACTAAAACTAAATAATTATTTAGACCTTTACACTCTATCTATGCATTTGTTAAGTGCAGTTGTAATACATTATATTCTGTAAGAACATTTATGACTATGTTCTCAGTGAGAGAGGCTAATTGGAAGAATAAGTGATGGAGGTCAGACCGTGTCCTTGGTTTGGAATTTGGAGACATGCTTGTTTGTTTGCACAGGGGTTATGTATTCAAAGCTCAGACTCAAGAAATCAAGGAAAGAGGAGGAAACCAGAGCACAGGTATTGATTTCTTCATCACACAGGAGAGAGTCATCTTCTTGGATACACAGGTAAGAATAAAATATTGCACATACAGAGACCGTTTCTCCTTCTTTATCTGCAATATTTCCAATTTCCTGTCCGGATGTAAGCAAGTCGTGAACTGTGTTAATTGAAATGTCACCTTGGAATAGAAATAAGTTCAGCAAAATGCCTCATTTGTTTCTTCAGCCAATGCTCAGCCCATCTATTCTCGACCACCTCATCAACAATGATCGGAAGTTGCCTCCAGAATACAACCTCCCTCACACATATGTTGAGATGCAGGTCAGTGGTTGGCCTGTAGATGGCAGTGAAAACACTAGTTGTTTAGTATGTGGGCACATGTGATTTACCTCTTGGGATCAATGCATACCATAGTCCTCTGATTCATTGTTTAATGACAGTATGTTGGTTATTTTATATTCTTGTGTACACACACATTCACATGTAAACCACTCTCTGCATAATCTGTCAACAGTCTCTTCAGATCGCCGCATTCCTGTTTACAGTGTGCCATGTGGTCATTGTGGTTCAAGATTGGTTCACCGACTTAAACCTCTACAAGTAGGTATCTGTGATGGGTCTATGTTGCACTTGGTGCCCTGATTCACAGGATAAAAGATAATGGTAGCTCAGGAAGGCTCTGATGATATCTTGAATGTCCCGTCCTGCCGCAGGAATGTTAAGCATTTCTTCTTGTATCTTGAGAGGATATTTGTCTTTTGCTTTTTCATAAGCTCAATAATGTTATTCTTTCAGTGGGTCTTGTTGTCAACAAATGCGGGCAAAGCCACACCTGTTGGAAATGCACGCCTCTAACATGTGCTGACACTCTACACCCACTATATGTTCAGGATACCCAGAGCAGGAAGTTATGATAAATCATTTAAATAACTCTAACTTCATAGTAACACATTTCCAGTGTGTATACTTATCTTAGCTAAAGCTAACAACATGGCCATCAAAGGTGAGTTTTTTACTAACTTGACTTTCACACAGTTTAAGATTAGGAACACAATAACCATAAGGAGCTTTGTGGTAACTGGAAGGTAGAACACACTGGCCTGAAAAGTATAGAAATGCATGGACACCAAATATAACAACTTACATGTCTTAAAAAGTATAGGAATTAAAGGATAGGTTCACATCTATTAAGTTGTTGTCTTAAAACAATATTCAAATTTGTATATTAAAAGCACTGTCTTCAGTTGTTCCTTCTCTCCATATTGGCTGCAAAAGAGATCCATTCTTGATTCAATTTAGATGTGAATAACGGGGAACAAAATTCAGCATGGAAACACAAAGAGGAATTTTGTACTAAAAAGACTATAAATTGTTTCTTACACATACCATAACAGAGGTTTTTATCAATTTTGCCCACTCATAGATGTTGGCCAACATCACATATCTAATGTAGACAATGGGAGGTGGAATTATCTTACCCTGTTTACACCTGATATGTCCTAAATACATGTGAGCGACTGCAGGGGACTTTCTGATCCAATCTCTCAAACCATGAGGTGGTCTGCGATGCATTTGAAACCAAATTTATTTTTGCAGTGCAAACTGCAATGATTCCTGTGCCAGGACCACCTACTCGACATCCTATAAATTATGTCAGTTAATTTTCACACCGGTTATAAAATCCCACAGCGCAGCAATGTCTTACCTGAAAGTGACGCATTCTAATACCAGGTGTAAACAGGCTCATTGAGGTTTTTTAAAAATGTATTTTCATTTCGTAAATAAACAAAATGTTTACATTCAGTGTTCTGCACAAAAATACATTGTGTGTGTCTTTAATGCCTAACAGATGAATTGAATGCATTTTGTTTGAAGACAGAGTGTGTAACATTTAGAAGGATCTATTGACAGAAACACAATATAATATTCATAGACATGTTTTAGTTGGTCTATAATCACGTCAATATAATAATTGTTGTGTTTTCATTGCCTTATAATGAGCATGTGCATTTGAGCCACAACATTATATGTCTCTCAGCGCAAATAATGTGGCCTTATCAATGAATGAATGCAAACAAAATTGGAAAACCATATAGATAGATAGAAATAGAAAAAAATAAATAGGTCATTTATCAACTATTAAGCATAAATAATTAGGATAAACTGTGAATGTTTTTTAACTGCACTTGTTCCCCCCCCCCAACCTTTGTAGCTGTTTTTTCATGAATGTGAATGCTGGTACCACACAGGAAGTTTTACTTTATGTTTGTGGACAGGTTTCTTCAGACTGCTGAGATGTTGAAACCTTCCACTCCATCTGCAAGCCATGACAGCACTGGCTCTTCAGGCAATGATGATGGAGCAGAGTACTATCCTCATATAGGTGAGTTGTTAATGCAGAAACACATAATCTTGCACATCATCCAGGTGTTAATGATATCCTAATTAAAGTGTCTCCTCTTTAAATTCCTCCCATATCCAGTGTTCCTCCAGAATAAGGCCAGGCGGGATGATTTCTGCCCAAGGAATCTGAAAAACATGCATAAGGTTGTGGACAAATTAATGGCCCACTCTCATCTCAAATACAAAGGTTCAAAACTATTCTCTTCATACATAAATAGATTCTGTTCATGCTGTGGTTTTTAAGGTTCAGTGTGTAACATTTAGGAGGTATGTTTTAATTGGTGTATAATCACCTGAAAACAATCAATGTGTTTTTGTTACCCTATAATGAGCCCTTTTTATCTATAGACCGAGGCTGCCATGTTTCTATAGTAACCCCAAATGGACAACCTAAACATTGGCTCTAGATAGTGCCTTTGGGATTAACCTCTAAAACTGAGTGTAGATAATGACAAACAAATGTATGCCAAATGTAAATACCGTGGATGGAAATATTTGGTTTTGAGATTTAAGTAACAAATTAGCTGCATGCACTCATCCCATGCTTTGTTTCTAGGTACAATGTCCATGTTGGACTGCAACATCTTCCCTGGCTTGGGGCAGGAGTATCTGGCAACTGAAGTCAACATGTTTCTCCTTCCTGTGCAGGAAAACGACGGGGAAGATAATCTGACTAAAGCAGGTTACAGAGAATTTATCTTCACATATGACAGAACTGAATTTTTGTCCAGCGTATGTTGTATGTTCTGTAAGATGTGAATGAATCTTTGTACCATGTTTAGGGTCGGGAACATACCCGCTCTTCTCTCTGCTCCCGGGGTACAGAGGACACCCTGCCTTCTCCACCATGGTTTCAAAACTCCGCAGCCAAATACTAGCCATGCCCCGCTGTCAGCTGTCACACACCATCCTCACTGAGAAGAACTGGTAAACATCACATTCTTCTCTGCCCACTTTCCATTTATTTCTACTGGGGATTGGGGCAGGGGGGCATATGAGGGACACAACATTGGGGTGGTTGTACCAGGAAGCCCTTCAAAATTCTATTTACTGTTAGACTTTCAGTTTGGCTAATAAAGCCACTATAATCCAGACTAAAGAACCTTTTAAGATAATAAAGACGTCCATCAACTCCTGATGCTGAGGAGATGATATATGAGAGAGAGAGAGAGAGAGAGAGAGAGAGAGAGAGAGAGAGAGAGAGAGAGACGCAGCAACAACAGTAGCAACAACTACACTGCTGTTATCAACAACGTGTGCTTGTCCTCTAGTTTCTTGCCTCCAGGACTCGTTAGTCTCCGACTAACTAAGCCAAATTTAAGCCACGTTCATGAAAGGTGCTTCCACATTAAGGCCTACTCCTGGCTTAATCTAAACCCTGGCTGTAGAACCAGCCCATTGATTTCAGTATACTTATATTCTGTCACTTTTCACTGAACACACCACATATTCAAAACCGGTTTAGAATAATAATATGTATATAAAATGTTTTATGTACTACGGGTTTTAGACACACCTTCTGTCTTCTTGTTGGAAGTTGTTGCAGCCTGAGAGGAAGCTTGCAGCCAGAATTTTTTTTTAAATATATATTTATTTTTATAGCAACACATAAACTCAGTGTGCTTTACATTGAAAGACAAAATATAAAAATATAGGCACATATCTATACGAGTGTACACACACACACACTGGAAATTTACCCCAACCGATTAACCAACACAACACAAACCACCCCTAATATGAATAGTTCTGATAGCAAGGCCAAAACCACGACACAATTGTCCTTGGTCTGGAGTCACAGACACGACTTCCAGTTTTTACGGGTATCTCTAGATTTACAAAACACAGCTGTAATATAGAGATACTTGCATGAACATAACAGAAATTCGGAAACGAGTTGTACCCAGAATCTATGGGCAGTGCACCTGTAGCACCTGTATCAGCTGTAGCATGCAAGTCGGCCAAGCTGATGAAGTGCTCGCTAGTCCGCTGTGTTGGAGAAAAATGGACCAAGTTCAGGCAACCTGTCACTAAAGTTTCAGACCAAAGTAATAACTAATGATATAGGAGTGTATCTCTGTGGTTATGTGGCCATAATCACTCTAGGGAATAACGTTACAGGATTTGAGCATATGATCAAAGTAGCTCTGCTACAACAACCTTCTTCATGAGGCTGAGCTCAGGAGTTGGGTCAGAGTCGATGGAGCATTACTGACATTTGTGTTTTTGGACTGGTCTTCAGAGTTATTTATTTATTATGGTTGACTTAGTTAATATAGACAGTAAACCTTCGTCATAGTGTAGTAGTAAAGAAGAAAGATCTACCACTACCAGCACGGTAACCTATTTATTTGTTATTTGTTATTTGCTAGGTTAATTTATGTATATACATGCAAGAAAAAAACATTCTTTCTTTTTTTAAATTAAATGTCGTTATTGTAGCCTTCAACTGAGTTTGGAAGAGCACATAGTTAAAAATGAACAGAATGTCGTGGTACACCGCACGTCCTGTTTGCCTCTCTGCTACATGAGTTAAAAGCAAACTGCAAAACAAAATTCTTGTTGTGTTTTGACAGGTTTCACTATGCGGCTCGGATCTGGGATGGGGTGAAAAAATCCTCAGCCCTCTCTGAATACAGCCGCCTGCTCTGCTAACACCTTGGTCGGTCTGCTGTTGGATATAATAGCTCAGTAAGCTCTTACATCCGCTAATCAGGTCATTTAAGGAGAAATTTGGCTCTGAAAGTGGAGACTGTTGTTTGCACACTACAAGTGAAAATGGAAGCCCAGCCAGTGGTGATGAATCAGATAAACTGCGGGAAGACACCATCTTTGGTCCATAGACTTTGCTGTGAATGAAAACGAACTGAGTCTTGGGTTGAGTTGAGTTGCCTATCCCTGCCTTCAGGAAATGTGACCAGGAGAGCCACATTCTGTACAGTAGTGGTGAGAAAGGGAGAGAAAATCAGTTGTCTGATATGTATATGTTTTTTGTAAACCATTATTTACTATGTGACGCTGTAACTGCAGTTTCTGTGTTCTTATGGTGCACACATTTCCAGAGATGAAAATGCAGCCTTCTCTAAGTCATTTTTTTATTTTCTTTGAAACATCAATAAGAGGTGTAATTGTCAGTGTCTCAGAAATAAAAGCAGACTCTTGTGGTTCTTAAACCGCTTTTGATTGCACAGACTTGTTGCAACTGTGGTGTCTCCACTAGCAGAAGTCATATCACATGACAGAACAAACTGCAATTACACTATGATGCCACAAAATCTACATACAGAAACTTTGAAATGGCTCGTGTCACGTTAACTTTCGTTTCCTACACAAACTGCCTTTTAAGTCACCATTCTTAGTTGCTGCCTGAACATGTTGTGGCATAAGTTTCCTTTCTATGATGGCACAAACTAAGAAATGAAACTTAAGATTTGGTTCTCAGGGCAATAAACCCGTTTAGTAACTTCATTTATCCCAACGGCCAACAAGTGAAAATGTGCACAGGGGTTCAATTAGTCCATGACAACCCTTTCTTCAACGTGTTGTAGCGTTCATAATATATATCATTTTCACATACTTTAACAGCCAAACTGACTGAAAAAGGTATGCGTATTGTATATCTTACCCAACTACTTTTAAAGTTGCCATAATGGGTGACATTGACCATTTAAAAGAATATGGCAGAACTACAAGCCTTTTACAACAAAGTATGGAGGGGGAGGGGAAGGAATATATAAGAACTGATAGATTTTCAGCTGGCTACAAAAAGTGTTTGTCAGAAGGCGGTACTAACATTTTTGCACATGCCAAAAAGGTGTTTTGCTTTATTTTAAATTTTTTGTTCAGTTTATGATAGAAAACATAACTATGCATGAATGTTTGTTGTTATTTGTCAAGGGGTGCCCAAGTTATTGCATACAACTGTGTAAGTTCTGTACCATGGAGTGTGATGAAGAATGCAGACTTAAGTATGGATTGATGAGTGCAAACTTTGAAATACACATTCGGGGCAATGCAAACTTACTAATCACTCAAGGTCAGAGAGCAGCCTCCTGTCCCCTTGTTAACGTAAAAGCCCCCCTCCTTGTGTGCGTGCCTTTGTTTTCACTAGTAATCACATTATGCCTGATGACTTTCTACTATTTACATAGTGACTTTTGGTTTTGTGTATAAAAGTACTTCATTGGATTTGCTCTCGATCAGCTCATTGGCCCAGATCTGTAAGTAAGTTCCAATAAGTTTCAGTATGAAGAGACCCCTCCTTTTCTGGTGGACTATTTATTGTCGTAACAGATCAAACCATTTCAGTTGTATCCAGCTAATCCCAAAATGCATCTCCTGACTCTCTTCTTTGGGACTGTGCTTCTCCATAAAGGCAAGTTTTTGCTCTGTTATCTGTTGTTTTAACTGTTTAATCTTTCTAATTTACAATTAACACATTTGCCTTTACAAATGCTCCAGACATGGGCAGATTACATGACATGTCACATAACAGTATGTCCACATCCTATAATTATGTTATATTGCTGTTAGTTACTTTTATTTGTCACTGCTATACCTGTTATTCTTCAATTGTAGTTTGTGCACAGATGGCATCTTTTCTATTCTGTTGTAGTTGAAAACAAATTCCTTGTTAAAAAGAAAAGTTTCTTTTTTTATACTGATCTGAGTTTTGTGTTTTATCAGCCTACACTCTAACATGTTACGAGTGTCCAATGGGAAGCCGAGGAACCTGCACAGACACACAAAAAGAATGCCCTGCACAGTGTGCAGCGATAAGAGTCACTTCATATGCAGGTGCGGTATTTTGTGGTGCATTGTTTTTTATTGTTAACAGTTTTGCACTGGCCAAGTTCACAAAGGTTACTGTTTTGTTGCAGGTGGTTCAAAACTTGTTGATGCCCACATGAAAAGTTGTGCTGCGGCTTTAGAGTGTGGTGAGGGCTCAATCAACTTCGGAGTTGCCAAAACCGTGATCACCAGCAAGTGTTGCCACTCCAATCTCTGCAACACCCAACCTGTTCCTGGTAACTTACTTATATTGTCTATTTCCTTAAGATGTGTCTTTGTACTGAGAGCCAATGTTGTTGAAAATCATCAGTTAGTTGCAAAAGCAGTTTTGAATTTGAAAATTGCTCTCTCCCCATGACTGGCTTATTTCAGATGTCAGAATAATATAATAAAACAAGTTTGACTTTATTGACTAAAATATAAAATCTAATTTTTTAAATACATATATATTAGGGTAAGTTAACGCGTTAATTAATTAATTAATCAACGCATCAACGCAGTTTTTTTACTATTCTTATTATTTTGAGAATCCGTTGCTCACTGGCTCTGAATACACATCCAGACAAACCATGGGTCACAGGAGGGGAGGGAGGCTTCGGCAGACTACGTTGGACGCAGCGTGTGGGAGAAGTATAGATAAACAAATGCCATAGCAAAGTGGATAGCTTCAAACTGCAGGCCGATTAGTATTGAGGAAGATAGGATCGCAACGAATGACGGCACTATGAGCCTCCCTAAGACGCACCAAGAATGCACGAGTTTTATGAAAAGGAGAGGACTACAAAAGCGACGGCGTTACAACGTGCACCAACTGTTGCTCTCACTGGAGACTACTGGGCATCGCTGGGTAACCATAGTTACTCCAGAGTTACAGTGCTTTATATTGATGGACAGTGGGAGCTGCATTCACATGCTCTGACTGTAATGAAGACAGAGACATTCTGCAGCACACTTAGCACAGATAGTGGAAGAATTATTTTAACTGCTACTGTGTAAAGGGAATACTGCTGTTAAAAAGCAACTTATTTGTTTAAAGTTGTGTAAAGCAAATGTTATTGCACTTTTGTTGCAGTACTCTTAAAATAAAAGTTCGCAATACACTACTTTTGAATTAATTATGGAATTTTGTCTAACTGCAATTAATCGGGATTAACTTCAGAAAATCATGCGATTAATCGCCAACCTCCAACTGCCACAGTTGAGCTACACAAAACAATGTGTGTGTGTGTGTGTGGGTGTGAGTGTGAGTGAGTGAGAGAGAGAGCGAGAGAGAGCAAAACAATTAAAGCTGTTATTTCAACTTGTCTGCAATAAGTCTGCCTGACAAAAAAGCTCTGAAAAAGGCACTGAGGAAGAAGAGTGCAGTCACCTCTCCACCCCGCTCTACTTCCTCAATCGAGATGAACAATGTGTGTTCTTACAGAGCCCAGCCGGTTCAGTCCCAATGGTAGGAAGTGCTTCCAATGCGACGGACAAACGTGCACCGCAACTCTGAACTGCGAGGGGAACGAGGACCACTGCATCTCAACTACAGGTAGCAAGCCTTACTCTGTTCCACATATTTCCTCAGATCAAATGTATTTTTAGTGATTCAAGTAGATGTATTAAAGCGTTACACTCTAATAATTTTATTCTCTCAGTGAAAGTGGGAGGTACAAAGAGCACCGTGAAGGGCTGTGCCTCCAAGATGGTGTGCTCAAATACAGCAGCTGCAGAGTTAAAAGACACCGTTGGAGGAGACTTTAGCTGCTGCGAGGGTGACTACTGCAACAGCGCCAGCAGCACAAGTGCTGGCCTCCTGCTCCTGGTGACACCACTGATCTCTCTGGTCATGTTCTCTTAACTGGTGGAGACGGCAGCATTGCAGCTTAGTTTTTCTTCTTATCTTCACATAGCCTCATAGTGCTTACACCCCTTTCCTTATCCTTTCAACCGATGAGTGAGAAAGTAGAATGTTTTCAAGTTAAGTATAAAAATATAATTTAGCAATTTCCCTTTTCTGTGTTGCCTCATACAATTTCTAACTGGCCTATTTGCTTTTTTTGCATGTTGCTATTTTTTAAAAATTGGAATGATCAGAAATACTTTGATGTTAATGATTAAAAGAAAAATTAATAAATTTCTTAAAATTCTGAGTTCATTTCTGTGTTTTCTTTGGGTGTTTTTAAACTTTCTTGGTGTCGTTTAAATTTACTTCTGACATTTATCTCATAAAACCACTGAGGATACT